>NW_018164444.1:2456043-2459468 GCF_001263595.1 Phalaenopsis equestris
AACCTCACTTAGAGGGCTATTTCCTAGCCTAAACAGGTATTCGTCAGGTGGACAACCAGCTTTAAAGTATGTTTTATGTTTTTTAACATGCATACAAATTTTAAACATGCAAAGAAGAGTTATCAATTCTGTTTCGTAGAAAAGTATGTTCTCGCTTAAAAAAGGTTTATCAAAACTTATATATATTTTTTTAGAAATTTTTGTTGTCCACGAGTCGATTACACTCTCGGGCATGGGACTGTCAATCACCTGAGAAGGTTCGAGCCAACTCCCGTTAGACTTATGTCGACGAAGGATACCATATCCTATTGTTCATCAAATGTCTGGATCTTGATGTTATAGGATAGAGCATTTTTCTGCTCTATCTTCGGTGTGTCTTTATCATCAACACCGTACGCCCCAAAACGACTACTTGCGACCTTGTTTGATGATTTCACGTATAGCAAAAAGCTATACGTGGACACTTATGCATCGGGCATAAGCATCGAAAACCGAACCAAGAAGCAGGGAAAGAAAAGAACAAAAATGGGGTGAGAGAGAGGAGGCACCGATCCATCTAAAACACCGAAAAGAAGATTGGATCAGTTCTCAAAACTCGTATCGAAAAGACCTGGAAAAGTAGGGCCCAAGTTCTTTCTCAACAAACATAAAGGGCAAGCTCGCGCTAATTTTCCCAAACCCCAAAGACATAGGATTGATCAAGTCCACTAAATGATTTTCCAAGCGAAGTTTGAAATCTCCCAAACTTCAAAAGAAAGTGACCTCCACCGATATTTCCCAACTCATACCAAAATCAAAATTCCCCCAACCTTCAAATTAATAAATAGCATCATAAATTAAATAAGCACGAAACCTTCCCACAGAACCGAATAACTACTCATGGCCGGGGTCAATCGAATAGAGGAAACAACAGTTAGGGCTCTCGGCCAAAGCAACCCAGAAGGGAGGTAATCACTAAGGCTCACAACCCAAAGTGACCAAAAGGAACCACCAATGACTACTATGCCTCCCTGACAAACCTAAGAGGATAACCAAAGTGATTATAATTTTTGGGATGGCAAACTTGATTCATCCACAACACTCAAGCCAATTAAGCCTAGTAAGGAGGACCAAATCACACTCAATGACCTCTAATAGGCCTCGCGGGTGAGGACCAAAAGGGGAGGCTCACAACTGAGGCAAACCCAAGAAACAGCAAGTGAGGCTCACGACTAAGGCAAACCCGGATCAATTCCCTACAAGTTTTGATATACATAGGAGAGTACAAAACATCACCAATCTCTCAAAGTAACGAGTTTGATCCATCTACAATCATCCAAATGATGCAAACTCAACAAGAGGGGATAAATTAAACTCAAGAAATTCCAATGAGTCTCACGGGTAGGGGTAGGAACCAAAGCCAGCAAAACCACCTCCAAACCATCCCTCGGGTAAGGGCCAAACAAAGCAAACCAAGCCCCCCAACTAGAGCCAAACCGAGCCAAAACAACGAAACCCCAGCCCCCACTTTAGAGCCAAACCGAGTCCAGCAGGACTAAAACAAGCAAACACATCCCCCACTTTAAAGCCAAACCAAGTCCAGCAGAGGCCAAACACAAGAGCTCTTAAAGCTAGGAAAAGAGCTTTAACATCTCAATAAAATTCAAGACTCAAGTCTCCACAAAAGTCAACATCCCATACTCCTGAAATGAAAAATCGAGCACCAGCAAAAGCCCAAAACCGAGTAGCCATTCAAGGCCCAAAACCGTGCCTAACAATATGAAAATCCAGACTCTCATAAAGCAATAAAGATTCAACTGTTTCAAACCCAGAACCGTGACTTAAAATCAAGCCAAAACCAAGCCCAACAGGAACCAAAAGCCAAAACCGAGCCCAACAAGATTAAAACCAAGCCCAGCAATATGAAACTTCAGGCTTTCATAAAAATTAAAGTTCTAGTCATTTCAAACCAAAATTAAGCTTCCAAACCAAGCCAAACCGAGCTCAACAAGAACTAGAAGCCAAAACCGAGCTCAACAAGATTAAAACAGGCCCAAGCATTGGTATAAATTCATACTTTAATAGAAATTAAAGTTTCAACCGTCTGTAGGTAAAACTGAGCCATCCAAAGTTAAGAAACAACCTGCATGTCTAAATATTCCAAGCATACAACAATTTCAACAGATATTTGAACAGGGGTGGAATTTCACGATGAGCTAAACCAAGCTCTCAAAACAAGCTACAACACTTTCCAAGTTAAATAAATTTTCTCATAGCATATATTTCAGGTCAGGAAAGCCACAGGAAGCCAAAACCGAGCACCAAACATGCATAAAATAGTGAAATAAACTCAGCACCAAACATGCATAAAACAGTGAAATAAACTCTCTAGCATTCATGAAAAGCCAAATAACCTCTCCAACATTTCAGTGAAAAGTTTCATAATACTCATCCCAACATACTTGCAAGAGAAGCAAAAAATTACTCCAAAGTCATGTATTAACTCCCTAAATATTTCTAACATAAACATGCCACAATAATCATAAAGATGACATAGGCTCCCTAGTTTAAGCAAGTCTCTTAGGACATGCCCACATTTCCATTTTTTTTTTATGCACCTGAAGTGCATCTCAACAATATATCAAAGTAAAATGAACTAGCATGCTGTATCATCCAACAGAGCCAAGCTCAAAGGCTCGGCAGAGAGGAAAACTGAAAGAGAGAGGAAAAACGAAAGAAAACAGGGCACCGAAGAAGAGGGGGGAAGAAGGGGTACCTCCTTAATGTCAAAGTAAAGCACCGCAAAACAAGAAGCTACCTCAAATATGTGCTCTCACAGGAATCTCCTCCTAAAATTCTCCCACAGCCAAAAATTTCTACTTCCCTCTCTTGCAAACTTTTCTTCAACAACCCAAAAAAAACAAAAGAAAACTATCTTTATAGGCAGAGAAGAGGGGAAGAAAAAAGGAGCTCACACCATCGACCCACGGCACTCAAATCGAAATCTGGCCAAAAAAGAAAAGGACACGCTCCCTGCTCACAGAAGACGAAGCCACCGAAACATCTCGGACCGAGCGACCAGCCCAGTAGCAGCGAGGGAAGTATCGGGAAGAAGAGAAGATTTTGTCGTTCGAGTGTACCAGGGAACAAGCTTCCCAAAGTCAAACTACCAGGAAAAGAAAAAAAAAAGTAGCTCGGGGAGACTGGCACGGCTTCGGGAAGGAAGGCCGCGGGCAGAAGGATGTCAAGCAAGGACGAACGAGGTCAACTTTCTCTCGCGTGGAGGAGGACCTCGGTTGGCTCGAGACCGAGAAAAGGAAAGGCCAGACACGCGAACGGGAAAGGGAAGGGAGGCAGAGCTCGGGTGCGTGAGTTTAGGGATTTAGTGCTGAAAAAGGATAGGGGATCTGGTTTTATATAAATTAATATATATATATATCGGAACG
>NW_018164444.1:2459484-2488301 GCF_001263595.1 Phalaenopsis equestris
CGGTGCAGTCCGTTTTGTCATTCGGGGTCGCTCGCACGACGTCGTCGACAATCGGGTCAAAAACGAGTCAAAATTCAAATCTCACCAAATTTTGACTTGTGATCGATCGTTTCAAAAGTTTTACTCGAGTCTTCGACGGGTAACGGTGCAAGCGATGTGAATTGTGGCGATCGGACGTGTTGACTCTCCGAATTGCGAGGTTAAGGCAGTCTCAGGCTTAAAGATCATATAAAGACTCCTTTTGGGTTTTCTCATGTTAGTTTCAACCTCCAAATGCTAGAGGTCGATATCACACATCCAAACTCCAAAAGAGTAAAGAAGGAGGTTGAATTTCTAAAACAATGCGGGTTCCATTTCTAAGGTTCTAAGATAATCAAAGGAAAGATAGTCAAAGAGAGGTCCCTAAGGCTAGATCATAAACCCTAAGAGGAAGACTAAACCTCACCAAAAATGAGGTCAACAGTACTGAGGATTAGATTTATTTCTTTGGATTCGATTTATTTCTTTTCATATTTTAGATTTGTTTTCTTGGATTGGATTAATTTTCTTTTTTGTTTTAGGTTTTCCTATTTTATGTTGTTATGAGGATTGGATTTATTTCCTCTCTTATTTTATGTTTTTCTATTTTATGTTGTTTCCTTTATCTCCAAGTAATTATTAAGAATTGATTAACTGAAGATATAGGTGTTATATCTTTCCTTTCATAGTATTTCCTCTTTCTTGTCTTTCCTATTCTAGAATTCATGTATGATTCATGTAAGAGTATTTATACCCACTTTTCATATAAATAAAACAATTCCGTTAAATTCTGAAAATCAACATGGTATCAGAGTCTTGAGACAAATCTTAGAGTCATCTACCGTCGGAAACTCCGCCTCATTTCATTTTTTCTTACGAAAATTTCCTCTGCCTGCAGGTGCAGGCCCCGCAATCTGAATTTCCTCCTGCAGCCTTTCCCGCCGCCGAAATTCCCTCCTGCAGGCCTTAGCAATCAAAACCTCCTCTACCTACATACCCTAGCCGTCAGAACTCCTTCCTGAACCTCCTGCAAGCCGGCCATTGCTATTTTTTCCAGTCGTCGACCCCTTCTTGCAACGTCTTGTCTTCTATCACCGAACCTTCCTGCAGACAACTACAGGCTTCCATGTTGTTTCCCAATAGATTTCTGTCGTTTTTGTTGTTCCAACAGCCTTTGCTTCAACTGTCGCAGCACAGATGATTCAAACATCATCACCGTCTCTTCTTCTCGTCCGCGGAAACGGCAAACCCCACTGCTAGCTCTCATCGTTGGATTGTGATTATTGTAGATCTGAGCGAAGAAAGCGCCTACACTATGAATTGGGTTGTTTGTAACTACATTCGACCTGGTGATGTCGTCATCCTCCTTCATGTTCGCTCCACTTCTATTATCTATGGAGCTGACTGGGGATCAATAGACCTCTCCATTTCAAAGGTTGCGTCCGCCACTGAAGAGGTTGACTCCGAGCAGTCGCAACAGAAACTTGAGGAAGATTTTGAAACCTTCACTATCACCAAAGCACAACATCTTGCCCAGCCGCCTGTAGAGCTCATATCCCCTTCAAGAACCACATTGTAAAGGATCATGACATGAAGGAGAGGCACTATGTCGAGGTAGTGAGGCTCAGGCTCAGTGTTGTTATTATGAGCAACAGGGGATTTGGGGCATCTAAAAAGAGTGGCAAAGGGAGGCATGGTAGTGTCAGCAATTATTGTGTTTGCCTTGTGATGGTAGTGTTGTACCATGAAGAAGCTGCATAGGGCTTGACTGAAGATGTGATCACTTCCAACACTATAGTTGCTATTGTGATTAATAAGGCTCCAGAGTTTTTTCCTCCAGCGGACACTCCTAAGGAGTTTTTTTCAGCAGCAAATCTTCCTTCAGAGCTTTTCCTTGCAGCAAACCCTCCTTCGGAGCTTTTTTTCCTGCAGCGGACCCTCCTTCGGAGCTTTTCCCTGCAACATGTCTTTCTTTGGAACATTTTCCTGCAGCCAGAATTTTTTTTCTCGAGCATGCCCTCCTCTGGAGCTTTTTTCCTACAACAAGCCCTCCTTCATTCTTTTTTTACCTGCAGGTGTTCTTATTCTCCTGCAAGCCATACCCTGCACCATTCTCTACTGGTCCTGTTCCCTACAGCTTACCCTATAGGCTATCTAACTCCCTGCAAATTTTCCTGCAACATTATCAGTAAAAGTCTTCCGCCTACCTGCAGACACTATAGAAACTGCAGTCAAAGAGAATCGCAGCCAACTAGAAATCAATTTTTCTTGTAAATTGTCTACTTTCCAGCAATATTACCTGTATGAGTCTTCCGCCTACTTACAGACACTGCAGAATCTGCAATCAAAGACAATAGCAGTTAACGAAAAATATTTCTAAATATTCTTGAGATTGATTACCAAGTACGGGATGAATACTTCAAAATTCTAGCTCACAAAGAATCTCCCTTGCCTATTGTTTGATACCTTCAAATCCAAACTGAACATGATTGTCAATCATATTTCAACTTGATCGAGAGTGTTAGAAGTTATATTAGAAAATAATTTGTTCATAATAAATAGAAGTTATGAGGATTAGATTTATTTCCTTGGATTGGATTTATTTCCATTCATATTTTAGATTATTTCCTTCGATTTGATTAATTTTATTTCCTATTTTATGTTGTTATGAGGATTGGATTTATTTCCTTTCCTATTTTATATTTTTTTCCTTTATATTCAAGTAATTATTAGTAATTGATTAATTAGAGATATAGGTGTTGTTTCTTTCCTTTCATGTTATTTCTATTTCTTGTCTTTCCTATTTCAGGATTCATAGAAGGGCATTTATATCCCATTTTCATATCAATAGAACAATTTAGCTGAATTCTGAAATTCAATGAATTCCTTAGTAGGGACTTTTTGTTGCATGGAAATGATTACCGCCTAATCTTAATTGCACCAACATGAAGCATGTCCTATGACATTTCCTATTATTCAAATGAAGGATTTGTATGAAAAATATGCAAAGAAGTAGCTATAAATATAACAATTACGAATACTTTGCGGATGTTAATAAGGTTTATGGAGTTCAAAGAATTTTAAGAACCTGATCTTCCTAAACCAGAAAGGTTTTCTCTAGAAATGCTTAGGGCTAAATGTATATACATCATAAATCCAAAAAATATTCCTTTTTTTAATGATATCCTGAAACAACAACTAGTATTGTGAATTCTTCTCCCCTGTGCATATGTTTTCGCATCCCATCAATCGCCAAAAAAAAAACCCTTTTTGAACTATCATATTAATCCAATTCCTGATGCTCTTATTGTTGATTAACTTGTGTCCGCTAATGATGATGAACACCAAAGGTATCTTGTGAAGTAGAAAGAGATCTAGATGACTTGTGAATATCAACAACGACAAAAATCCAACAATTATATTTGGATATATTTCAAGAATATCACAAGTTGGAAGAATAGATGAAGTGGCTCTCCTATCCTAGTGGGTAGTTAAGATTGCTATGGCTTGTGTCGTAAATAACTATTAGTCTGGAAAATCTCTCCATGATTATAGTTGCTTGCAGTTTCATTGTGTGGTTGGTACACAGCTTTATAATTGTAAGAAATTACTACAACTACGACTTGCAGGATTATCTAGCAATAATTATAATTAACTTAACGATAAAAAAAGAGGAAATGAAAGTGAGAAACAAGTGTCATTTGATTGTTTCCCCGCCGCTGATGGAAAAGCCTATGAGAGATTAAAACACGCGTGAGATAACGAGTGAGAAGAGAAAAAAGAAGTTGTGCCCTAGAAACATGAGAAGAATAAGAGGGAGGAGGAGGAAACGAGCAGCTTACCTGCGTGGGAGGTTTCCTTTCATTCTTGCAATTGAACTACCGTAACAAAGGCTCAAGCGAAACTTCCCCTCATGTCATTGACACTTGTAGTTCTACGTACACAAGGAAAGGGAAGACAGAAGGAAAGCGCAAGTGACCTAATGCAAAGAGAAAGAAGTTGTGAGGAGTTGAGCAATTTTCCTCATTCACATAGGAAAAAATATTACATCAGGACTCCGCATGCAGAGCTGCTTATAGAGTTCAATCTTGAGCTGACACGTGGAAAATTGGGACCCACCTACATAAAAGGTGAAAAAAAATGAAAATGCATGACCCGGCCCGACCGATGCGTCATAGGAATATTCCATCGCATAAACATGACCCGGCCCGACCGATGCGTCATAGGAATATTTCATCGTTCTCTCGCGTTATTCTGAATATTTTTCATGTTATTCATGTGTTATTGGTGAGTTATTGAGGTGATTCAACCAAATGACAAGATAAAAACTTTTACTGAAGTGTTATTAATGTGTTATGGAAGTAATTTTGAGTTAGTGTTGTTTAAAGAAAAATAACATCTCAAAATCACCTCAGTTACTGTTTTTAAAGTGTTAGCCGTGTGTTATTTATGTGTTATTGGTGTGTTATTGAGATGATACAATCTAATAATATAAAAATTTCTACTGATGTGAAATTCATGTGTTATGGAGGTGATTTTGAGTTGGTATTGTTGTTTCAAGAATAATAACATCTCAAAATCACCTCAGTCACTCTTTCCATTTTTAATGTGTTATTTGTATGTTATTCTTGTGTTATTTATGTGTTATTGGGGTGATACAATCCAATGACAAGATGAAAACTTCTACTGATGTGTTATTCATGTGTTATGAAGGCGATTTTAAGTTGGTATTGTTTGTTATGAAGGCGATTTTAAGTTGTTATTATTTTTTAAAGAGCAATAACATCTCAAAATCACCTCAATAACACATCAATAACATATGAATAACACGAAAATTATTCATAATAATGCAAGAGAATATTTCTATAACACGGCGGCAAGGATAAATAACACAAAAAATATTTTCTTATAACACATGGGCAAGGCTCTGTAACGCGATGGAATATTCCTATAACGCATCGGCAAGGAAAAATAACAGATCGGTCTGGCCGGGTCGTGCATTTTTGGTTTTTTTTCATTTTTTATGTAGGTGAGCCCGACCTTCCACGTGTCAGTTTGAAATTGAACTCCACAAGCAGCTCTGCATGCAGAGTCCTGATGTACTATTTTTTCTTCACATAGGGCTTTATGAGCACTAGAGATGCTCGAGTAGTTTCGTGCATGGAGCAGCACAAGTTGGTTTTTTTTCTTTGTGCGTAAGCGTTCTGTTCTGAGAGTCTGCGAGCGAGAAAAAGGAAAGAGCATGCGGGAGAAGCTCAATCGAGAGCTTAAAGCTTTATTCCGATGGTAGAAGGCTCGGCAATAAGGAAATAAATGAGTTATGGTTTAAGTAAGAAATATTTTTAGGTAATTAATTTAATGTAATTGAAATTAATTTTCAGAAAATCCTATTAATTAAATCTAACTAAAATTATTTAGGACAAATGGATGAGAAGGTTGAAATCAGAAAAGAAAAGGGGAAAGTTCAACTATGAAATCAAATTATAAAAATCAATTATTGTTTTTCAAATTCAATCAATGTTAAGTTAAATTAATTAATGTCATGTTAAATTAAAAGTTAAGAACCCCAACTTTAAGGCATAATAAGGTTACTCTTAAATAAAACAAAACTTTGAAAGTTATCAGATGAAAGTTTGATATCTTAATTGAGGTGTATATAAGGGAAAATAAAGGGTCATTAAGTAAGATGAAATCCTATTTAAACAATTAATATTCCATTGGTAAAGTTAACTACACTTTTAGGTGGTTACCTTTAACAATTTATGACTAGTTATTAAAAAAAATTGTAGTGATAATATAAAAAGGCAAAGTGTATATATCTAAATTAGTATTCAAAATGAAATTAGAATTCAAAATAAAATAAATATATAACAAATATAATTTAAATAATTTATATAGGCGCACCCAAAAGATTAGACTGACCAAGGAAATGATAGTTGACCGCACTATATAGGTGAGTAAACATGTTTATAATTAACAATGGTTATGTTTATGTTTGAAAGCAATTACACATGTTTTTATTCTTTTATGTATTTATTTGTTATGTTTATGTTTGAAAGCAATTACACATGTTTTTATTATTTTATGTATTTATTTCAAAAATAAAAAAAATATGTTTTTCTTTTAAATGTTAAATAAAAGAGAAGAAGTAAAATATGATAAATGCATGTATATGGGAGTCCACCATGAATGCACTGACAAGAGAATGCAATATACACGTGCACGAAATGTTATGAAAATGAAAATAATTGTTTACCGTTATGGTGGCTTGGAAAATGTTAAACATATATATATTTTTTAAATATACCTTTAGACGAAAACTCTCAATAATGAAAAGTGTAATAGAAATAAATGAAAATAAATAGAAAACGATTTTATTCACTGTTTTTTTTATTAAGCACAATTTTTTACTGTTTACTGCACTTTTACAAAATAATTTAAAATGAGAATTATTATAATTTAAAAATATTTTCCCACTAAGTAGTTTAACTCAAACATTCAGTTCTTCAATTGCTAATATTTTTACATGAAAATCATTTATAGGCTAGATGGATCCAAGAGAGTACGTGTGCAGACACTGCTGAGCATAGGCTAATACGTAATATATGTGAGTTTTATTTTTTGTCAATTGTAAAAATTTAAAAATCTGTATGAAAAGGTTGTGACTTTGAATTTCATAAATAGAATAATTCTTGTGTTTTGAATTTCATTTTAATTATGAAATGAAACTATTAAATAGTTTTTTCCTATTCAACCGATAGTTCTCGTCTTAGTAATTCCAAGCTTCCGGATCAAGTCGTGACATATCTATAGTATTATTCTTATTTCCTTGATGTTTAGCGTTTCTGGAATTCCTACTCGACAATGTAGTTTTTCCTCTTACAACATGCAATTTCTACTACTCAATTTAGGCTTTCATAAATGTAGTTTTTCCTCTTACAACATGCAATTTCTACAACTCAATTTAGGCTTACCGTTCTATCAAATTTTAGTAAAAATGAGGGTTTTGAGGGGCCTAAACCATAATATGCGGTATGAATAAAAGTCTTATTCGAGTAAAACCCTTCCTCATTTATTCCGAGATTAGAGAGGAAACACTTCCAGGAGAAAAACCACCTTGTTCAAAGCACGAACCGTGTCTATAAGATATTTCAATATTGCTTATTTCCTCTTTCTCCCGCTTCTCTACTTTTTTGATTGAAAATGTGATGGGTTAATTTCAGATTTGTTAAATGTGATATTTTTTTTACATAAATATAAATCATGTGTAGCTTCTTTGATCTTAATTTATTAATATTAATTTCTATAATAAACTAATACATTTTCATGGAAATCAAATATTAACAATTTTTTATTTTCATTTATGGTGACAGATAATTCATTGAAATTCATACTAGTTTTCTTATAAATTTAATGTTTGATGCATACATTGTTTGAATCTGACTATGCATTGTATATTAGAATTGCATTAGAAATAAACCCTAGATTCTAGATCACCACGTCATTGCAATCTAGTAGTTATGAACTTCATATATGCAAAAAAAAGGCAATTAAATTGTTGAATTATGGATTGTACAAAAGAACTCACATAAAAATATATTACCAACATTTGTACCTTCCAAGCTACTATTGATTGCAGTTCTAGAGCTCCAAGAAAGTATTTAGGAAGTGGGATTTGAGGGGACGTAGTTGTGGAATATTGGGGGGCAAAACTAGGCGAGTTTCATGGCATTTGGCCGGAGATATACGTCAATCGGAGGATTTCCCGGCTGAAAACAATACGGAGAAGAAGCGAGGAGTCAGGAAGTCAAAATGAAGTGTCGGGAAGCCAATGAGATGAATTCACCTATAAAATATCAAAGTCAACATACATGTTGTGTCGAACAAGGTAGGACAGTGACGTGGTGCTCGTGTGACGTGCGAGCGCAGATGAAGAAGTTGTGAGGAGGAAGCATGAGCAAACACGAAGCTAAAGCAGAAAGAGGAGAAGAGCGGATCCTACTGTAGCGGTGGAAGAAAGGAGGTGTCGACCGCAATAGGAGCTCATGTAGAAGGGAGTCGAAGCCAGGAGCTCATGTGTTCGATCCGAATAGAGCGCAAAGGGGAGAAGGCAAAGTTTTGCGAGTTACGGCTTGACCGAGAGTGACATGAAATCATGAATAATATGATCTATATAGATTGATTGTATGTGTATGATTGGCTATGATGGAGTCGTCATTTTATGGTACTAGCAGAGGAAGCTAAGGTGCACGTATATGGAAAAGTATATTGATATTGAAGCATCCTAGTTTGTACAAATTTTTAAATGAACGGTTGTGCGGATATAGAATGATATAGATATGTTATTAATTTAGTAAGATTTTTTTAAATAACTTCAAATATTTATATTGATTTATCAAAAGTTTAACTAGCATGCATATTACTTTATTTTCTCTTGTATTGTTGTAGTTTAAGAGTGTGAGTAGTCACTAGCTATGTTTAAGTTTACCGTTTTAATGTAATTTATCGGATTTAATTAATTGATTAAAAGATAAGCGATGGGAAGAAAAATATTTATAGAAGACGCATACAACCAGGCAAGAGGAAAATTTAAATTATAATATCTTAATTAATTTTTTAGTGACCATTTCATTTATTAAATAGTAAATGAACATCGAAAACTTAGTTAACATTGTCTAACCTTCTGTTCCCATCTTGATTAATTTTAAACCTCGAGCTAGATCGTGACAGTCAGGTTGCTCTTGAAAGCGAAAATCCCTAAATTGGTCAAGGAAAAGAAACAGGCCAAGCTGGTTCATCACTGGTTCATCCACAGTGTCGCAGACATCCGCATCAACATCACATAAACGCCACAAAAGCGCACAAATAAACTGTGTAAATACAACAAAAAACATGGAAATGAACTGCGTAAATGTATAGAATTGCAAGAGCGCATCAAACAAGTGCACTGGAAAACATGAAAATGGATCATAGAGCCTTGACATGTACTGTCCTAAAAAAATGTACCAAGCATCAAACAAAAAATTGTCCACATGTGCTTTAACCAAATTGTTAACTGCTCAGACAAATAGTCAGCGAATAATGCCCAGCTAAAAATGAGATAAATACATTGCCTTGAAAGATGTGTATGTGCCTTGAAGAACGGGTGAGTTCTTGTAATAGTCTCATTTCAGTTATGGGGGAGAGAAGAATGAAGAATTGGGGAAGAAGAAACGAACAGACAGAAGAGAGGACGAAGAAGCAAAGAAGACGAAGTGAAGGGTCTGACACCCGAACTGCAGGAGAGGAGATGAAAAGAGGTGGAAGTCGAAGAGAAGAATTTGCCCTATAAATCGAATGTATGACAGGAATGTGATCAAAGAGCATAGGCAGAAACTAGCAGAGGAGAGGACACCGTGGGAGGAGGACCTGTCGAGCGGAGGCTTAATGTTAGGATCAACTAGTGTGCGATAGTTAATGTCGATGTTGAGCAAAAGAGGGGAGATGACGGCGACGTCTAATGCGAATGTCAAGCGAGGTGACTAGAGAAAGGAGAACTGTGCGAGAAAACCAAAGTCTTCGCTACGTGTGTGTGTGTGAGTGTGATGTTCGATCGAGGAAGGTAAGTTTTATAACTTAATAATATGATATATATATATGGGGTTTCGCCCGATGGTTTGAATCCTTCGGCTTTCAATCGTTTTCGTCGTCCTCAACGACGAAGGATTTCTCGTACTCGACGGCGAAGGGCTTCACGCACGTCGTCTCCTCCTACGCGCATCGCTTCGTCCTGCCCAATGACGAAGGGCTTAGGCATGTCTTCACTAAGCTTCTTCGGGGCATCCTTTTCTGCGGTTCGTGTATTCTGCGCAACTTTTCCTATCTTCTAGACCTCGTCAGTTGCGACTGTTCCGCGGCTTCGACATCTGTTGCTTCGCCCCAACATCTTTGGCACGTCATTTGCCCTCTACCCGACTAGGCAAGGCTTCTCCTTGTTGTAATGGAGCTTCCTTCTTCTTTGGTTGAACCTGACAAAACCTCCTTTGCCCGCGTGGTAGGTAATCCTCAGGTGGAGACAACGGTTATCTTCCTCTCAAGTTATAAGGAGTATCGTGACAGTACATATGACTATCCCTTTATTAAGAATGCAAGCTGAAAAAGTGAGAAAGCAACACTTTTTTCTGACTTAGAAATTTCAACCCTGACTGAGAAATTCAAGTTTGCTCTTATTAGAAATTTTTCGTGGGGCACCTACCTATCAAAGTTATCAGGAAAAGTTTTGATGAACTCAAATTAGTAGGAAAGTGGAAAGTGTTGCTTATAGATAGGAGACATGTATTGAATCAATTAACTGCGGCTGAAGACTACACTCGAATTTTTCCCAAAAAAAATCTTAACATTGTTGGTAAATCAATGAAGCTACTCAAGTGGTCTCCTGCTTTTGATCTCAATCATGAACCTCCTACTGTACCGGTATGGTTTAGTCTGTCTACTCTCAAGCTACATTTTTTTTATCATCAAGTTTTTTACTCTATTGAGATCATACTTGGGGACCCTATGAAGTTAGAACTACCCACTTTCAACGTAACCAGACCTTCTATGACCAGAATTTTTAGTTAGAACTACCCACTTTCAACGTAACCAGACCTTTTATGACCAGAATTTTTGTGGAAAGAGATATTATTTTACCTGATATTACTGAAGTCTGGTTAGGCACTACTCATAATGGATATTGGCAGCAAATAGTCATGGAGCATAAACCTCCTTATTGTTCTCATTGTAATGTCATAAGCTTCATCCAAATTTGAAATCTAAATATCAAGTGAATAAGGATGGATCAAACCCCACTGCTCTGGACATATGTGTTCCACCGGGTGAGAAAACTACCACAGGACAGAATTTGATATCTGATTTAATTGCCCCTGTGGACCCTCCCCCTGAAAATATTGTTTCTGCGATTGATGAGAAGCTAAATGGCCCTGCGGAGCAAAACCCTATTGAAAACAGTACTGAAGGAGCCCTACTTACATGAACTGACAATCAGAAGAACCTTGCAGCTCCTCATCTTCAGAAAGTATCTCTGGAATAGAGGCGACAACTCATACCTCACACACACTTGAACCTCTTGTGGGCACAACTGTTAACAATCTTTCTACTCCAGCACTATCACCTCATTCGAATGAGCAACAATCCTCGGATGAAGAATGGCAGGTCTACACTTCCAGGAGGAGAAAAAGAATGGAGATTTACTTGAATTAAGGAATCTAATGGATGATATTTTGGTTACTTCGGGCAATGGTACGCACCTAACCAATCTGTTAGTCGATTCCTTTTCGAGAACTAGAGGCAGAGGCAGAACTAAATTGGGTCGTCCCGATTGGTCTTATATGTACCATCTATTTTTGGGTCTTCTTTTTTTTTTTTTTGTACCGTGTGGGTTGGGAGTCTATTTTGGTCTCACTCATACAATCTATCAGTATCATTTTCTCTTTAAAAATATTATATATATATATATAATTTTCCGATCCATGTTGTCATTCCGCTCTGTTAGGGTTTCGCCCCATAGCGAACCCTAGTGTCGTTCGCTTCGTCACGCGCTCGCGTCGTCTGCTCCCTTTCGCATCGTCTCGTCTTGTGGCAGCGCTGCGGTCGTGCTTGCGTCTCGTCTGCGACAGAGTTCCTTCTGCTACTTCTCATGAGCCGCTCGACCGCTCGACACCTTCCTTCTGCTGCGTCTCCGGCTCCTCCGCTGCTCCAGAGCCGCCCGCTGCTGCGTCTCCTTTGTGACTTTTGCGACAGAGCCCCGCCCGCTGCTACGTCTCCTCTGCGACAAAGCCGTCAGGTCTGCGACAGAGTTTTTCAACACTCGTGCAGCTTTTCACTGTGCTGCAAGTTGACACTGGCTACAGTAATGGCCTCAAGGCTTTCCTATGTCGCCGCCCTCGCCGGTGAAAACTCTCCTCTGCGACAAAGCCGTCAGGTCTGCGACAGAGCTTTTCAACACTCGTGCAGTTTTTCACTGTGCTCCAAGTTGGCACTGGCTACAGTAATGGCCTCAAGACTTTCCTATGTCGCCGCCCTCGCCGGTGAAAACTCCGCCAAACCCTCTTATGCTACAGTGGTTCACAAACGCAGCTCCCTTTTTCAACTCGCAGATAGTGTAGTATTCCCGCAGATTTACCATGATTCTGTTACTGGAAATGGAGATTAAAATCTCATAAAAAAAAAGTAGAAAAAAAGGCGGGCAAACCAGCAATTTTATTTTCCGACGCTGAAATTTCAACTCGTGTAAGAAAATACAAATTTACACTAGTTGGAAAGTTTCAATTAGGTTGCCCTAAGATTGAGATCATCAGGAAGGTTTTTGAAGACTTCAAACTGGTTGGGGATTGGTAGGTGGGTCATTTCGACGGAAGGCATGTTATGATACAGCTGAGCACAAAAGATGTTTACACAAGAATTTTCTCAAATAAATTCATCACAATTGAGGGCAAACATATGAAATTGCTCAAATGGACCCCTAATTTTGATCCCAGTCAAGAACCTCCAATTGCACCTATCTGGTTCTCAATACCTAAACTCAAGCTTCATTTCTTTGATTTACCTATCTTCTATGCAATTGGGACTATCCATTGGGACTATCCTTGCTATCCTTGGAAAACCTTTGCAGGTAAACTTACCTACAGTTCATTTCTCAAGGCCCTCTATTGCAAGGATTTTAATTGAACGAGATATTACACTACCGTATGTACAATAAGTCTGGTTTGGATCTGCTCACAATGGTTATTGGCAAAAAATCATTATGGAACAAAAACCATACTACTGCAAACACTGCAAGATGTTTGGACACTAGCAGGAAAAATGTTTCAGATTGCACCCACAGTTGAAAAACAATAATCAAAAGCAGAAACACACTATTAGTGCACCACATGTGCCTAAACGCGCTCTCAACAAACCTGATGACAGTCAACCTGAAGCAGGAATTACCGCAAGACAAGAGTTAGTGTCTGCCCCTGAGATTCTTTCTCCTGACTATACTACAACGAATAATGTTCGAACTAAAAATCAGGATAGTCCCGCAGCTCCTATTCAGATAGCATCAGGTGCAGAGATAATAATGCACACTTCAAATACATTGAAACCTATCGCGGTGGCAAAAACTATTTTTCCTCCTACTGCGGTGTTAACATCAAATCAGATCGAGGATCACATGAGCCAGTCTTCCGATGAAGAATGAGGGGGAGCAGGGGAGAATGTCTTCCGATGAAGAATGACAGGTTTACACTTCTCGGCGGAAGAAGAAGGCTAAGGGCTCACTCCAACTTGGAAACGTAATGGATGACACTTTGGTGACTCCTAGTAATGACACGACTCTTCAAAGTTTGTTATCTGCTTCAGCTCCTAAAACTAGAGGAAGAGACAGAAATAAACTGGCTCGTCTCTAGCTACTTGTTTTCTGCATGTTTTAAATTTGTTTTACATTTTATTGAGTCTATCTGTATCTTTTTTTTTTTTGTATTAGTCACGTATGGTAGGGTGCCTCCTTTGGCCTTTTCTCGTATGCATGTTATGTATGTTATGTTTGCAACCCTGGGCCTCCCATATTATTCATCACATACGAAGTAATGGAGCCACATAGATAGATATATGTATGTATGCATGTTATGTATGTTATGTTTGCAACCCTGGGCCTCCCATATTATTCATCACATACGAAGTAATGGAGCCACATAGATAGATATATGTATGTATGCATGTTATGTATGTTATGTTTGCAACCCTGGGCCTCCCATATTATTCATCACATACGAAGTAATGGAGCCACATAGATAGATATATGTATGTATGCATGTTATGTATGTTATGTTTGCAACCCTGGGCCTCCCATATTATTCATCACATACGAAGTAATGGAGCCACATAGATAGATATATGTATGTATGCATGTTATGTATGTTATGTTTGCAACCCTGGGCCTCCCATATTATTCATCACATACGAAGTAATGGAGCCACATAGATAGATATATGTATGTATGCATGTTATGTTTGTTATGTTTGCAGCCCTGGGCCTCCCATATTATTCATCACATACGAAGTAATGGAGCCACATATATGTATGTATGTATATGTATTAAATAAAAAAAGGATTATATAAGTTAAAATAATGAAACTTTTATAATTAATTAATGTAAAGTTAACAATTAATTAAACTAATATAAATTAATAAATTTATACAATAATACAATCAATAAATTTAATTTTTAATAATAAGAATACCATATTTATTTTAGGAATTGGAGTCGAGGCTAATTCAAGCACAAATAATCAGCATCAAAGTGTGCACTTGTATTTTAAACTATAGTAATAATTTTTTTTCCTCAAATATGTTTGCAGTTGACAATATTTGTGCATGTTTTATTCTAATAGAGTTATTCTTTTCTTTATTGGTCATATCGTTGTGAATATTGTAACTATTTATTCAAGCATTTTAGTATATATTTTATATAATATGATTGAATGTGATTAATATATATGTTTATGTTGATGTTTGTATGTGCATGACTGACTATAAACGAGCATCACTTGATGGTACTGGTAGGAGAATACTAATGTACCCGTACACGTCAATAGAAAACGACATTAATATTGATGTGTCTTAATTGACATAATTTTTAGGCAGTGTTTCATGCAACGGTTGTATTGATATGATAATAATATATACCACATTTATAACAAAACAAATGTTTATATTGATTTATAAAAAACTTAACTGAAATGCATATTGTTTTGTCTTATTCTTATATTGATGTAGTTTAGAAATATGAGTATTCCTAGCTCGTTTAGCTCACTGTTGTTTAACTAACCTTTCGGGTTTAATTAAACTATTAAAAGATGAGCGATATACAGGAAAACGTTTATAGAAGATGTAGATAAACATCAACAAAGTAATTTTAAGTATATCGTTTTAATTTAATTTGCAATGGTTATTTTCATCTGTTAAATTGTATAGAAAATTCAATTCACAACGTTCGACCCTCTGTACCCCCTTGGTTAATTTCAAGCCCTGGATCGGGTCGTGATAAAAAATGGTATCAGAGTTCATGGTGTAAGACTAGTTAATGTAATTGTAATGAAAGAGTCAATAGAATTATTATAAGATAATAAAAAATTAATTAATTAAAAATTCAAATTAATAAGCATATCATAGAGCTATAACCAAAATTTTAGAAGATTGTCCAATAGAAAATGCTTAAGAGTTGTGATGTGCAGTTCGTTATTTTAAATTTCTAAGACGAAATTTTTTGTAAGCGGAGAAGATTGTAATAGTCTCGTTTGAGTTATGGTGGGAGAGAAATGAAGAATCGGGGAAGAATAAATGAACAAACAGAAGAGGAAACAAAGAAGCGAAGAAGATGAAGCGAAGGGTCGAGCAGTCGAACAATGGGAGAGGAAATGAAGAGAGGCGGAAGTCGAAGAAGGGAATTTGTCCTATAAATTGCATGTGAGACAGGAATGCAATCAGAGAGCTGAGGAGGAAGAAGAAACCTATAGAGAGAAAGATGTCGCGGGAGGACCTGTCGAGCGAAAACGTGACACTAGGGTTTTCACCTAGCGGGGGACGGCGAACGTCAACGTTAAGCGGAAGAGGGGAGACGAAGGCGACGTCTGGTGTAAATGTCAAATGAGGCAACGTGAGGAAGGAGAACTGTGCGGGAGAGCCGAAGCCTCGGCTGCGTGTGTGTGTGTGTCTGGAATTCGATCAAGGAAGGTAAGTTTTATAACTTAATAAAACAATTTATACATATATATATTGAATAAAAACATGATTATATAAGGTAAAATAATGAAAATCTTATACTTAATTAATGTAAAGTTAATAATTAATTAAAATACAATAAATTATTAGATTTATATAATAATATAATCAATAAAACTAATTTTTAAAAATAAGAATACAACATTTTTTTTTAGGAATTGACATCAAGGCAAATTCAACACAAATAATCAATATTAAGGTGTGTACTTGTAATTTTAAGTTATAGTAATAATTTGTTTCTTCTCAAATATGTTTACATTTGATGAAATTTGTGGATATTTTGTTTTGATTGAGCTATTATTTTCTTTATTGGTCATATCGTTGCGAATGTTGTTGTTAATTACTCAAGTATTCTAGTGTATGTTTTATATAGTATGATTGAATGTGATTAATATATATGTTTATGTTGAATTTTTGTATGTGCATGACTGACTAAGATGAAACACCCCTTAATGGTACTAGTGAGAGAACACTAATGTATCCGTGCAAAAAAATAGAAAATGATATTGATATTAATGTCTTAGTTGACACAATTTGTAAAAGGTGTCTCTTGTAACAGTTATATATACATGAAATGATATTAATATGAGAATAATATAGACTCATTTTATAGCATGACAAATATTTATATTGATTTATAAAGAATTTTAACTGGGATGCATATTATTATTTATTATCCTTGTATTATTTTAGTTTAGAAGTATGAATATTCACTGGTTCGTTTAGATCACAGTTGTTTTAACTAACTTTTTATGTTTAATTAAACTATTAAAAGATGAGCAATAGACGAGAAAACGTTTATAGAAAATGCAGACAACCGTCAACAAGGTAATTTTAATTGTACTGCTTTAATTTAATTTATAGTGGCTCTTTTCATCTTTTAAATTGTATGGAAAATTTAATTTACATCATCTGGCCGTCTATACCCGCTTTGGTAAGCCCCGGGTCGGGTCGTGACAGTTCTCTAAATTATACTAAAGTCTATTTAATCAAACATATCTCTACATGCTCTAATTAATAAGCTAAATGCTTTAATTAAAAGTCTTAGAATGCAATGCGAATTAAAAGATAATATTAATTAAAATTTGCTCAATCTTGAGGGGCATGTAACTATTTTGAAAATTCAAACTTCTCTTTTTCACGATTAAATTACAATCATCGCCATGTTACATGCATGCTCTCAAATGAACTGCTTTGCCTATAAGATAAGGTCGTAAATTTTACCTAGTCTGATTCTCCACATCCGAAGAATAGAGTTGGCAAAACATAAGCTCGCAAAAGATATCCAAACTATAAATTTGCAAAAGAATTGCAATAAAGCAATGATTTCAAGTCATGATTTTAAATTTATGATTAGAACGTAAATCCCCATCGGCAGACCCAATCCTCTACAAATGAGGGTAGAGTAAACAATGTTTGTAAGAAAAAACAATAATTAAAAATGCTCAATTAATGTAAATTATAAACTCAAACCACCATAAACAAAATTGAATAGTGAAGTCCAAACAATAAAATTTGGCAATTTAAATATTCCGATGATGGCATTGCTGAAAACAAATCTCAATCGCAGATAATTCTAGTTTTAAAATGCTCATGAATCCCAATGCAAATCATCTCAAGTTCAAATCAAAATACTAAAATCTTACAAAATTACAATATTCATAATATTCAAAAGAAATTTATTGCTTAAACTAAAAACAAACTTCAACCATTCCTCTCAATCTCAATCTTATGAAGAGAATGACAAATATAAATAACCTTAGTTCACAAAAAGCCAATGCCATTAAACGTATCTTTATGGTCAATCTCAAAAGTTCTCACACCGGTAAAAGTGTGACATCTATTTAAAAAAAAATAGGATTTGTTCTTATATGCCACCAAGAAAAGAGCAGTTAATAACAAAGCACTTTAATTGAGTGGATAATGTGATCATGATCAAAACCAGTATGTTCCCCAATAGCACAACCCCAGTAAGTTGTAAATCATAGGGTGCCTTTCAAAAGTCATAAGCACTCTTAGCTAAGATCAACTTGAAGTCTTGAAGATATACTTTCAAAGAAGCCTCCAAGCCTGTTCTATAATTTTCCCTTGAATGGTATAACTCGTTGTCGCTACAAAGTTCCTTCAATCATATTGGGTAGGTTGCCTCGTCTAAGTAAAACTAGAGACTATAACAACCCAAAATTAAAAAATTTTAAGATTTTGGTCGGTCTGTCGTCAAATGCCACCATCATACAGTCTAAGTTGATGGCGGTAAATTTCTTAATCAAAAATCAAATTTGTTGATGTTATATGCTAAGCATTGTCTACCTAAAAAGAACTTCTAATCGACATTTATCTCTTATCGAGAGAATTAATCATAGAAGCTTACATCTATGGCAAACAAAATGAAAGCGAAATCTTAAGTACTGTATTATCGAAAAATCTAATATGTCTGCTAAAAATTTAAACTAGAACTACATATCTCTCAAGAGGGTTGGGCTCAAACTTTCAGACCCCAAAGTGTGCGACTTTGGTGATCATTAATTTTCTAGACTTAATTTATGGTAGAAAGCAAGAAATCTTCTGTCCAAGTTGGACCCTCTTTTTTAAAATTTCATCAAAGGTAGAAACTTCTTGTTTTAAATTAATAGATTGTCTTACGAATTTTCATGTTTATAGCATTGTTTCCATTTCATCTCAAGTTTACATTAAAAACTCTAGCCCAATGACGTCCTACATGAATACATTAGTGTAAGCATCTAGTAACATTAGCATGCTAAGGTTACAATAAACACATCAATGTAAGCACTTAATATTAAGATATTATCCACACAAGATTAAAATAAGTTTTTTTCACTTCTTTTAAAATAATAATAATAATAATAATAATAAAATGAAATAAGACGACCTTAGAATTTATTAAATTGGATTCATGTTTGTAGCATTGTTTCCATTTCATCTCAAATCCACATTAAAAACTCTAGCCCTAAGACATCCTACATCACTAGGTTAGTGTAAGTATCTAGTAACATTAGCATGAAATGTCCATCCAAGATTCTTACAAGAAATACATCAATGTAAGCAGGTAATCTCATGATATTATCCACACAAGATTAAATTAAGCTCTTTTTTTTCTTTTTTATTATAAAAAATAATAATAATAAAATGAAATAAGACAACCTAGAGTTTATTAGATTGGATTCAAGTCATTCATTCTCAATAACCCTTTGGGCCTTCAATTCCCAGAGATAAAAGATTTTGTTAAATTATTAAGCCATCATTATTTAGGCACATCCAGTCAGATTAATATTATATTTCACTTGTCTGTTGCTTCATCAGATATGATTCTCCTACATCGATCAATGTCAACTTAAATGAAAATTAGAAATCACATCCTAAGATTACAGCATTATGCTATAAGGAGCTTATTTCTCTGCTATCAATCTATTATCACATTTTTTAAGACAAGAATTTTGCTTTTTGTTTGATGGGCCTAACAGTAAAACTTGTCTCATCAAATCACTTGAAAAGGAAACAGGGATTACTGGGAAGGCTCTCTATCTAAGTAAAAAACCAAAGTGAACCTTACCTGCAAGCTCCAAAAGGTCTTGTAAAAGTTGAAATCAATAGAGACTCCTGAGACATCAAAGTGGCGTTTTTTTTCATTAATTGAAATGCAGATGACAAGCATTTGGTAGTGATATAAAAGCAACTCATAACAGCAAGCAGTGAGATTAAAGAGAAACATATTTCTTACCATCAGAACCGTCTTTTTCATACTTGGTTTCATTTGATATGTTAAAAACCCCTTTGAAATTAACCGCTGCAAAAGTTAATCACATATTACTATTGTGAAGTTAGGGCGAAGATAGAGTGACGTTAGGGATATTGCAGGGAGTGAGAGATACCTGATCGTTCAGACAAAGGAAAGAAATGAGCAAGGAACATAAGAATGCGCCCACAAAACACAACATCATTTGCCTGGAAGATAACTAAGCCATCAAAGAAAAAGGAAAATATTGCAAGAGGATAAAAAAAGGCCTTAGAACAAATTCTAAAGTTTGCATAAAATAAAACAAAGATCCAACTGAGCCAAGAATATGGAGGGCAACCATTGGCTAAAAAAATAAATTCTTTGATGTCGTGCATGCTTTCAGAAATCTTTAATAGAAGAGTATTCAGGAAAAATAATAGTATTACTTAATAATAATAAGCAATGTTACCTAAATGAGCCTACAAAAGCGGCTTCATAGTTCAAAATTTCATGAAATTGAGAGAAGTGTCATCATTAAGCACCTACCTAAACATGTAGGATAAAAGACATGCACAATCCATAGGCTCCAACTTACAAGATTAGGGAGGGGTCTGCACATGTAACCTCTTTGTTTTAGGACAATAGTTCTTGTTATGATTCAACTTCATACATACTAGCTTCAGTAACCTAATTGTTACGACTAAACCCTCTCTTAAACCGTCAACGTGATGAAATTTATTTGTTTGAGATCTTCGCTGTTTAATTATAGCATAAAATACAAAACTCAATTGACATGAATATTAGACAACTTAAGCATTTCAAATAAAAAAAGATAGATGGTCACAATAACAAGACACTGACAAACTCAACTTCCATTTTATCTGCATTCCTCAACATCACATCTGCATGTCACATAAATTACAATAACGAGAATAATAACTATATTACTTGGCAGCTGGCTTCTATTTCTTTGGAAACTGACTTGACAGAATGACAAATGATAATAGTTTGGAATCTGTTTTTGATGAATAAAATTTAATAAATAACAAAGTTAACTTAGCCTGTAAACATCATCAGCAAAGAAGCATTGCCATGTGACGATTGCAAAAAGAAAGAACAACATACATGCCACTCAATTCAGATGTATTTACATATATAACACCCAAAATTCAATTTTTACATAGACGTCACCTTAACAATTCATAAAAAGGTGTATTTCACATTTTAAAAGTTAAATTAGTGATATTTTTTATGTGATATGAAAGATTTGGGAAGTATAAAAGTAAGAAGTAAAGTTTAGGCGCTAGATATGCAAATATAGAGGAATTGGGTGGTATTTATGTAAAGGCCCCTTAAAAAAATTGTTTAATACTTTTAAGGATACCTTTGAGAGTCTCCGAAGAAGTTGATTGCAAGTTCTCAGCATCACAAGCTTACCTCTCCCAAATAACTCTTGCTGCAACACAGCAACTGCATGCTTGAAATAATGAAAAATCTAGCTCCATCAACAATAATGGTTATTTCAGGACTTCTAAGCATCTACCTTCCCTAGTGTATCTTGCTTGCTCTCGATATAGCCAAAAACTTGTTTGCAATCCCTCATAGTTGACATTTCTGTCAAGTCTTCAAGCAGTTGAAATATCATACCTCCCTCAATATGCCCTCTTTCACAGAGAAAGAGAACAATGTCTAACAAGCAACAAAAAGGAGGATGGAGATGTTGAATTGAGTGTAATTAAATGGCTATAATGAAAATATAGTTACACACCTAGAAGGCGTGGTATGTAACCACAGCTGCTTTGTTCATTATCAATTTGTTGTCCATACTGCATGGTCCTTTCGCCCAAATTAACCGCTGCTGACTAAACATTTCAACAAAATTATATTTGTGTCCGTAAGAAAATATAGTAAAATTCCCAATTGTACATCATTTTACAGCAGATCGAAGAGGAAAATTAAACTAGAATATTTTCTAAGATTTTGCAACTACCAAACAAAAACAAAATAATGTTTAGATCAAATTTTCCAAATTTTACCTATGGTTTGGTTAAAATGATTTGGAAGAATAATTTTACTTCCATATTTATAACAAAAAACAATGATTCTCCGTCATGAGAAAGCATCCTTAGTCCCTTTATTTTTCTGTGTGCAGTTATCCAGTTGTAATTTTGACTGATATAATTTTTCTTATTACGTACAGCATAAGAAGATTAAAAAATAAGACGGGGCTGACTGTTGCACATACAACAAAGTGCATAAGAATCAAAACTTGATTATTTCATAAAAAATCCTGACATCCCATAAAAATCTTCATGGCGGTTGAAATAATCACTAAGTTGAGATTAGCACAAATGGCAATAATGAAAATGAATGTGAGTTTAGATTAGGATGGACACAATAAGAAATCATCATTGTAGGAGTGTATCTTAGCAATGGCTAAGAAATATAAAGTTACAGCACATACATTTAAGTTCAAGGTGCACATACAACAAAGTGCATACAAAAAGATATGAGGGTAAGATCAATGTGAAAGGTTAAAACAAAAATAACATGAACAGAAATAGATGATCAAGATTTCCATAAATAAGGGTTAATACCCATAAAATTTAGCGGGAATTAATGTCAATAAAGAATTCATGAGTGAAACCCCCAATTAGTTAGTGTTGGAAAACTGCAGGATGTGAAAAAGAAATAAGCAAGCCTCCTGTTGCATCCATATATGGAATCCACCATCCCACAGATTACCAAGGGGCAAAATTCAACAAGGAAGGTGTAAAGCCACAAGTCCATGTGTTGCCCTATCCAAGATTTTGCAAGAAATGATTATAATCACTTCTCTTTAAAGAATTGTATGTACTTCTGTTGAGATTCAGAATAAAATCAGCACACTTTTATTGATAGGAGGGGTTTTTAAACCCAATTACAATATGCATAATAATGAAAAACAATAAAAATAGAATAAAATAATAAGAAAAAAAAACAAAATAAAACAAAAGAGGAAAAATATAATCAGGGAAAAAAATCAAATAATAAGTGATAATGGTATAATTTAATACTCCCCTTCAAGTTGAAGGACAGATATCAGTCATGTTTAACTTGGACTTAAAGTCATCAAACAAAAAACAAATTAGAGACTTGGTGAGGTGTCTGCTAGTTGGCTAGTGGAGGGCACATATGGAATGCAAATCTCCCCAAACTCAATCTTTTCCTTAATGAAATGTCTATCGATTTTCACATGTTTGGTATGATCATGTTGAATCGGATTGTGAACAATATTGATTGTAGACTTATTATCACAGAATAGTTGCAGCAGAACAGAGATTGGCGTACAAAGTTCACTGAGCACGATACATGATCACAGAGCTTCACAAATTCCTAAGAACATAAATCAGAATTCAACTTCAACACTGCTTCAGGCAACCACAGACTGTTTTTTACTTTTTCCACATGACAAGATTGTCTCGTACAAATAAGAAATACCCCGAGATGGAACGCCAATCATGAATTGATCCGGCCCAGTCAGCATCTATATGCACCGCAATAGACCTAGAGGTGTGGTGGAAGAAAAACCTGAACCCGGTGTAACTTGTAAGTATTGGAGAATCCAGTGGATAGCTTGAAGATAGTGCTCGTAAGAGTCATGCGAGAATTGTCTCATCATTCCAACTGCATGGCATATGTCGGAGCGAGTATGAATGAGGTAGACAAATTTTCCCACAAGGCGTTGGTAATGAGTCTTGTTGACAAGTACAGCATTGGGAATGTCAGATAATTTTTCATTAGGATCCATTGGAACAATAATGGGTTTGCACATAAAAAGGTTATTCTTTATCACAAGATCAATCATATATTTGCACTGAGACAGGCAGATTCCCCAAGAAAACCGAGCAACTTTCATGTCTAAAAAGTACCGAAGAGATCCCAAGTCTTTTATCTTAAAGGATGAAGGATGTCTTTTAAGAACTCCAATGTTGGAAGATAGTTACCTATAAGAACAAAATCGTCAACATCAACAATAAGAATAGTTGTCTGGTCATTGAAGGAATGCCAGAAGAAGATGGTGTGATTCGATTGAGCTTGAGTAAAACCATGGCCCACGACCACCTTTGTGAACTTGTCAAACCAGGCTCTTGGGGACTACTTTAGCACATGGAGAGATTTTCGTAGCCTACTCAATTGTCCTCTACAGGCAATAGAATCAAAAACCGGAGGGAGAGACATGTACACCTCTTTTATCATCTCTCCATTCAAGAATGCATCCTTGACATCAAGTTGGAATGAAGGTCAATCCAAATTCACCGAAAGTGACAACAAAAATCGAATAGTGTTCAACTTAGCCGCTAGAGTAGATGTCTCCTCATAGTCAACTTCATATGTCTGAGAGTATCCTTTGACGTATCCTTTGACGAATAATCTTGCCTTGTTGCATTCAAAGGACCCGTCAGAGTTGAATTTGGTGTTGAAAATTCATTGACACTCTACAGCTTTCTTACCTCAAGGAAAGACCACAACATCTCACGCATGGTTCATCTAAAAGAGCATTCATCTCCTTCATTACAGTCATTTTTCAGGCTGGGTCGGCAAGAACAACCTCAATAGTGGCAGAGATCTGATGGTCCGTCAGCACAGTAGCAAATGTTCTATAGGTCGGCGAGAAAATGTGGAAAGAGATAAATTTTGCCATATAAAAGAGCGAGTGTCTAATTGCGTACCTTACTCGGAGAACTCACCTCATTCAAAAGAGGGGTCATGCTGAGGATGTCATCCGAAGTGGAATCATGATCCTGTAAGGAGGTAGAAAGATCCGGAGTAGGAGTATTGGGATTAGTACGTCTAGTGTACACACGAACAATGGGAGGAAAAATTGTGCATTCAATGCGACAGGTGACTCCTTACTGATAGGACAACGGGATGACTATTTATAAGAGCAGGATTAGGGGCAATGTCGGTTAACCCAAGCTCCCCCTCACTATAGGTCGAGCTAGAAAAATAGGAAACACTTTCAAATGAGACATCAGCACCCACATAGACTTTGTTTGTGTTCGGATCAAGACATTCATACCCCTTTTGAGTTGAGGGGTATCTAAAGAAGATACTTTTTATAGATCCGAGATCAAGTTTACTCCAAGTAAGAGCAATGTTCCGAACAAAGGTTGTGCACCCAAAAACCTTAAGATCTAATGTGGAGAAAACCCGATTGGTAGAGAAGCATGACATCAGGACGGCTAAGGGAAGTCGGAACTTGTGAACTTTGGAGGGGACTCTATTTATGAGATAAGTGGAAGTTAGAATTGCATCATTCAAAAAAATTTTTGGGACATTGGAGTGAAACATAACGGAGCGAGTAACGTCAAGGAGGTGACGGTTTTTCCTCTCGGCTAAGCCATTTATCGGTTCTTTATCGCTGAACTTTTTTAATGGAAGGGATTATCTTCCTTCCCTTTGATCTAACAAGTCATCATTATAGCTATAACTAAACCTCTTACGGTTATCTTTCCTCAAATACAATGAGCCATTATTATTGATGTAGGATCTCAATTTGCACGGCGGCGGCAGCGGGGGGCCGGAGATGGCGGCGAGCGGCGACGCGGCGGCCATATAGCATTTTACATGAATGGTGTACTTCAAATTCGGTCATATCGATTGAATTTTAAATTCAGTTAAAATGAACTACGATGTAAACTTCAAATTTATTCAAACTTTACATTGTATTTGTAATTTTTCAAACCAAACACATAATTTTCTCAAATCTCCGCAACAGAATTAGAGTACACCACTAATTCACTTAAACAAACAACCCCTTAAAGATCAGATTTTGCAGAGATTGATTATGAAATAGTAATAAAAAGAGAATATGCAAAGTCGGCAAGGTTTGGAAATGCATTAGAGAAGTTTGGTGGTTGTCCGAACTGAACACAGTAAAGAAAACAGCAAAATAATTACTTCGGCAAGGCACGGCTGCCGAGGGAGATCCACCACCTATTCCCAAATAAGCTACAAACACAACACTTGCAAAAGAAAAAGAATACAGCTCTCTTTAGGGCAAAAAATATTAAAAAAAAACGTTCTCTAAATGCATAAACCAAAAGCAAGTATCCCACAACCAGAAATTACAACATATAAATAGCTGACAAGCGAATTAACCCTAACTCTATTTCAAATATTATACAAAGGGAGCCCACAAGACTTGCCAACAGTCAATATGTGAGAAAATCACACAATGTTAGCAAGTTCTACCGGCCAAGATTCTGTCCTGAGCCTGATCACGTGTAAGCGGGGATTGTAGAACCACTCCAACATCAAATGTAGTATGATCTGTATTGAATACTTTCATGCAACAGAATTTTTTTGTTAAAGTAAAATTACTACCAAGGTATCAAGAGAAAATATAATAATGATGTTTTGATTTTAAAATAGATATGTAGCAAGCAAGAATCTTTGAGTTTATTACAGACATAATTATAAAATTTGAACAGATTCACATTCAAATTTTAGATAAGTGTAAAACAATATCAAATTTCCTCTTCTAGTATTATATAGATTCACCTTGAAAAGTCCCTTTGTTAATAAAAATGGACGTTAGATGGAAGCTTACCACTAGATCCTGAAGCAAAGTTCGAACAGCATTTTCCAAAGATTGGTTCTCATCCAGGACCAACACAGTTTGCTTCTGCCATGTTTCATCAAGTATTTCATAAATAATTATAAAATTATTATTATTACTACAAATAACAATAATGCACTTAAATAAGAGTGCAAAATAATTTTCTATGGCGTTGCAAAAAGAACTTGCCAATATATAAGAAGATAAAGCTGATTAAAAGTAGCATAGAAGAATTTGTCACTATGCGCATGCAACCATGCATAAGGATCAGTTATTTCCAAATGCAGAAGGCAATTGACATCAATTATTTTCAGCATATCCAACAAAGCATGTGACAAACTTGTTAGCAAATAACATCATTTACTTGGGTTGTTTGGAATCACTTTTATAATTTATTTCTTTTTTTTTAATGTTTAGATTTGAAACAAAAACATGTATGACTTATTTGATTAAAATGTGATTGTTTTTTTAAAACACCTAAAACTTATTTTGAGTATTTTAAGAAATATATTAATTTGTTTCTAGAAACAAAATATAAAAATATGTAAAAAGCGCACAAAACAATCATTTTCTTTAAATAAAAGAAAAAAAAAACAAAATATTAAATTTATCCCAAATAGGCTCTTAAAGTAGTACATACAATTAAACATGCGGAAATGTTTGCAGGTAAAAGCATGAAATAGTAAGCTTTAAAATGCAACAAAAAAAAACAATTAGAAAACAAGTATAAGAAACTATAGGTAGGATTTAGCACTTTGTGTGTGCTTTGTTAATTACCAAAAATACCTGAGGCTTCATAGCTTCTTGCACAACCTGAAGTGCAAAATTTTCTGGCAAACCTGGCCGTAAGATGGCATTTCTAAATACTTCCTGAAAAAAAAAACAAAATGAGGAATAGATCATCAACTAAATTTTCATTTATTAGCATAAATCTCACAAGAAAAATTATGAGAAGGTCAAAACTGCAATCCAGGTTACATTAGTATCAAGAAAATACTAAAATCTTACTCAACATATGAAGTGACTAAATGCAAGAAGAAAAATCACCATAAAGTCATTTCATTCTTACACTTGAAAAAGTTTAAATTTTATTGTATTAGAAGCATCCAAATCCCTGCATGGATTGAAGGGCAGCTCTGCCAGCACAAAACAAACAAGATGGGTCTACAAACGATCAGCCAGCAAAATGGTAACCCTAGATGTTTACCTCCACGTCTATCAACAAGATTATCAATAAAACATCCATCTGAAGAAAACATGCATAAATTTGAGGTTTTTCAAAGTCTTTACACAAATCCAAGACATGTAACTCATAATACTTGAATAAGCCCATTCTTAACTCTAGTTGGGCATACTCCAATCAGCCTAGCTTTGATTGCTCTGGCACCTCCATTCGGTCGCTGCAATTTTTTATTTCTTTTTTACTTATGTCAATTTTAAATAATACTGATTTACCCCTTTTTGCCAATTCCTACAAAAACCATACACAGTACCTCATACTAAAGTTGCAAATCGATTCAAAAGAATCACTAGCACAGGATAATCTAGAAAAGTATGAAATCCTAATCAATGCCCCAGCCACCACCACACGCCAAACCTCCACACTCACTTGCACCCTCATTCGGCTTCCACAAGGAAAACGTAACCTAGTTCTATATTTTCCATTCTAAAGTTCATCATCCATCATTAGAGCTCTTTCTAGCGCAAACATAACGATGAAATCCACACCTTCCTATTTGCAGGTAAGGTTTAACACGAAAATTACGATGCTGTTCCCAAACGGGAGGATAGTTTGTTTAACCCTTTCACTCGAAATTAAGTACAGAATAAGAAAGCATGGAGAGAAAATTTTTGAAAATGACGGAGATTATGAAGAAGACAAAGCAGGGCCTCTAGGATCACAAACAAATATTCACATCTACTATCATTCATGGCATTAAGAACAGTTGCTGGCAGGAAATCTTACGATAATTCGGTTTCGATCGCCATGGCTTGATGCTTGTACGGACGCAAGCTCTTTCACCGGCTGGTTAAGAACAATACGGAGGGCAGAAGGTGCTTCAGCCATGAGTTGCGATCTGTCTCGGCGGACAACGGGGTTTTGAAGAAGAATTGCGCACATACCAAAAATTTATTTTTTATAAATTATATAAAATTTTAATTTTATTATTTAAAAAATTTATATAATAAAATTTGTCATTAAAATAAAATAAATAATGAACAAAAATACTAGATAAAAAATTAAAGAGATATATTTATAAAATTAAAAACAATTAATTGAACATATTATTTAAAGCATATCAATTAGTTGTGTAAAAACTAAATTAATTATTTAATAGTTATAAAATTATAATTAATATAAAATTTATTTTAAATTTTATAATGATGATATTTATTTTTAAAAGAATATATATTATTACTTAAAGTGTATCAATTATTAATTTAATTATTGTTATGATTCAACACCCGCAAAATTCCAACTACTACAAAAATTATATAAATTTTATAATGATAATATTTATTTTGAAAAAAACAAAAAAATTATACATGCACAAAGTGTAATCGTGTGTGCTCAAATGCGTGTGGATAAAATTCACTAAATAAATTTTTATATTATCAAATGCATGTGGATAAAATTCACTAAATAAATTTTTATATTAT
>NW_018164444.1:2494737-2495680 GCF_001263595.1 Phalaenopsis equestris
ATACAGTGGGAGTTGTAAGCAGAGACAAGAGTAATTCAGGAAATAACTTAGAGGTGCAAGACTATTTGGACCCTACTGATATGTTGACTATTGGTGTTACTATTGAGAAACTGAAGTTGTGCGCAAGTTCAGTTGGTCTTCTGGAGTGAAGACAGGGCTTTGAGTTGCAAAGGTGGAGGATTCATGTTTGAAGAAAAAGGGTGACACCACCAATGGAGGATATCAGTTCGAGGAAGGAGATGTTGTAGCATGTGCATCGATCTCCAAGTGGGAAATTTGTTAAGGGTGGAGCCCGATTCATGATCCCGCTTTCCTGCTCCCACCTCCTGATCGTGAAACGATGCGATCTTCTGCTGTCGCAAAACAGTTCATGCCTATGCCTGCTCTCGTACGTTTGAAGCTCGTCCGATCACAAATAGTCGCGACTCCTTGCTGATTCGCGAACCGTAGGCGCAAACCGCTCTCTCCTTCCTCTGTCGTAAAGCGAAGCATCTCTTCTCTCCCTCCTATTCTTGATAAAAGAGTACACACGGCTCTCCTTGGGATTTCACACAGCCTTTTGTGCACTTTTTCTGTGGTTTCTACTTCCACGAGATAGAGGAAGAGAAGTGCAAGGTGTAGTTCCTTGCGGTGAAGGAAGAAGATAGAAGAAGAAGAAGAAGATTGTTCTCTCTTGACTTCTTCTTGGTGACTTGTGACATAAGAGAAATTAGGTTTATTTCTCTTGTAAGTTTATCTTCTTTGGTGTATCTCGGTGTACAGTTTCTTCAGTGTATCTTATGTGTAGAGAGAGAAGAAGAGAGAGCAACAAAGTGAGAGATTCCTCTTGTAAGTCGAGGCGATCGACTGATATAAATTCCTCAAGTAGTAAAATCCTCTGCAACTCCGTGGACTCATGCAATTTGCCAAACCACGTAAATCTATGTGTTCCGCTGTGTTACTA
>NW_018164444.1:2495780-2503651 GCF_001263595.1 Phalaenopsis equestris
AAAGATTTAACGTTTGAAAAGGTTTGAAGTTTTGAAGTTTTCAAATAGTTTAAGAATTTGAAAAAAGTTTAAAGATTATTGGTTCACTTGTTTATTTGAGCTGAAAATTTGAGTTAAAAGACCTTAATTTTAGGGGCTTGAACATGATTCACTAAAACCATTTTTAGAAGAAAGTTGAGATCCTAACCCTGAAGTAAAATTAGAATTTATAAAGAGGAAAAATATATGGACTAACCTAAATTTTGGATATAATTTCTCCAGTCAAGAAGTCCAAAGCTTTCCGTTATCTCGAGTTCATTGGTATCATTAGACTATTAACCAACCGGATAAAAAAGATCTCCATTGTTACCAAAGTGAAAGTTAATGTAGAGCTTGTTAATTATTTGGCGGTTTGAGGTGCCCTTATTAGTAACCATGGGCTACTTCATCCTTGGATACATACACAGTCAAAGGGGGTTACAGGCTTATTATTTTATATGTTCTAATCATTAACACTAATTGAAGGTACATAGTAATTTGACCGAGGCTTCTAGACTAAACTTTTTTAGGGGAATGAATGATTCTATGTTTTATTTATATGATGGGAAACAAAGGGTTCATAGTTGATCCACCAAGTGGTGATTCATTTTTTAAGTTGGTGTATTTTAGGTTTATTTTGTTGGTTTAATTTTTTGTTTTAAATTTATAAATGAAAATATATTTTTACTTTTATGAAGTGATAATACTAAAATTTTTAATGTGATATTAAAGATTTGATTTTTGTGTGTGTAAATATGAAACTTTAGGTGTGAAATATGTACATACATAAGAATTGAATGTCATGTACTTAAATGCCCCAAGTAGAAATTATATAATTTAGTAAATGATGATTTCATTATTGTTGACCTCGCTTTTTGTCAATATTTTTCTTAGCTTATATCCAATCCCATTAAAGCATAGGACCTCCCTTGAACTTGTATAAGCTACAACATGGATTCCAATTGAGCCAAATTTTGAGAAGCAACTTCAGCCAAACCATAAAATGGATCTAAAAATTAGCCATATTCAACATGCACACTATAATGTTTATTATCATATATAAAAATCATGCAAACAAGTTTGATGATTATATAACAATTTTTATGAAAAACTTTTTACCTCATAAAACACATTTGAATAGAATAATCTAATAAAAATTCAAATCAAAATCAAACTTAAACTAAAATAAATGTGACCTACCAATCCAACAATATATTATGTTAAAAAGAATAATCTAATAAAAATTATTAGGATGGTAGGTCTCATCACCATCTTATATATTATCTTACAAGGAGTTTTTTAGTTTAATTTTGATTTTGATTGAATTCTTATTAGATTATTCTTTTTATTATCGAAATTATTGCCCAATTTTGCATGGTTTATCTCCTGAAGTGCTGAACAGATTCTGGAGTGTTCTAAAAGAATCATGGCATAAAAAATGAGCTAAAAATGATGCCAACAATTGATTTTGTCTTGAACCTCGTGCAATCGAAAGTGTAACTAAAGTGAGTTTTTTCATAAAAGGATACTTGAGTTTAATACCCAAAAAATTTTGTTGACATAATGCACTGGGAACTAGATTCACTAAAAGCATTTTTAGATGGAAGTTGAGATTCTAACCCTGAACTAAAATTAGACTTTATAAAGAGGCCAAGTAGGTGGACTAACTTAAAATTTGGATATAATTCTTCCGGTCAAGATGTCCAAAGCTTTCCATCATCTCGAGTTTATTGGTATCCTTAGACTATTAACCAACTAGATAGAAAGAGATCTCCATTGTTACCAAAGTAATGGAAAATGTTGATCTTCTTGATTTATTATGTGGTTTGAGGTGTCCACATTATTAACCATAGGATACTTCATCCTATGGTATATACATAGTCATAAGGGGTTACAGGCTTATTGTTTATATGTCCTAATGATTAACACTAACTAAAGGTAGCTAGTATTTAACTTAGGCTTCTGGACTAAACTATTCTAGGGGTATGTATGATCCTAAGTTTTATTTATATGATGAGAAACAAAGGGTTCATAGCTGATCAACCTAGTGGTGATTTTCATTTTTTATGTTGGTGTATTTTAGATTTATTTTGTTGGTTGATATTTTTATTTCTTGATTTGCTTCAATCTTCTAGTTTGTCAGTCAACATGCAAGTCAGAGCATTCTAAGGTTTGAAGTATTTCTTTTTATTTTCTATCCTAAGTTTGTATTCTCCATTAAGTTTTATCCTTAAGTTCAATTTAGAATGTTAGTTTACTATTCTATGTTAAAGTTTATAAAAGATTTATTGTGTATGTTATTCAAGCCTTTTATACTTTCATATTTAATGCTTATGTTTGTCCACATGTTTTAATACTCATTATAAACTTTATATTTCACATATAAAAATATATATTTTAATAACAAATAATTTTTTTAATCTTTAAAAAATATTTTAAGAATTAAAACATGTGGATGCTTCATGTATTAGATATACAAGTACAAATTAGTTTTAGGGTTTGTGTGTTTATGTACTAAGCATACCACTTACAAATTATGGGTGTAAGTTATAAATTCATATGCATAACATAAAAACATATAAAATTTTCTTGACATCTCTTGAGCTTTTAGGATCTAGCATAAGAGCATTAGCAAATAAGTATAAATCTACATAAAAAGGGATGTATGCTTAAATAAGTGTTTTGAAAATATTTTAATGAGTTCTATGATTTCTTAGAATGGTTGGTAAGAGAAAAGTTTGAGTTTTATATATCTCTAATAAGTTATACAAAAATTAAAAGGGTTTAGATTATGTAAAAGTTTAATTTCATATCCTAAAATTTTAAAATTATAAATTATTTATTTTAAAGTTATTGTTTATGTTGTTTAGAATTTTATATTATTTGGAAATATTTATCATTAAAGGTTAAGTTATAAAATTTAAGGGTGATTTGCAAGTTAAGTTCATGTTTTGAATTTAAAAGTTATGTTTAAAAATTTAAGAGTGATTTATAAGTTTTGAATTTGAAAGTTAAACTTTTAAAACCTAAAAATTTGCAAGTGTTTTAATTAAAAAAAATTTGATATATGTAAAATATTTTTTGTGTTTTATTTGAGAGTAATATTTGGATCCTTCAGTTTGAACTTTTTATTAAGAAAATAGTTGATTTTAAATCATTGAAGCAAATCTAGATGAAATTTTACAACAATAATTTAAAACCCTTGAAGCACATTTAGATGAAATTTATCATAAAAAGTGCTCCTTTTTTTCTTATAAATTTTTAGAAATAATCATTCCTAAATGTGTAAACTCTCATGATGTAAACCTAAAAGTTTACAAGGATATCCTAGACCAATGAACTTGTAAAACCTAATTAAATTACAAAGGAATCACACTCTCTTATAGCTTTTCAACAAAACATGCATGACTCTCTCTTTCTTTTATTAAAAAACACAAAGACTGCAACTTACATAATTATCACATAAGTACATTTAACCATAACCCCCATGAATATTGCATAAGAACATTAAACAATAACTTGCTTGAATATTGCATGATCACATTAATCCACACCCTGCTTGAATATTGTATAATCACATTAAACCACAACTTGCATGAATTTTTCATAAATACACTTATAGTATTTTACCTAAGGGGTTATAAAAATTCACATTAGCATAATTTCATGGAAATTTTTAAGTAACATAAGCACATATGCATAAAACAATCCATAAGATCACATAATCATGACATTTTTCTATAATGCACATAAAGTAGGATTTTGTTTCCATAAGGCACATAAACGTGAATTTTTCTTAAGGAACATACAAACAAAATTTTTTTATGGAACATAAAAATAAAATTTTTTAAAGAACATAAACATGAAGTTTTTCTTCAAGGAACATAAACATTGAATTTTTTCTTAAATGACTGTTGACCTCATTTTTTGTTGAGGACTAGTTTTTCCTCTTTAGTAGTTTAGGGTCTAGCCATATAACTTTTCTGTTGACTATTTCTAGAGGACTAGAAAAGGGACCCTCACCAATAGAAATTCTAAACCCTTCTTTGCTCAACTTGAAGTTCCACATATTGGTTCTAACCTCTAGCACTTAGTAGGTGGGGTCAGTATGGAGGAGCTCAAGGGGAGTCCCCCAAAATTACCCAAAATATCCAAATTTATCCAAAAATCATCTCAAACCCCCCAACACTACTTAAATTGACCAAAATTTACCAAATTTCCAAAATACCTCCAAAAATTGCCAAAATTACCAAAATGTCCTTCATGACCTAAAAATTCCAAAAATTTCAAAATAATCCCAAATATTCTCAATTTTAATTTTTTGATCATCAAATTGACCAGATTTGACCAATTTTACTCAATTTGACCAGAAGCCCTAATTTGCCCTTTAAAGACCAAAATGTGCCCAAATTAACTTTAGTCTTGGCCCAATTTTGCCCAATTTCAATTCCAAATCAAAATTCAACATCCCAAATTCTATTCTAAACAAAATTCAAGCCCAATTTGATCCAATTGCAAGCCCAATTTCATTCAAATCAAAAAGGCCTAATTTTGACTATATGCCTAAACCCACCAAATTGACCCACCAATTCAATTCAAAATCACTTGAAACTTTGCCAAATACCTCATGACATATTCCTACACTAAACACAACATTAAATTAGCCCAAATTTTAACTCAAATTCAATTTCAAATTCAAAAGTCCAGCCCACTACACTTAAATTCAAAAGGTCAAGTTCAAATCCCACATGACAATTCTTTCTTCTCATCATTCATTCAATTAAAATCATTCCTAAGGTTTTAAATTCATGATCAAATTGTTCCAAATGAAGAATTATGCCAAACTCCACCAAAATATATCAAAATTCCAAAAATCCCTTCTCATGAAAATTAGCCAAGCCACATGCAAGCCATGAAGCCACTCCTAGCCATAGGTAAGTTATGTGAGTCTTGCCGCATCACCAAGCTATTAGTGGAAAGAGGTCAACCCACTTTTAAGCACCTTTAAAAAGGTTTTTAACCCTTTTTATGATTCATTTAAACCCATGATTAACCAAATCCCTTTGGATGGGGACTTCTCCACACCACTTTAGCTGACCCATCTGATCCTCTTCAGCCCAAGACCAACCTTGGTGGTTGAACCCAACCCAAACCATGCCTTGATTCAATTTATCCCAAAATGACCCTTTTCCCATAATATTTCAATTTCATACCTTTACACATGGCCAACCCCAATTGACTTCACCAAGACCAAGCCCTCATCTCCCTGAGTGGGATGGTGACCCCCCCCTGGCCGGTCAGCAACCTTGGTGGCCGGAAAACCCAATTTCAAAAGCACCACATAAGCCAAAACTCAAAATTAAACCCATCGAAGCTGTCTCATCCCAATTAGATTTTTTCACCTTGTCAGCATCCACATAAGCAACCTAGGACATCCACCAATTGTCCCCGGTGGCCTCTCCTAGCCCGTCTATTTAAACCCACCCCCCCCCCCCTCTTTGTCCCCCCCCCCCCCCCCCCCCTCTTCATGGAAAAAGAGGGAGAGCTTGAAATTCCTTGGGGAGACTATCAAATTGCTTCCAAAGCTTCCTTGATACCTCTTGAGCTTAACTCAACCATCCTTAGCCACTCAAATTCATTGTTCGAGCTCAATCCCTAGGCCGAAACAGGACATCCCTCAAACCTCCACCAAATTCAAATTAATTGCACCCACACCATCCCCACTGCAAGAGAGGAAGATCCCCCACAAAAGCCCCATCATCAGAGCACCCTAAGGTGGACTTTGATCAACCCCCTAATTCAGCCTTGGTCGAAATCATATCTAGGCGATTCACCGCGACTTGAGACTCTGTCTTAAGACTCTCTCCCTGGGCTCTTGGGACCCCCACAAAGCTTCCACAAGCATTTGCTTCCACAAGCATTTAATAGAGGCTTCCCCTCTTAGACCAAGGTATTGAAAGTTAACTTAAAACCGCGCTTCATTTTACTCTCCATTCTCATAGAGTTGATTTAAGGGTCGATCAACCGTATAGATGTGTTATCTTAGTCAAGACGAGTAATTAAAAAAAAACTGCACTTGATTTGGCTAAGAATCGAGTGAGATATTAACATTTGAAAATGGACGGTTCTCGGGTTGTCTTCGTTGGGGACGATGACCACGCGTCGTCCGATCTTCCATGTATCGCTTAGACGGCCCTCATCACGCCGAATGAAGCCACGGTTCGAAAAGAGTGAGATGACGTGGATGGAAGCTCCCAATCCCGCGGTGACATGTGTCTATTTGACGCTTATGAGGATGACGAGGATAAGTAGGAAATTAGGAGCTTTTTTCTATTTATTTAATTCCCATAACTTCAAAAATCCATAACTTTGTGTAAAAAAATCATAAAAATAAAATAAAAATACCCTGTTTCTCAGTGAAGAGAGGAGAACAATGTGAAAATATTTTCAAATTTATTTGATGCATATATTATTTTTAATTAATTAAATGGTGTTTTCCTTATTTTAATTCTCCATTTGCATAGATATTTCACCATGACTTGATCTTCGGGACTTTTATTCCACTTGTTATTAGGATTCTTTTCATGATTTTTCCAAGTGTCAGGGGGGATCTCTAAACATAGATCTCTATTTTTCAAATATATCATTCCTATTTTAGTAAAATAATTATAAAAATTAAAATAATCATAAAAAATATAAAACTTATTTTGGTAGGTTCACTGTGGTCAGAAGACCCTACGAAAAATATAAACATGATTTAACTCAAAATTCATTAAAAATAATCCTAATTATCACCAACCCTAAAAAATGAAATAAAATTAATTTGGAGTAAATATAAATTTAAATGGCGTAAAAATCATTCTCCACTGTAACATAATATCAAGTGAGCTCCCCATAAAAATTTCAAGTCAATTGAAGTTAATTTGGTCACTTAAAGAGATTAATTAAGTGAAATGGCATTTTTGACATTAAAATAATTATAATAATTAAAATACAATTCAAAAAATTACAAAGTTAGTTTTTGGAGCTCCTTATAACCAGAGGAACCTAAGAAAAATGAAATTTAAATAAAAATAAACACTTCAATTTTTGAGCTAATTTTAAGCCTTTAAATAATTAAAAATTAATTAAAAAATCATAAAAATTGCATAATTATAAAAGCACACTAAAATGTCACATTTGGCTTCTTGATCACTTGGAACCAATTAAAATAATTTTTCCAATTTTCTAAGTCAAGATATTAATTTTAAAAGGCTAAAAATAGATTTTTCCTAATTTTTCACTAAAATAATTCTAATAATTAAAATATAAGTCACAAAAATATGAAATTTAATTCTTTAAGTTTCCTGGACTCAGAGGTATTTAATAAAAATAGAAAACTTAATTTTCCATTTAAATATTATTTTATACTTAATTAATACTCCAAAATAAATAAATAATTCTAATAATTAAATTAAACCTTTTAAAATCATGAAAATTTGTCCACGTGGTCCTCTAACATAGGTGAACTTCCAATAATTCTTTTAAGGACTTATTTTTATTGAGTTATTAAATTTTCATTAAAAATCCCTATTTTTGCATTAAAAATAATTAGAAAAATAAATAAACTTGGAAAAATTACATTTTCCCCTCTGATGTTTTAATTAACCCATGAGTGAGGCAACATAAATTTTTCAAGTCATTTGAGTCTAATAAATTATAGGGTGTTAAGGCCTTAGGAGCAAAAGTATAATTTTGAAATTTAAAGCTTAATTAATATTTAAGTCTAACTAAGAGGGTAAATGGGTAATAATTGATCTTAAAATAACATGTCTTTATGATTGAAACATAAAAGGGATAAGTGGTAGAAACCA
>NW_018164444.1:2503681-2504487 GCF_001263595.1 Phalaenopsis equestris
TTTTTCAAATTAATGAAATTTGGAAGAATAATTAAATAGGAAGATATTAAGGTGAGAGGTTTGATTTTAGAAGATCATGACTCACTGATTTTAACCTCCAACTAATGGTTTTGAGTTGAATTATAATTCATGATAAGGATTAAGAATATAAATATTAAAAAACTTTTTTGCAAATCTACCCATTAAACCTTAAGGGCTTAGTGGTGAACTAGGCTTAATCAAATTTTTTTCTAATGAGGTTTTAGAAAATAACTTATAATTAATTTAATATCTTTCAAAACACTACAAGCCCATTTTAAAAATCAAATTAATTAGATTCCTTAATTAAGTCAAGTTACCCCCAAAAGGTCTAAACCTATATAATCCTTAAGTGATATATTAAGTGATGGTTACCCCACTTAAGAGATAATCAAAACATCATAATTCACTGAGCATAAGGGTATTAATTGAATGAACTATATAACAAACACAATAAGACCAAAACGAACTCAAGGTAATTCTAGGGACTATGAAATGTCTAAGGTATTACCTGAGTATAATCCTTTGGAAATCTTGTACGACATCTAGACTTATTATTCATTCTCAAAATTTAAACTCACTAAGTTATGACATACGATTCAGTAGACACACCTCAATCAAAATTTAAACCCACTAAGTTATGACATAGGATCCAGTAGACACACCTCAAACTTATATTTTCCACTTCCTTTATAAGCATATTTTAATCCCTACAAAATTGTATATATATATATATATATATATATATATATATATGAGAGAACACACAGCCACTTATATCAAAAAAA
>NW_018164444.1:2504872-2506395 GCF_001263595.1 Phalaenopsis equestris
TAAATTAAGATGTCTCTATCGGATGATCGTGAATCCCTTGGAGGAGGTAACCTACGGTTGCTAACGAGGCTTCCCACGATTTAAATGAAATTATGGAACTCATTAAGTTGAGTTTAGTAAGTTCATTTGGACTAAGTAAATCTAATAGAAAATAGTGGTGCCGGAACAAGGGAACCATAGAATCTTAACCGATGTCGCTCTAATCAAGTTTAATATGCCCCTATAAAATTTAAAGAACTTCAACCATAAGGCCACTTGATTTGACATTATAACTTGACACACTAGAAAACTCAAACTCATCGCGCCAGGGGCTTGGAGCTAGCATGGTAGGCAACACGGCCATCTTCAACAGCAAAACCTATCTCCCCCAGCTAAATCAATCTTCCTTCCTTAGACTTAAACAACAAAGCCATAGGACTTCAAGGTTGCTTGCTTATGCAACGTAAACCCTCAGCTTATCTTTAGGCCTTTGTATAGCCCTGTTATACAATACAAGCCCTAACTCTTCTTAGGATTATGAGGTTGTCATTTGTCACGACCTACATCCTCACATCTTCCAGACTATTTGTGTGATCGTTTCACACAAATGTAAGTCCTAAATTAATAAAACTGGTAGGATAAAACACTTAAATAATTTTTTTCTCGAAATTGAAACCAAATAATACCTGGGAGGTCACCGAGGTTCTCCTCCGGATCTATGATATCCCCTAGCTATTCCTCCTCTAAATCTATAATAAATGTTTCAAATTTGAATCATTCCTCTTTCACTCCTCTTTGTCTGATCTCGTTGAAAATTCTTATTCATTTGAACTCCTTGAAGACAATACCCCCTGATTTTTATCGAAATTTTTCTTAGGTGACTTCAGTTATCTAAGATGTAATTAACTATAGGGGCTTGCCCTTATAGAAAGCTTTTTCAAACCAGCTTAATTTAAACCCTATTTAATTATTCGTATTAAATAGGGGAACTTATTGGCAAATAAAATGGTTTCACAGACCAAAGGACATCATACTTTCCTTAGTTTATTTTGATCGAGTCTCATCCTCAATTCTTGTGTTTATCCTTCGGGATAGATACATGATTTAAGGTATAGTGCTCTTTCATTTAAACTATGAAAAATATGGGATCAGTTTGATTTCATATTTTTCTAAATTTAAATATATTTGTAAATTAAAATGTCTTTCCGAAGCGGGCGACGGGATTTTGATTCCGGTGACCGACAGGTTCCAACGGGCAACTCTTTAACCAAAAACAGTGCTAAAAAGGACATAAACATTAAATTTTTCTTAAGAAAGATAAACATGAGATTTGCAAGTACTGACCTTTCAGGTGGAGGAGCGAGAAGACTCGTCACACTTTTACAGATACACTGCTTTCTTTTCTCGCACTTCCTATATTGTACTTTTATGTTTATAAAATTGCATGTTAAACAACGATGTCACCCTGCATAAAAACCAAAACTACTAGGATAGCCGCAAAACCAAAATCAAAACCAAAACTAAAATCAATCAAGATAAAATTC
>NW_018164444.1:2506405-2521778 GCF_001263595.1 Phalaenopsis equestris
CATTCAAAATATAAGACAACTCAAAATTTAATCACAAATATCACAAAACAACAATTGCAACTAAATTAAGACGTCTCTATCGGATGATCGGGAATCCCTCGGAGGAGGTAACCTACGGTTGCTAACGAGGCTTCCCACAGTCTAAATGAAAGTATGCAACTCATTACGTTTAGTTTAGTAAATTCATTTGGACTAAGTGAATCCAATAGAAAATAGTGGCACCGGAACGAGGGAACCGTAGGATCCTAACCGGTGTTGCTCTAATCAACTTTAATATGCCCCATAATATTTAAAGAACTATAACCATAGAGACATTTGATTTAACATCATAACTTCATGAGGAGCTTGGAGCTAACATTGTGGCGAACACGACCATCTTTAACAGCAAGAGGGTCTACAACAGAATATATTTATTTAGAATTAAAAAACAATTCATAGGATTTCAAGGTTATTTATTTATGCAACATAAATCCTCAACTTATCTTTAGGCCTTTGTATAGCTCTGCTATGCAATTTAAGCCCAAACCCGCTTTAGGATTTCAAGGTTGTCATTTATCACGACCTACATCCTCACATCTTCCAGACTATTTGTGTGATCGTTTCACACAAATGTAAGTCCTAAATTAATAAAACTGGTAGGATAAAACACTTAAATAATTTCTTATAAAACACTTAAATAATTTCTTCTCGAAATTGAAACCAAATAATAGGATAAACTGGGAAGTCACCAAGGTTCTCCTCCTGATCTATGATATCCCCTAGTTATTCCTCCTCTGTATTCTATAATAAATGTTTCAGATTTGAATCATTCCTCCACTCCTCTTTGTCTGATCTCGTTGAAAATTCTTATTCATTTGAACTCCTTGAAGACAATACCCCCTGATTTTTATCGAAATTTTTCTTAGGTGACTTCAGTTATCTAAGATGTAATTAACTATAGGGGCTTGCCCTTATAGAAAGCTTTTTCAAACCAGCTTAATTTAAACCCTATTTAATTATTCGTATTAAATAGGGGAACTTATTGGCAAATAAAATGGTTTCACAGACCAAACAGATATCATATATTTCTTAGTTTATTTGATTGAGTCTCACCCTCAGGTCTTGTGTTTATCTTTCAGGATAGATACACATGGTTTGAGGTATAGTGCTCTTTCATTTAAACTATGAAAAATATGGGGTCAGTTTGATTTCATATTTTTCTAAATTTAAATATATATGTAAATTAAAATGTCTTTCCAAAGCGGGCGATGGGATTTCGATTCCGGTGACCGACATGTTCCAACGGGCAACTCTTTAACCCAAAATAGTGCTGACAAGGACATAAACATTAAATTTTTCTTAAGGAACATAAACATGAGCTTATTTATGAAGAACATAAACAGAGAAATTTTCTTTGGCAACATAAGCATTAAAATTTTCTTAAGGTACATAAAAATGGGATTTTACATCAAGAACATAATGTGAGAAATTTTTTATAGAACATAACCATGGGATATTTATTAAGCACCTAAGCATGAAAATTTTTCTGAGGTACATAAACATGAAATTTTTATAAAGTCACATAAACAAATAATTTTTCTTAGGCAACATAAGCATGAAAAATGCCTTAAGAAACTTAAACATGTAATTTTACATAAGTTACCTAACATGGAAAATTTTCCTTAAGCAACATAAGTATGAAAATTTTCTTAAGGCAAATGAACATGGGGTTTTACTTAAGGAACATAAACATGGGAAATTTATATAAGTCGCATAAACATGGAATTTTTTAAGGCACATAAGCATGGAGTTTTTCCATAAGGAATATAAATATGGGAATTTTCTCAATTCACTTAAACATGGAAAATTTTCTAAGGAGCATAAACATAAGATTTTTTTAAGTCACTGAAACATGGAATTTTCTATAAGGATTTAAATTCCAACTGAAATAGAACATAAGCACATGATTCTTATGTATTTAACATTTATTCTGATTAAGTATGATAGCATACACAAGTAAATAATCATGTAAAAAAATTTTGAATTACTAAGTACATAAAATAAACCAAATACAGACTAAATAAGTGACTAATCAATGCAAAAGGAGGGATGGGTAGAAATGATTTTCGGCCAAGGAAAGAAGAAGAAGAAGAAGGGTTAGAGTTAGATTTTTCAGGCAAATAAAGATAAAGAAAAGAGAGAAGAAAATATGTGGTTTGGCTAAAGAAAGAAGAAGATAGTTAGAGTGGTAAAGTAGTGTAGTGATTAGGCTAAGAGAAGAGGGACGAGAGTGTGATGGTGTCTCAACTAGGAGAAGAGTGAGAGAAGGTGATGGTAGTTCGGTTAAGAGAAGAGGGAGAAAATTTGATGGTCATTTTTCTAAAAGAAGAGGGAGAAGATGTGATAGTGGCTTGCCTAAGAGAAAAGGGAGAATAAATGAGATAGGAGAAGAAGAAGGGGAAGTGGAAGTGAATAAGAAGTAGATGTAAAGTGATAGAGTGGTGTAGTGACTAGGCTAAGAAAAGAGGGAGGTGGTGGTGGTGTAGGGATTTGGATAGGATAAGTAGAAGTGAAAGATGGTGGTGGTGTTTAGATTTGATTAGGAGAAGGAGAAAAGGAAGATGGTGGTGGTGTAGGGATTTAGTTAAGAAAAGAAAAAAAAAGGAAGATGGTGGTAGTGTAGGGATTTGATTAGGAGAAGGAGAAGAGGAAGATGGTAGTGGTGGGAAAAAAAGAATAAGAAGAAGAAGAAGAAGAAAAAGAAGAAGGAGAAGATTGAGAAAAATAAATAGAAGTAGAAGAAGCAAAAGAAGAGCAAAAGAAGAAGAAAAAGAAGTGAAGATTGAGAAAAATAAATAGAAGTAGAAGAAGCACAAGAAGAGAAAAAGAAGAAGAAAAAGAAGTAGTAGTAGTAGTACTAGTAAAAGAAGTAGTAGAAGAAGAAGTGCAAGAAGACTTAAATTGGAGAAGTGGAAGAACACAGAAGGCGAGGCAGATTAAATGAGAGTGAGTGAGTTAAAATGAAGAACAAATGAAGGACGAGAGGAGGGATGCTAGAAATCACTGTGATTTTCATGTGTGTCCTCCAAGGGATTATCTTAGAATCCTTTTAATTCCAGGGAATGAAAGGGGGAACAGTTGGTGCTTCAAAATCATGTCAGAGGAGGTGAAGTACGAACGACATAAACATGTCTCCCCTTTAGCATAATTATGCAATTCTCTCGGGTAGAGTGGTATAGTTATGCTACAAGCTAGCGTTGTTATGTCATCTATGGTGCATAGGAATCACTCGGGGAGGGGTAAAGATCTTAGGTGGTGTAACTACACCTCTCTACTAGCGTAGCTATGCCAGCAGTGACATAAATATGCCAGAATGTTGTGTAGCTACATCGAATACGCCAGCTACTCTTGCTCTTTAATGTTCACCACTACCTTTTCTTCTTTCAATGAATTTGTTAGCTCTTTTTTTTATGAGGAGACTTAACCTACTCTGTACCCTCGGTTTGGATAAATTAGTTCTCAATGTCCCTATGTTGAATAAATTGTTGCTCAGTGTCACTATGTAAACTTATGGTGCAAGGTGTTTGCCATATTAAGTTGAATTGAATCACCCTGTTCTTGTAGGTTGAAATATAGATATTGCCCATCCATGGTTGATGAGTGAGGACAACTTAAGAAAAACAAGTCGGGAATGAAGTGATTATGGAGCTAAGACCCTCAGCCTAAGTATTATACATGGTTGAAATTCTCAATATAAGGAAAGTTACATGAGCAAAATAATTAAAGAAATAGATGGGAGTACTATTTTATAGTTCGAGTTAATCAAAATAGTAGAAGTTATTTTATTTGTTCATTTAGAAAGGTAACATATATTTGACATAATTCTCTTAATTTTCTTAGAAATTAATCCACAAAGTTAGTATGAGAATTGAATAGCTTAGTGCATAAAAAATATGCATTCTAAGGTAGCAATGGATAACACATCTTAACTAGGGGCAACTTGACCAACCAAGTGAAACTTGTCCGGGTTATTGCTACTTATTTGACTCAAAGGTACTCTTAGCTCATCTTCTAACCGAAGAGCATCAGCTTACAACTCTAAAGAAGCTTAAACATCCAATATCAAACAAATGAGTGACTCAATCCACTTTTCGTTGGTACACCTTAAAGGCCACTAAACCGTTTAAAGTACTTTTAGAAGCCATCGTCTCTGTGTACTTAACTAGACTCCAGCAGTGCCTACATGTCTATTACTATCAAATTGTTTATTTATTTCTAGTTTGAATCTTTAGTGCCCAAAATCTAATACAGACGTGGCCAAAACAAGCATTTAAGGACAACAAAAGCAACATGTACTTGGTAGATAAAAAAACTCTGAGCTTTTCTCTCTAATTTTCTTTTCTTCATAATTTTGATCTCGCAAGCATCACTTTTCTATTAGTACAAAAAAAAGGCCAAAAAGATAGAAAGATAAAAAGTAAAAAACTCATGAAAAATCAGTTTGAAATTAGTTTTTATTATTTTATTTAGTTGATAAGAACTTGAACTTTTCTTGTGAAGAATAGGAAAATTATGTAAAATACAAGTTACATAAATCAAAATAAAAAACTAATAAATAATATTTATTTATATTTTTTTTTATTTCATTTACTATTAATTAAATATGATAAAAACTAATAAATAATATTTATTTATATTTTTTTTATTTCCTTAACTATTAATTAAATATGATATTCTAATTGTATATCCATGCAAGAGACAAACTGTATTTACATTTCTTCAATCTGCTGAAACCAATAAAGACTATTTAAAGCTAGACTATAATTAATGAATTTCCAGGCATGTAATTTGTCAAAGCATATTGGAGCCAAATCAATGGAGATTGTAAATGATCACTGATATAATATTACCTAAAAGTTATCATCTTTTCAATTCCTGACGCTTGAATCATTGCTTTATTTTTCCTTTTTGGCTGGAAGATTTATTTGAATAATGAGACTTTCGGTGGGATTGATGCATAGTATTTTAGGGGGAAAGATTAATTTAGTGCATGATTTTGCTAAATCTCTCAAAGTAAGCGTAGCTAAAGATGATGAGTGCATGACCAATAGTTCATTGATCGGGTTCATGAGATAACAATGGAGATGGTTTATCGGGCAAACCAGATAATTCAACTAGAATAGTTTGATCGATCGATGACAAATCGCTCGCCTATGATGATCTATACACAGATGTCTGCTCAGGTAAATACAGTTTGATTACTCACTGAGAAAGTCCAACTAGCATTGTGGCTGATTTGGTGGGACTCTCCATGAGAGTTATTTGTCTAAGGAAAACAACTTACCTTGTATCCATTTTGAATGATGGAAGCGTCAACAAGTTATACTTGGAGGAATATATTTTATAAGAGACAATTATCCATACAGAGAAACAAGGTTAATTAAAAATACAACCCCTCTTCCATAAGAAAAAAAGAGATAGTTTGAGGATATCCCTAGTTGCAATTATAACGCCTAACTGGTTTATAATTCATAAAAAAATCACCTATAAATATAGATGTTTATTATAATGTAAGAGGAATCTCCTCTAGAAACTAAAAAAATATTAGAAGAATTTTTTTAAAAATGGCTTATTTAAAAAAATCTTTGAACCGAAACTTTCACATATTCGAGTCATGGTTCTAGGGCTTTGCGCACCTAGTTGCTCATTTCTAGCACCCAGACACTTAGCTTGCAGAGCCTAATTGGTTAGATCGCGGTGCATACTTTTTTTCTTCTCTGCATTTGAGACCAAATCATGGTTCTAGGGCTTTGCGCACCTAGTTGCTCATCTCTAGCACCCAGGCACTTAGCTTGCAGAGCCTAATTGGTGAGATCGCGGTGCATACTTTTTTCTTCTCTGCATTTGAGACCAACTGTTGGCGACATGGGTGCCTAGGCGCTCCACTCCGCCGCCTTGGCACAACCCCTCTACTTAGCTTATTTCTTCATTTCTTCAGCTTTGATGAATTTTCTTCCTTGAATCCTATAATATGCATCACAAACACCTCCCAAAAGCTTAAAATTTACATAAAATTAGATTAAAATAGAACATATGTAATCACATTTGAAGTACATGTCATTAGATGAAGTACTAATTAAATCTAATGATAAAAAATAAGTCCTCAATATTCCTTCCATAAGGTGCGCAATAGAAAATCAAAATCTTATTAATTAATTAATGTTATTCTCATATGGTTGATCTTTCTTTGATAGAAAAATAATACTGGCCCACTTAGTAAACGTCATATGGATTAAAAACTTCGCCACAGTTTCAAAAGAAACAAACTAAATAATGTAATGAATCGAAATAATTAGATAATTTTTACTAAATTATTTTTAAAATGAATAATTGTAATTGTCCATCAATTTATAAACAAAATCTATTCTTAATTTTGATGATCAACTTCTGTATCATGGGGGCAATTTGGAGTGCCTTTTGACCTTTAGAGGGAAAGGGACCATGTATGTAGATATAGTACAGTAGTTTTAAATTTTATCATGTCCATATTTTCTTCATGAAGGGGTCAACTTTCTGCATTTCTTCCCCTTAAAATTATTGTCAGTAATAATAATAGTATTTTTTTTTTTTACATTTCAATGTAATCCGCTTATTCATTTTCTTATCATGCATTTATGTTGAAGCAATTTAAAAAAAAAATTAAAATACTCTTATTTTAAAAATAAAATCTATTTTTTAAAAAATAATCTATCTAACTTTAAAATTAATATTATAAATTTTAAATAGTTCTATAAATTATATTTAATTAATTAGTCCCTTAAAGTATCCTATTACTTGATAAATTTAAATAAACAATCAACTATTGATCATTATGTATTTGATATGATTTTATTTTTATCACTTCAGGAATAGTTATGATTCCAAAATATATTCTCAATGATTACTAATGATTTTCATATATAGAGTTAGGTTGGGTAACTTAGTTAGGGTTATAGAGGATGAAGCTTGGTGTATGATGTACTATTTATTAAGTCAATATGTGGAAATTGGGTTAATAGTTAAGTATTTGCTTTGTGTGAGTCAAGGTTAAGCTTATTACAAAATAAAATTCTAGATTCAACCACATTAAGTATTTAATGCATCTCTAGAAATGAATGTAATTAAGTCAATGTTTGACAAAGGTTTAGCCTTGGTTAGCCAACATGTGCTAAATTGATAATCGCTTCAAATGTAGTAAAGGGTTAGCTAGTACAATAATTATCAAAGTTACTAAGGGACATAATTTTACATGAAGGAAGTTAATGAACTCATTCTAAACTAAGCAAAGTACTAAGATATGATAAAAACTTAATAAGGTGCATGGTGAGCTAAGGTCGGTTATGTTTAAATCAGGGATTACTAAGCTTTATCTAAGCTCCCTATCTATTTGTTTTCAATGGTGCCTATCTAGGAAGGCTTATAGATATCCTATCTTGTGCATTAAGGCATCTTTGAGGCAAAAAATGTTTAGGTTAGTTGGACTGAGCTAAGTCAAAATATGGTTTCTACATCTCAGGCCACTCACAATTTTATAAAAAGTCTAAAAGTTTTTTTAAGCCCGCAAGAAGGTTTAAAATTATGTATTTAATGTGGTATAGTCTAATCTTATGAATAAATAAAAGCCATAGAGAAAAAATGATCACCTCAAATGTAATAATAATATAAAAATGCATAAATGATTATAAAAAAATAATACAATATGGTTTTTTTCAAATAGAATGATGTGTGAAATTTTAGAATGTTTAGAACTTTGATATGGAACACTCATAAACTCTTTTTTAAACATTCTAATCCATTAGTAGATCAAATTAAAATATCCCAAATTTAAGATCACATTTATATGCTTACTATGGTTAGGTGGTTTTACTTTGAACACATGCCTTTTGGTCAACTAAATTATTTTATCATTTTTAATATATATTTGTGGTCAACAAAATTGATTTCACAATAACACTATCACTTCCAATGCAACTTAACTTTCCTCATCCTCATCACAATGACACACCAACATATGTCATATATTAATTGTTTTCTCCAATTTTGAGATAAAAAAAAAAAACCTATAACTAAGTCCTCTAACTAGTGAGATCATTTCACTTTTAGTCAAGTCACATCTAGTGTTTAGATCAAAATTCTTGTATCTTCTACATTGTATTTTTATTATTTTTATCAATTGCATGACCATCATTTATAGTTAGGGCATTAAATTCTATTCTTTTACGGCCATGATATTTTGACACGTAGCAATATGTAAATCTCAATATATTTTGAAATATAATAACCAAGATAAAAATGATAGGACATTGATCAATTCTCATAAAAAAGATTATTTCACCATTATATATATATATTCTTAAAGGAATAGCCAGAGGCTATTAAATGACCCTCGAGCCACCTTTAATGTGCCTAACAATTTGAGTATGACTTCCTTAAGACCAACTGTGTCAGAGGGGATTTGAACCCTCAACTTGAGGAATCTTATACCATGGATGTCAACCAACCGTTATGTATATGCATACATCCATATCTATATATACATACATATAGATATATGTATATGTATATATACATACATGTAAATGTACATAGACATACAAATATAGATGCATGTATATATATATAGACGTACATATATAGACGTATGTATATATATATATATGGACATACATATTTGTATGTACACACACACAGATCTATATATATTAAAGGAAATCGGTATTTGACATAGGCTCAAAGATCGACTTTTGTCAAATACCGATTTTCCATGCTCTTTTTGGCCCCATGATGAGAGCCCACTCCATTTGCCTAAAATTCTAGAGCCCCCGCACCATGGTGGGATCGAATCCTTTACTTGAGAGGATTTACAATGACCCCACCACCAACAAGCCAAAACTTACAACACACACACACACACACACACATATCTATTTGTGTGTGTCTATATCAATATATCTATCTATATGTTTGTATGTATGCATGATGTGTGTATGTCATTTAGACCACGTCTTTCTTCTTGAGGAAAATTTCACAGAAGGATTCATTTTCCGTACATCCATTGGTCCTTTTTTTCAAGATGCTAAATTACTTTATGATTAACCACAATCAAATATAAGAATAACATAAGAGTTGGTAACTATATTGCATAAAGATTAGATAAATTACTTCCAGGAGATCGCTAGTTAAGAAATTTATTTTGCAACATTTTTATCATCGCATAGCTCACATGAAAATGACCTGCGGTTACTACACACACCAACGATTGTAATATTTCAGCGCTCATTTGAAGCTTTCATGATATGGCTCTATTTTTAATTATTTTTTTTTTATTTTTTAGTGGGATTTTTTGCCTTGTTTATATGTAATTTTTCAGACTTTATCATGATTTTTTTTTTAACGTTTTGTGATTGCAAATATATCCTTATTTTTCCACTTATATGTTTGCCATATGCCCTTATTAGGATCCCGCATGAGCTTTGATCTTGATATCACTGTCGATACCTTTCTAAGGTTAAATACACATTTTCATGCATAGGTTGATGATATCAAGATGTTATAAGTGTAGATATTAAATTTTTTGTGTTAGATATGTTATTACATATGATGTGTCCGGTATGTATTTAAATTTTCCTAAATTGTATATAAATCTAATACTTCGGGATGTGACTCACAGTTTTTTGTGTCTAGAGCTGTCAAAATGGTTTGTTGTTCCTGAACAGCTCATTAAGAAGCTCATGTTTGACTTGTTCGCTAAGTTAACGAGCTAAACACGAACAAAAATTTGTTCGTTCGTGTTCGGCTCGTTTTGGCTCGAAATAATACTCATTAATTACATATACATATGTCTGAGTAGTATTTTTAAAAAAATTAATTGACTACAAGGCTATAAAGATTTAAAATCAGTTAAAAGTATTAATTAATAAATAGAATAAAAATTATTAAATTAGATTCAAATGATGTTTTAATGTAAACAATAATTTTTTAATCTTGCTCCAACCCTTAACATCTTATGGCTACGTGATTAGGGTTGTCAAAACAACTCTTTGTTCGTGAACAACTCGTGCTCAGCTCGCTAAGCAAACAAGTCAAACACGAACACACTTTGTGAGCTTGAAATATAAACGAGCCCAACACGAGCTGAGCCTGGGCTCGCTCATGTTCCGCTCATTTACACCCCTATTCACATACTTATTCACTAGTTATAAAAAAATAGTTTTTCAAGGAAAAAAAAAATGCTATTTTAATATTTCCATTGAAATTATCGGATTATTCCTTTTTTAGGGAAGGTATAAACATGAACATTCGGCATAAAAAGAGAGCGAAGAGATATTAATATTAACTTGTTGACCGATTAAATGCATTATTTAACCAAATAATAATAATAATAATAATAATAATAATAATCATAATAATAATAATTTAGGACACGTAGAGAAGAAGGCAGTTATTTTCTCTTACTTTCAAATTTGAATAGATCTACAATAGTTTTAGTTGGCATGTTTCTTAATAATAAGGCTAAAATTCTACCATTAATTAAATTTTTTAATTAGTTATGTGTACATATAACATAAAGCCATATTTACTAAACATTAATTAAAGTGATTAAGAATATGATTATGCTGATTACGTGAATTAAAATATTAATTAATAAAGATGATTAGTTAGTTTATATCTTTATAAAATTATGATTAAATAGTTAAGTTTTTCATTGGAAAAAAAGCTATTTTTTTGACTCACTTTTCTTTGACAAAGCCTATTTTATGGAGATGAAATTTTGGTGGGATAAACCTTCAATTAGATAAAAATTGCTAGAACTCATTTCCATTTTTATTCACATTAAACTATATAAAGAGATTTTTTTTTTCAAATTTTGCATGATAGTAATATTTTTTTATAGGTTAAGAGCTAATTTATCTATTTGAGGTATAAGAATTTCTTAAAAATCATTTGTTATTGTAACAATCATTTTGAGATCATTTATTATATAGCCTAAGATATATTTTATTAATGTCTAGAGATCATATGTTATCTTATATAAGCTTATAATAAATACTTTTTTTCCATATGTGTTCCTCTTTGTCCTCATAAATATATATTAGAAAGAAGGGCTTGACATCTCCTTATCATAAACTTGTGCACACACGCACAAAGGGAGAGAGAGAGAGAGAGAGAGAGAGAGAGAAGTGTGTGTGTGTGTGTGTGTGTGTGTGTGTGTGTGTGTGTGTGTGTGGAAAAGGGCCATCAACTTAGAGAAGAAATGGATATGAGAGAGAGAGGGAGAAGTGTGTGTGTGTGTGTGTTTGTGGAAAAGGGCCATCAACTTAGAGAAGAAATGGATATGTCTTTCCAAGTGTTGGTAAGATGGAGATGTAAAATTTATAAGAGAAGAAGTGATGTTAAAAGATTCACTTTTGTCAGAAGAAGAAGCTTTAGATCATTATAAGGGAAAATAATCAATCATTATCATCACAAATTAGGTTATGAAAGCAAAAACAAAATTAATAACATTTGCATTATAATATATGGTTGTGTTCCTTCTCAGTTATTATGATAAACAAAGTGGCATATTTATCATTATTTTCATTTTCGTATGAAGAAATTTTCTTATTTTACTCTTTTCTTTAAGCTTAGTATAATAATTTATCTTAGTGTGCCCAAAAAATATATTGGCATCATCTAAATATATAAATTTTATGGCTTGTGTTCATGACCTATAGTGTACTTCTTATATAATCTTATTTTTATTTTCATTGAAATTCTTAGTATTATTATAACATCTTATAACTAGGTTTATTTATAAATTTTTGATTTGAGCTTGCAAGAGGCAAAAATCAAAATTAACAAGTTTGATGGCAAAAATATTTATGTTTTGGAATATTTAGATTGTGAAACATCTTCATTAAAGAAAGGCCCATCAACTATTGAAAGGTGTATGGCCACCTTAGTGAGGTTTTGTGAGTCTTTGTGATTTCTAGAGTATTGTGAGACTTGTAAGTGTCTATTGGAGTCAGATAAGTCAGGGAACTTTAGAGGAGTCCTTTGGGAAACATTTGAGATAAGTATTTGTATCTCTTTCTTTAAGTTTTGTATTTTGGATTTGAGTTTTATAAATATGTTTTATTTTGTTATTCTCATAAATTTTGAGTAGTTTTCTTCTTTCTCATTGCAATAAGAAGTAATCATGTGGAGGATTTGATTTGTTTAAAATTACTTTTATTCTAAAAATTTGTGATGGTATTTTCATTGGTTCTTCATTCACTTTGCAAATTGGCCACTTGTATTATTAAAATTTGTTGAGAAACTTAATGACCCAAGAGGACTAAGATTTAACCAACTAGTGAGTACCACATTTCACTTTGGAAAAGTCATGGCGATCATTCAAGGGGAGTGCAAATAGATAGGCAGATAAGATATGGTGAACATATAATTGATGTTTCTAGGGTGACAGGCTAGATTCTTTTATCAATTTTGTCTAGAGTTGGAACTAAGGGTCATTGGTAGGTCCTATAGAGAGGGCACAGTGAGTAATCTAAAGGTGGGAGGCTAGAACCTACCCAACATTACTATACATGCCGACACCAACTTTAGATTAGTCAATATTTTTTATGCTTGGAAGAAGTGAAGAATAGGTATACTCATATTTGTCGCAATTCATCAGTTAAACCTCCAAGCATTTGTAATCCTACATTGATTATGAATTATTTGCAAGGGGAAAGTCTCTTTATATATTTTGAACTTTCTAATTTTAGTTATTTTGAATCTCTGCATTTACTTTTAATTTGCACTTGTAGGAATTAGTAAACTTTATTTCACCCATGTTTAAAGTAAAGGTTTTTCTTTGTCAAATACATAAAGTTGTCACTTTCCCTGTGGGATCGATACTAGGTTTTTAAAGAAAACTTTATATTACTTGAAACGATATGTATTCTTGCGTAGTACCCTAGTGTGAAAACTATTACTTTAAATTTTATAACATTACATTTATTCTCACTAGAAGCTAAATATAAATTGGGTCAAGTTTTTTTTTCATATTCTGGAACATAAATATCTGCGTAATTACGGGCCGGGTCAATGACTGATTTTATCCTTAGTAAAGCCCACATTTTTCCTATATCCACTCATTGTTCAGATATTTGGGATGTTGGTGAGTGCTTGAGAGAGCAAGAGAAAGCTCCATCTTCTTCCTCAAGAAGTTATGAGCTTTCTTGAAGTTTAGATCTTGGAGCAAGGAAAAAGGAGGAGGAACCTTCATCTTCCTTAAGGAGAAGCTCAAGTGAGTTGGTCATCTTCCAACTTCTTCTTCTCCTTTACCTTTCTCCTTCCTCTCCAGATTTTTCTTCCATCTCAAGCGAGCTCTTCAGGGAGCACAACTAAGAGATCTTTATCCAAGCATAGAGGAAGAAAGATTCTGGTGAGGTCATGGTCTAACTTCATCCTTTGTTGGAGAAAGACTACTCAAGTGAAATTTTACTGTGATCTCTCCTGCGATGAGAGCTTCCTCATTTTTTTAGGTAAAGACATGCATGGGCTTCTCTCCTACCGTTAGAAGAGATTCATCCTACAAGAAAAAATGCATCTAGAACCTTCAGGTTGGTGAGATTCGCAAAGCCCCTTAGCTTTTTCTTTCTTAGACGACACTAGGAGTAGATTTTGCTAAGTGTTTGTGGGTTTGGTCGCCCACACGAGGCAGGCTGACTTGCAAGCCGAAATCATATGACTTAATCAAACACCCATTATTGGATGGTCCTATTGGTTGAATGAAACCGGTCAGCTCGGCCACACACCTTTTGATTGGCCAGTTTTGTGGTGTTGTCGTGGGTTCGGTCGCCCATTCTAGGCAACTTTGCTGACCGACACTAGTTGGCGTGGCCATACGTTAACTGATTGGTCATTTATTTCTTAAAGGAAGCCCTAGGTTAGAAAGCACATGTGTGGAAAAATCCTTTGTGAAGCTAACTATGTTTCCTTGCAAGCCTTAGCCCCAATCCTAGTGGGTCGGAATCTCAATTATCCACAGCTTTGGCACCTTCAACCTTCCTTGGAGGGGTTCGAATAGTTTGATCTTGAATAATGGAAAAAGCTTTGTAGCTAGCCCATTCTACACAATCATTGAGGGGTTATAGAATGGAAAAAGTTTTGTAACTAGTCCATCTTATAAACGGTGAACGACTTCTCCTATGAAAAATCAGAGGATGAAGTTCTCCGCATTCCTCACCAAAATCAGAGGCGGCCATTTCACATATCCAAGAGCTAAAACCCCAAGCTTCTATGTTAGAGCGTTAGCTGAGTTTGGCTCGCTATCTATTGTGATTAATCACATCTTGCACATTGCATTTATGCTTGCATGCTTGTGAGTTCGGTCACTCGCTCATTATGTTGTTATGCTTGCATGCTTGTGAGTTCGGTCACTCGCTCTATGCAAAGTCGGTCTGGCCACATATCTATTGATTGGTCAATCATGTGTGTGATTTATATGTTGTATGTCACACACTACACTTTGTCTAAACCAGCAGCCCTAACCCGGTTGGCATTTTACATTGTCTCGATCAACCACCCTGATCTAGTCGACATTACATTTTTCCTCAACCAGCCTCCCCGACTCGGTTAGCACTACATCTTGCCTTGACTGCCCTCCCCGATCCCGTCGACATTACACTTTGCCTCAATCGACCGCCTTGGCTAGTTTGACATTGCACTTTGGTCCAACCAGTTGCACTTGCCCGGTAACAGCGACTTTTTATATACCTAAAAATACATGAATTTGACACCACTACTAGAACATTTAAATCTCTGACAATGGCGCCAAAAACTTGATGCAACTTTTAATATGCAAAAATTTATGAACCCAGATTTATATATTTATAATGATTTTGTAAAGTCACAATTTCAAACGCAAGTATACGTAGCGCTCAAGTAATACAGGGATCTAGTGGAGTCCCGTTTATCGATCCCACAGGGAAGCGAAGTAAGAGGTCCTTAGTCAAATTCTAGTCTACTACAATTAGTACTTAGTTTGGAATGTCGATTAAAATGATGTTTTATCTAGCAACTACTCTTAAATGCAAGTGTTAAATGTAAAGATAGTAACTATAACTAAATGTAAATATTAATTCTAAAGACAACCCTTTTTGGATAAATTGGTTTGGAGATATTTGAGATATGAAAAACTATTATTCTTATAAAATGAATTGGATAATGTAAAGGAATGAGATGCATTAAATATTGTATGTGCCAAATAGGAGTAATCCTATTCTTTACCCTTTGGTCCAGGCATAAAGAACATTGACTAATCCTATGCTTGTTTATTGAATTCGTGGCTAGGCTGGGAGGATACCGGCTCTCACTTTGGAGCTCCCAC
>NW_018164444.1:2521825-2522705 GCF_001263595.1 Phalaenopsis equestris
AATTGGGGATTTTAGTCTGTCACCCTAAAATCTCCAATTTTACGCTCATCAAAGTATATTTCCATATTTATTTGCATTCAACTCCCATGAACTTAACTATCATTGGAATTTGAATGTGGATCTACTTTGTTGAGAATTACATAGCCCTCTCGGGTCTTAATGAAATTAGAATTAATTTTAACACTACAACGAGTCTTTATTATAATGTAAATAAAGTGTAAGTAAAAACCATCACATTGATAATTAAATCAGCTTCTAACATGCATCACAAAATCCTAAACATGCAAAATTCACAAAATCCTAAACATGAATTCTACTCATTAAAAAAGAAAAGTAAAATGAAAACAACGGCATAATCTTCTCATACCATTATTTCCGAACAAGAATAAAAAGTAAGAGAAGTCCATCACAAAGCACGAAAAAAACACAATGGAAACTTCATTTAACCAAAGCAAATTCACTAGATAAGTGTTTACAAAAATCAAAAGATAATGAAGAACATAATACTTAGTTTTTTCCCTTTGAAAGAAAGACGAATATCTCTCCCACAAAGTCTCTCGTCAATCCATGCAATGCTAGAACATCTCCTTACAATTTCTCTCAAAATCTCCTCTCCAATCTCTCCAAAAGGGTAGAAATCTACATTTCTACTCCTATTCTAAAAACCCTAAACTTTATTCACACTTTTCCTAAAATTCCTCTCACACAAATCCCCCTTTTTCTAACCTAAGTTTGTTCTTTTAAAGTGTATGGATGAAGTTTGAAGAGTCACCACTAGTATCCTTTAAAAAAGCATCCAAATACGTTGAATTTTGACTCATAACCACCAAAAGTCGGTCCATAGTTGTCTCGGGCGCCGTCGGCAGACTTGAGAGCGTCG
>NW_018164444.1:2522715-2537243 GCF_001263595.1 Phalaenopsis equestris
GTCGGTGAGCTTTTGTGTCATTTTTTGGTCTTCTCAGGTAAATCTCTCCGTCGGCGCCTTTTTGGGCGCCGTCGGCGCCGTTTTGGGCGCCTTCGACAAGCAAACTTCGCAGCTCCACCGTTTCGCTCCATTTGGCTCCGTTTTAGCTCTATTTTGCCCCATTTCAGTTGCATTGTGTTCCTAACAGATAGCCCTACAAAATAAGCATGAAAACAACCTTTCTTTAAAGTGTAATCTCATTCAAAAATATGCAAGAAGTGTAAAAGAGATTAAGCATCGAAAGACTTATCGAAAGGTGACATGGCAAAATTTCATTTCTTGCTAGTTTTTACTCCAAATTGCACCGTTTTTGTTTCTTTTTCTCCAAAAGTCCATTTCTTGTATTTAAAACCAAAAACATGCAAAATACCTTCCTTTAAAGTGTAATATCATTAAAATTAAGCATAAAATAGGTATGAAAATGTCAACATATTTTCCTTTGGTCACCCGGTCGACTGACCACTTTGGTCTGAGCGGCCACCACAGGCCAGTCAACGAGCCACTTTGGTTCAACCGGCTGGCCCAGCCCGGTCGACCAATCACATCGGTATACTCGGCCACCTTAGTTGGACTAAACCCGTAGACTATGTAACTCGAAGTTGGCCACCCTAGTCAGCTCAACAGGTCTAACAGTCAACTTTACTTGCATCTTGTGTGTCTTGAATGTGCATTAATGTTTCTTGTGTGATACTTAGTATAATCTTCATCACATATTGAGTAGCATTTTGAGTGTTCATTCATACACTCACCCCACTTGGATGATTCTCTCTAGTCAGAATCATCATTCTCTTGAGTTAATGCCCCTCGCGTTACCTCGCTCACGTAGGATAATGCCTCCACGACACGCTCACATCTTTTGAACCTATTCCTTCCCGGTACGCTCTCCACTTGAGTCAATGCCCTTTGTGATACACTCATTCTCTTGGACCCATGCCTCCATGATACGCTCATCCTTTTGAGTCACTATCTCCGTAGTACACCCATCCTTTGGGTTGTTGCCTCCATGACACACCCACCCTTCTGGGTCACTGTCATCACAACACACGTTTTCTTTAGGTCACTTCCCCCACGATACGCCCATGCTTTTGGGTAACTACCTCCACAACACACTCATTTCTTTGGGCGATTGCCTCCAATGCATGCACACTCACTACTTCCACGGCAAAACCATTCTTTGGGTCATTGCTTTATGACACACCCATCCTTTGAGCCTCTACCTTTATGGCACGCCCACCCTTTTTGGTTTCTGGCTCCATGACACACCCATCCCTTTGGGCCTTCACATCCATGACACACTCCTCACCACTTTTAACATATGATTGCTTGCAATTGCATCTGTATGTGACCATCGATAACAAACCAGACTTGATAGGCGAATGATCCCGTGTTGGTCTTGAAGTCATAATGAGCATTGTTTGTCGAGTCGATCCCAGCAAGCAATGTGAGTTAAAGCTTGGGATTGACATGAGTATGTCTCTGCTATGGATCCAAAAGGTCTAACTTGTGTCACCTTGCATGTTACGGGTCCGTATTTAACGACCCTTATTTTAAAACTAAAAAATATATATTTTTCTCATTTGTAATAATTTTAAAATTATGCATGTAGCAATCTAGACCATATGTAAGGCCACCCCTTTTTCAAAATATATCCTAGGTGACACCCATTAAATTCCTTGGATTTTTAGAAAAAAGAGGGTATGAAGACCCCATCGAAGTCATACATACCTAAAAACCTATCCTGAGCACTTAGATGTTGTTTAGTACACTTCTCGTTAGATTGTGTGCTAGGCTGGGACTAGGATACTATGTAGTATATTTTACGCCTCTGGCTATTGTTCTCAGTTGATTTGACTATTCTAGCCAAGTGTCACTTTTGTGTCTTTTTGGTGTGCTTGCATGTTCAATATGCATGGTAGTACATTAGGATATTCTTCTGTAGGGATTCATATCTATATATATGCACACACACAGGAACCATTAAGAGGGAGCATGTAATGATTTCTACTAACCCTTTGTTTGCAGGTGCTATTTGGCTCTCCCAACAAAAATGGCATAGCTCATATATGATTGTATGAGTTAACCCCTGCTAACAATCTTCTGCATGTCGAGTCTTTATTTTCTCTTTCAAATGTATGGATTCCCTAGGCTGAGTCTGTATCAGAAATAAGGTATGTGCATGGGTTTCAAGGCGGATGACGTATCGAACCACGTGACGAGGAACAAAAGCAGCAGCTCGTGTCTCATACCTTAAGGTTGAATTCCATATTTTTGCATAGATTCTATCACTGAGGGGTAAGTAAGTTGTGTGGAAAAAAATTGAAATGTTATGATTTTGAGAAAAAAAATGTTAGTCGCTTTAATTAGGCATCAATAAGATTTTATAAACTCTTTAATTGATTAAAAATCAGCCATCAAATTATCATCGGTGAAATTAGTTCTCTAGATCCAAGTCATAATGAATTTTGTTTTTTTTCAAATCTAAAACTTTGTTAGTTAATATAGTTCATTTTTAGTTTGATATACATAGGGTAAATTCTACTTTTGCTCAATTTATCTATTTGGGTCATCATAATAACAACTAACTGATCTAAATTTAGTGCTTTGTATTCAACACCTATAAAATGATACTTATATTCGCTCTCTATTACTGATTTGACCATGTTACCTTAGGCAATTTCCATCTCAGAGTAGTGTATAAACATTTTTTAGATATAGGTAGATGAGTTTGACTACATATTTTGAGAGAGATAAAGTAAAATAATTATTAAGAGTAAAAATATTTTATTTTATGAATTTGTTCTAAATAATGATAATTTAAACACTACTACAAAATTTATATGCACCATATAGCATGTTAAATTATATGAGCCATTCGTCCCAAAACAAACATGTGAAGTACGAGAAATTTTCAAAGCAAGTTGAGCTTAACCCACTTGTGACCCAATCTTAAATAAGTTGTAGAAGTATCGATTAGAAACATTTTCATTCTCTGGAAAGAACACCAAGAAGTTATGAGGTTGACAATATACAATTAATTATTCATTAAAGTTTAAAAGAACACATTTAAAACTAAAATTCATATTTTAATTCAAATCTTTAATTAAACTAAATATAAGGTGAAGCTCCACATAAGAAATTAATAGCTTAGGTTCATTACAACATTGTTATTATTTTATGATAGATAATTTCTATTGCTAAAATAAACAATTACACCACATAAAGGAGGTTTATGTTAGGTTGATTGTCATAAATTGTCAATTGAATAAATCTTAATCATAATCTTGTATTATGATGAGAAAAGAATACATGTTTTGTAGAATATTAATTACAAATTTTTACAATTTTTTGCAACAATTATTCAGTATGCATAACCTTCATAGATTTGTGATGACATGTTAGCATAAAGTAGTCATAAAAATACAAATAAATAAATAAATAAATAAAGGGTAACAAGGTAGAAATAGAAAAATGCACTGAGAAGTTTGCCTATACTCATGTATGAGTGGCCAACTATCACACCCACAAGCACATTGATCCTTCATAGAGGGTTATTGTCATTTGGACAAGTTGTATTGAAGCTAATAAAGTTAACACATATTTGCCACTTATCTATTGCCTTTCAGTCTATCACAATGTCCTCTACCGAATCAGAGTATTGGACTTCTTGATTTACCCCTCTTCCAAAAGCTTTGTATTTCTTCATTGATTGATTTCACCAACATGAGGGACATTGATCTCATCTTCTAGTTGATTGCTCAAGCCAAGGGGTTGATGGTAAGCCAATAGCATGCTACATTGGAAAAGACTCCTAACATTTCTTTGTTCAATCTGACGAACACATCTAGGTACTTGTGAAGCATCTGGATGATTCCTTCTTACGACCTACAACAAAAGACGTGCTTACTTGGAAAATTTTACCATTCTTACTATTCATGACAGAGATTTCTTTAATTCCCTTGTTATTCTCTAGGCCACTTCCTCATTGGGTATCCAACTCTAGTGCTTCCTTATGTATGTTGTTAACAACTTGTTGGTAGCAAGTGTGTGATTGCTCCAGATCTCCTTTGATGATGGTGATCACTCTATGACCAAAGAAGTTTACTATTACATTGTAGGTCAAGATTACTATTTTTCAAGTAATAAGCAGTGATTTACTGAACATGGTATTATAGGTCACCGTCAAATTGGTCATGATAAAGTTTGTCATATCATTAAACTTCTTGGCACCTTCCCCTAAGATGGTTGGCAGAGCTAGGGCTCCCACTGCTTCTTTTCTTTCTCTAACGAATCCATATAAGAGCTCATACATGATCATCAGATGCTCAGCTTTGAGGTTCACTTATCAAATATGTACTTGAATAAAATATTCACCAAACTCTCAATATCCATGTGGATGTTGCCAATTTGGAAATTTTCGATGAGGGTGATGAATGATCAAGTCATTGAAAGGGTTTCTCCTAGCAGACAAGTCTTCCTTTGTAAGTGTGTTGGGGGATGACACACAACCTGTGATTGGGATAAGGCAGTTCACCTAATAAAAGTCTCTTCAGGCTTGCACACCGGAAGACTTTAATCTCATCTCCTCTAGGGATGGCTATGATAATTTCTATGATGTGTATGGCGTGAGAATGAGATAACTCATTGTGCTCTCATCTGCTAAACACTTTTCTTATTATTAAGTGACAGCTCCAAGGAAATAATTTTTTTTATTTTTTTTGCTCTGATAAGCCCTTTGATCAGGCTCCAGTGGTGTCAACACTCATTTGTGTTATGCCCTTCGCCTTGGTGGTAAATGCAATATCTTTTCAAGTCACAAACATATCCTCAAACTTTCATTGAGTGGGATACTAGAAGAAGTCATTATTTTGGATGGAATCCATAACATTAGCCATTAAGACTCTCACCAGGGTCAATTAGTAATCCATGGTGGTGGACTCTCGAGGTAGCAATCCATCCATCACTCTTAAATATGCACCCTTACCATGTTGGAGTGTATTGTCTTCTCCCCCTGGTAAAGGTAAGGATAGTTATCCCCATACTCAGGTTAAGTTGCATGTCACAGAGGGTGACTTAATTTCCATTAGCTTCTGTAGAAGCTCTTTAGTAATCATGTTGGTGTGGTCGCTCAGTCCTTTGGAGAATCAAAGGCTAGTTATACTCTTTCGCACTTAAATGATTTTTGTCGAGCTCTAAAAACTTTGCGAGTGTCTTTAGCAATTGCAGAACAAATGGTAATGTAAAGGGCATTCCCATAGTCTCTTAGTGAGAGCTACATGGGCGATTGTAGATTATATGTCTCACAACTCTAGCATCTCTTTTTGAAAATGAGTTATGAAGGTGTGTAGAGACTCTTTATGTCCCTGTTGTAGTTGTAAAATCATCTGACAATTCTTTCAAGACTTCTGCTCACTAAAGAACTGTATTATTAATCCTTTTAAACTCTGCAAATGAGGTAATAACTCCCAGAGGTAAACAATTGAACCATCAAGGGATGGACTCCTTTAGGTTCATAAAGAAGATTCAACAATATATTGCACCATTTATCCTTAATAGACATATTATTGAATCGAAAGAAGTGATGTAATCAGATAGGTCAGATTTTCCTCAATAGGGCATTAGATTTAGGATCTTGAAGCATTCGGGTACTAAGCTTTAGAGATCTATCTAGAAAAAAACGTTATTTGGTGGCGAGTAGGCCACGTCATATTGATGTGTCTTTGCCTTTAGCGAACCAAGGAAGCTGATCCCACACTATCAAGATAGTATGCGTCGTTGCTCGCACTTAGAGCTAGTGATAAAGCTCTCAGAGTGTTGGCCCCAGATCTCCTTTTATATGCGAAAATGGTGTATGGGATGATGGAACCACCCCTTAAGAAAGATCTCTTTTATCATTTATATCATCTACTCCTTGAGCTATTAGATCTGTTGAGTTATAAAATCTCATATGCATTCCATGTCACTTGTGATTTTGTGATGGATTTTTTCTCACTTTGATGTTTCTTTTCTTATTTGTATGATGATCTATGCTCACTGCGCCTTTTTAGGGTGTTGAACCCAAATTTTGTCATCTAATCACACCGATGGAAAACAATGTAAACAAAGACAATATGAAAGTATTTTGAGGAATGAAAATAGGGGAACCATATGAAAGATAAATGAGAGAAATTCTATTATATTCTTTCTCTTTGGAAAAAGGATCTAAAAGTCCCTATTAAATCTAATTATCTCGATTTGCAGTGGTTTTAACTTTCATGAAAAGACGTATTTGGGCCTATCCAGCCCAAAAATCTTGAGGTATGAGTCCCTCAACTCCTTATTACCCTTGTGATTGTGATCTAGGATTCTGAAAGGATTTAACCCCTTGTTGGGACATTGAGATGTGAAAGTTAATCATTCAATCCCAAGTGGATATTTCCCAGCATCCGATCATGGGTGCTTGACTGCTTGCTCATCCTTGGGCATTCGTCTTTAGTCGTTTGGCCATTAGTCACTCGGTTTTGGTCACCCGGTCTCGGGTACTTAACCTTTGTAAGCCGCTTTTAGGTATTTGGTCTCAGTTGCCCAATCTTGAGTGCTCGACTTAAATCACTCGGCCATTATTTAAGCAGCTAATGCTTTTTAGCTTATTTTGGACCAGCTATTTGTGGGATGTAAATTATTGATTTGATTTGAGGTTTTTTGAATTATTTCAAAAATAGTTCATAATCATAAATGCTCATGGGATCATTATAAATTCCCTCCTTGAATACTAATAATACTATTTCTTTTCACCTCCTACCACTTACTTTTATATATTTACATATATAATACATAAATTTTAATTTATATATATACATCATTTTTTAATGCATGAAAATAAATCGGTGGATAATATTTTTATTTTTATTTTTTTTGCAGCAATTACATGCATAACGCCCAAACGTTGCTATTTACAAAACTAACACCCTCTTTCATCCCCATTTTTTAATGCATGAAAATAAATCGGTGGATAATGTTTTTATTTTTATTTTTGGCAGCAATTACATGCATAATGCCCAAACATTGCTATTTACAAAACTAACACCCTCTTCATGCAGAGCGATTATTGCGTGCGGAGAGCGCACGCAGAGCTGCGTGCGCTCTCCGACCACAGCCGAGCATCGCGCTCTCTACACGCAATAATTAGACCTTTCAGCCATTCGCCGAATTCTCCCGCAAATATTAAAATTCATAATTTATTAGAGCGTTTACATCTTTCACTCAATAACAACAGTGTGAATAGTTCGTGTTTTCCATTGAGAGAGGATTAATTATAAATATTTATATTTATGATATATATATTGAAATAAAATAAAGCTTGATAAGAGGAGAATCTCTCAAACTAAAAATTCTAATTTATAATTATAAGTATTTTATTTCTGAGTTTGCAATAGAATAAGATTGCTATCTTTAAAATGGCATATTATTCTTTATGTATGTAAGAGTTCCCCTTAAATTGTGGGTATAGTAGGAATAAATATTTTAAATTTATAAAATACAAAAGAAAAATTTATAGACTTATCACACAATTCTTATGTATTTACATATCTAACTCCCAAAATTTGATATTTACACTTAGATAATACTATGGTGTCATAAACATATGCATGAAAAAATGTATTTCATTTTTGAAATGATACTGGCGGTAATACTTTTGATGTAAAGTAAAAGATTAAATTAGTATGCATTTAAATACATGTACATCCGCATGGATCTCGACGCAGTCGGACGGTCCAAATCAAACGCTAATAATCATGAAGCTAACTAGCTGAGAGAAACCATAACTGACTGGCCATCCTAAGGCCTACTGACCGAAGACTATCTAGGATGGTTGTAAGGCAGATAACCCCATGAACATTGCTACTCTCTCTCAAATACTCCCTCCAAAGAACACCAATAAGCAGACGAACCAACCGACCACGCTAGAGCCAGCCAGTCACTGCACTCAAAGCTGACTGGCCAGTATTAAATATATGGAGCCTGTGACTTATCTCTCCCACCTATCTCTCACCCACCTACCTCTCTCCTCCTACATGTCTTCTATTTTCTTTAAATAGCCTCTTTTGGTCTCTCAAAAGTGCTAAGCCAAGTCCTCTTGTAAAGCTGACTGGCCAGTATTAAATATATGGAGCCTGTAACTTATCTCTCCTGTAACTTATCTCTCCCACCTACCTCTCTCCTCCTACATGTCTTCTATTTTCTTTAAATAGCCTCTTTTGGTCTCTCAAAAGTGCTAAGCCAAGTCCTCTTGTAAATGTCGAGGCACTCGACGGGATAATTTTTCGAAGTACTAAAATCCTCTATAGTTCTGTGGACGTAGGCAAATTAGCCAAACCACATAAATCTGTGTATTATTTTCTGGTTTGTAATTTTTCGATCAGGTTTTTTCAATTTATTGTCGTTGTTTTTTATAACAACTGATATCAGAGATTTGGTTTAGATCTAAGAAAGAACGATGAGCGGAGACGAATTGATGGCATCGGGGATCAAGAAGTTTAATGACATAGACTTTGGTTACTGGAGGATGCAGATAGAGGACTACCTCTATGGGAAGAAACTTCATGTTCTGTTACTGGGAAAGAAGCCGAAAAAGATAGATGAGGCGAAATGGAATCTGTTGGATCGATAGGTTCTGGGTGTTACTACAGATATCATGGCGGCTCTATCAGGTACGTATGAAAATTCATCGCCGAATAGCAATGTGCATCTGAAGAAAAAGTCATTAAATCTGAAGATAGTGAAAGGTGTGTCTGTTGCTCTACACCTAAATGATTTCAATACTATCACAAATTAATTGTCGTCTGTTGAAATTTATTTTAATGATGAGATACATGTGCTGATATTGTTGGCATCATTGCCAAAAAGTTGGAAAGCCATGAGGATGACAGTTAGCATTTCTGCAGGTAAATCTAAACTGAAATATGATGATATTCGTGATTTGATTTTGGTTGAGGAGCTGCACAGGAAAGATTCTGGCGAGACCTCGGGTTCGAGTTCGGCACTGATTGTTGATTTCATAGGGAGATAACAGGACAAGAGCTCAAACATAGGAATATCAAAATCAAAGTCTAGTCAGCAGGCAACCTCAGACAACCTGTTGGAATTGTGACAATGTTGGCCACATAAAAAGAAACTACAGGAATCCTAAGAAGAATGAGAATGATAGCACAAATGTGGTAATTGAAGAAATACAGGATGCACTATTGCTGACAGTTTACAGTTTTGTTGATGATTGGATATTTGATTCATGGGCTTCCTTCCATACATCTTCCCACCGTGAGTTGACGAGAAATTATGTTGCAGATAACTTTAGGAAGGTATATTTGGTTGATAGAAAAGCTCTAAACGTGGTGGGGATGGGAGGCGTTGATATTGCATTCCGTATAAAGAGCAAATGGATTTTGCAAAAGGTCGAGCACGTTCTTGAGTTGAAGAAAAACCTCATTAGAAAAACCTCATTTCTATTGGAAAACCTCATTTCTATTGGGCAGCTCGATGAGTGTGGTCATTCAGTAGTGTTCTCAGATAGCATCTGGAAGCTTACCAAAGGAGCATTAGTTTGACCCAGCGTAATAAAACTGACACACGATATATAAATATATAATTACAGGTTTACTCAATACTGTTGCTACTACAGTTGCACAGAACACGACAGATCTGCGGCATTACAGACTTGGTCACACGAGTTAGAGCTAAAAATAAATATAGCAAGATAAGAATTCGAGCAAGTGAGAGCTGACCAAGGAGGAGTAGACAGATTCCCTGCCAAGAAATCAAACTTATGAACTGACAGAACTTCCACCGAAGAAGAAGGCCTTACACAACAAGTGGGTGTACCGGGTGAAAACTGCACTTGTTGGCAGTAAGAGGTACAAGTCTGGACTTGTTGAAAAAAGCTTTCAGTTGAGGCAGGATATTACCCATGCAGTGGGAGTTGTAAGCAGATTCATGAGTAACCCAGGAAAGAGCTTAGAGGTACAAGGCTACGTTGACTTTGATATGTTAACTAAGGGTGTTACTTTTGAGAAATTGAAGTTGTGCTCGACTTCAGTTGGTCTTCTAGCGTGAAGACATGAGTCATGAGTTGTAGAGGTGGAGGAAAGTGGAGGATATCATATTTGAAGAAACGCGTCGGTACAGCCAGCAGAAGATGCAGTCTGCAGGTGGTGCGGTCAGTGTCCTAGCCTCCAAGTGGAAGAATTTGTAAATATATGAAGCCTGTGACTTATCTACCTCACCAACCACGTCTTCCTAGCCTCCAAGTGGAAGAATTTGTAAATATATGGAGCCTGTGACTTATCTACCTCACCAACCACGTCCCACCTACCTCTCTCCACCTACCTCTCTCTCGTTTTCTTTAAATACCCCTCTTTTGGTCTGTTATAAGTAATAAGACAAGTTCTCTTGAGACTTAAGAGAGAGGAAGGAAGAAAGAAAGAGAAAGGAAGTTTTCTTGTAAACGTTGAGGCGCTCGATGGAGTAATTTCTTGGAGTACTAAAATCTTCTACAGCTCCGTGGACGTAGGCAAATTAGCCAAGCCACATAAATCTGTGTGTTATTTTCTGTTTTGCAATTTTTTTTATCTGGATTTTTCACTTTATTGTTTTCATTTTTCATAAAAACCAGGATCGCCCAAATCTAGGCGAAACAACTAGCTAATACCAGCTTGATCGACTGTCTTAAGGATCCATCATTTGAAGGATCCAAGAAAAACAACCAACTAATACCAACTTGGTCAACTGACTTAAGGATCCATTGGTTGAAGGATCCAAAAACATCAAAAGATGCTTGAATCAATTATAAATATAAAAAGACAATAGTGTCATGTAACCTTCATAAAAGTATGGGCATATATGTAATTTTCTACTTTATGGCCATTTATCTCCTATAAATAAAGGATCCAGTGCATGTAATAAGGATTTTTCTCTCTCCCCTTCTTCTTTGTAATTTATATTTTGATATATAAATGGGTCACAAAGCCCGAGAGTACCCCAGTTCGCCTCTACGGGATAATTCTATACATGTTCTTTTATGTTATTTGCCTCCCTATATCTCTCACCTCTTTGGTCCCTGCCGATTTGAATTTTTGGGCATGCTTCACATGATAGATTTGGATTCAACATCCTGAAAGGTGGGGTGAGTGTGGAGCATGTCGTCAATAAGAAGGGATGCGATACTTATCGAGAGATATGGATCCTAAAAATCCTAAACATAAAGCATGGTAAGGAGTTTTACTCAACAAATCTGGAACCTGAAACATCATTTTAGTCATTTTCTTTGAAGCCTTGGCTAGGAAATGAGTACCTCTAAACTCATGTCTAACTCACAATTTTTGAAACGAACCAGACGACCATGTTGGCACTCTATTCGACTCATCCTAGATGAGCGATATCGTGTTCACCAAATAGAGTATTATCTCAAATACTTTTCTAATATTATGATGAATTTCGCTAACTTCTCAGGCCTAATTAATACTTGGAGAACTTGGATCCTAACAGTCGTGTCAACAGTGATTTAAAGAGGTCCGACAAGCCAAGTATTTCATAACACACCCGCATAAAAAATTTTGGTCTCAAAGCTTGGATCAAATAAAACACTGGAGATGTTTCCCTACCCAGTAGCAACAAGCTTCGTGAAACGTAAAACACAAATCATCCAGTGACTCGCCTTGTTGATTACCCCCTAGAAAACAACAACAAGATCCGTCTAAGATATGGTGAAAGGTGAGATTTGACTGAGGCAATGATCCCACCGTGTGATTTAGACCTTGATAAGCATAAGATACAAACTGAACGATAACGACTATCGGTCATAAATCAAATATCGTCTAGTTGTAAAGATCGGTCAATCAGTCTCACACTCAACCCACAGCACCAAGCACTGAAAAGTCAAACTTTAAACCCAACTCAAAAATAACTTTGGAGATGATTCCTTGCATGTTAGCGACTAGCTCTTCAAAGGGAACAACGTAAATCACCGCAGTAGTAAGTCTATGTGGTTACACATGCTAAGTTAGCAACAAATTTTGTATAAGTCCTTACAAAAATGAGGGCTAGCCAAAATAAAATGAGATTGACAAGATAAAACTTGTGTCGAGCAGTAACAAATTGACATAACAAATGATCTTTCGTGAGGTCTAAAATATTCAACAACGCAAGCTCATCACTAAGTATTTTATCACAAAAGAACATCAAGGATAAAAGCTAACTGGACAAAAAATGGCCTAATGATTTCATTTCATTACAAAAAATATATATACAAAATTTTCACATTTACAAATGTTTATCAATGCAAATGATTACAAAATCATATTAAAAGAAAAATCTAAGCTTAAGGGAGCCGACTTGAAGATCCCTGTTTATCTTCAGCACTTGAGTTATCCCCAGACGATCCCTTAGAACTAGAGTACAAGACAGTGATTTCTTCTGGATCAGTGTACTTCGGGTCAACCAAACCCAACTGGATGAACCAATCGATTGTTGTCAGGCTGCTAATTCAAAGTTGCTGATCTAAAAGCTTTTATCGTCTAGGGTGGGACAAGAGCAACGTAAAAAACTCCTCCTCGGATTTTATGGTCGTCATTCTCTCCTTCAACTCATGATTTTCGTTCTCAGCAATTTAGAGTTCTTCCTCAGCTACAACAAGCTATTTCTCTACCACCAAGACACACTTCTCTGTTTTCTTAGTAAGTTTGACCAAAACCTCGGCTCATTCTGCAACAACGAACCATTTTGCCTTGGTCTGGTCCAAGGACATCGACTGAATGTTTAAGACCTCTCAGACCTTCAAGTGATAACAATTAGCCTCCTTATTTAGATCTGATATCTCAAGATTTCCAAAGGGACTTTGCAACTTCTAGAAATGCAGAAGGGACATCGACTGAATGTTTAAGACCTCTCAGACCTTAAGTTATAACAATCAACCTCCTTATTTAGATCTGATATCTCGAGATTTCCAAAGGGGCTTTGCAACTTCTAGAAATGCAGAAGGATAGATATTAAACCATGTTGATGGTAATGAACCGATCGTCCAAAGAATTGCAAATTTTTGTCCTTTACCCCTGAGAAGGAACCCGACTGAAGGTAAAACCCTTCCTTTTCTTCTGAGATAGAGGGAGTGGGGGAGTTGACTTTGTAACTGGCTTATTTCTCTCACGGTGCAAGACTCTCCTATGAATTCACACCTCAGGTTCGGTCTTAGGCCTGGTTTCCTTGAGAGTCACCAGCGGACTGGCCTCACTTCTAGTGAAAGAACAATAAATGAAGTTTAACAACAAGGAGCAACCACTTGTTCTTCCATTCCTTAAAATATTTTTCTTCATCAAAATCTTCTTCGAGTAGATCAGACAACCCCAGCATCTCAATGACTTGAATAACCTGCATTGAGGATATAAGTATTGAAGTTAGCATGGGCCATATGTTTTCTGGTCATAACAGTCAATTCACCGGTCAAAACTTGTTGAGCCACTACTGGGTCATAGAAATGGAAAAAATAAAATTCTCACCTTTTAGGTCGATTGCTCTGTTTGATGCCTCGGTCGGCTCCCTTCAGCCAATGCCACTTCTTGCTCGGCTTCTTCAGCTTTGGCCTCTGCCCTGACTTTAGCCTTGGCCTTTTTCTTTGTTGTCCTACTCACCTTTTAGGTCGATTGCTCTGTTTGATGCCTCATTCGGCTCCCTTCAGCCAATGCCACTTCTTGCTCTGCTTCTTCAGCTTTGGCATCTGCCCTGACTTCAGCCTTGGCCTTTTTCTTTGTTGTCCTGGCAGCCACCTCTTTTGCTCATTGAACCTCAAAATTGGATTATGGATACTACCACCAGTCAACAATTGACCAAACCGAGGGTCCTCATCCATAAAAATATAAATCACAAGTAAACAACAAGGCACTCTAACAGAGAATAAAAAATGACTATAATTATTTACCCACAATCTAGTTCATTCCAGACCATGCAATTTGCTAACATCATAGGATGGAAAGTACAGATACCGAGCAAAAACCAAGATGGAGAACAAGCTCTGAATGATAATGTTGCCCCCTTTGCATCCTATATATAAAGACCATGGCAACAAATATCTAGGGACCCTATTTATTGCATTAAAATATGATTAATAAGATTTGATTTTATGCATTTAAATATTTACTTGTCCTTATTGCAGTTATCACTGTTAAAGAGCAAGAAGATTGAGAAACTTAATATGTACATCCAAAAATTTCTTGCACGAATCTCGAAGCAGAACGGCTGACTGACCGCGCTAGGGCCGACTGGTCAATTTACTCATAGCCGACCGATGAAGATTGTCCGACATCCAAGAGAAATAACCTGCCAATACCAGCTTAGTCGATTGACTTAAGGATCTGTCGGTTGAAGGATCCAGAAATATCAAAAGACGCTTTGAATCATTTATAAATATAAAAAGACAACAACGTCCTATAAACCCCTCAAAAAATAGGTGTTATATATATATATTT
>NW_018164444.1:2537333-2548544 GCF_001263595.1 Phalaenopsis equestris
TATATATATATATATATATATATACTTTTGTACTTTTTGGTCATTTATCTCTTATATATAGAGGGTCCAATTCATGGAATATGGGTTTTTGGTTTTCGATCTAGAGTCATATTTTTAGGGAGAGTTCTCTCCCCTTCTTCTTTGTACTTTCTATTTAGATATATAAAATGGGTCACAAAGCTTGGGCATACCCCAGTTCGCCCATACCAGGCAAGTCTGTGCGTGCTCTCTGCATCTCTCTCTCTCTCTCTTCTCCAGTGCTTTCCACTCCGAATCATTGAGCGTGTTTCACAGGATAGATTTGAATTCAAAAATATATATGTCTGGTGTTAAATATGTATATACATAAAAATTATGTGGCATGCACATATACGTAAATGTCGCTATAAAAAAATAAATACGATAAAAATACAGCTATCAGACAGGTATACACAATTGTCATCAAAAGAACGATTAAAAAGGGTGAAGAACTAGAGAATGGACCTAGAAAACATAATTTTACTGAATTTATTCAATGATTTCAATATATATATATATATACTTTTGTACTTTTTGGTCATTTATCTCTTATATATAGAGGGTCCAATTCATGGAATATGGGTTTTTGGTTTTCGATCTAGAGTCATATTTTTAGGGAGAGTTCTCTCCCCTTCTTCTTTGTAATTTCTATTTAGATATATAAAATGGGTCACAAAGCTTGGGCATACCCCAGTTCGCCCATACCAGGCAAGTCTGTGCGTGTTCTCTGCATCTCTCTCTCTCTCTCTTTTCTCCAGTCATTTCCACTCCGAATCATTGAGCGTGTTTCACAGGATAGATTTGAATTCAAAAATATATATGTCTGGTGTTAAATATGTATATACATAAAAATTATGTGGCATGCACATATACGTAAATGTCGCTATAAAAAAATAAATACGATAAAAATACAGCTATTAGACAGGTATACGCAATTGTCATCAAAAGAACGATTAAAAAGGGAGAAGTACTACAGAATGGACCTAGAAAACAAAATTTTACTGAATTTATTCAATGATTTCAAAAAAAAGCACAGACTTGGCATTTCAAGAGGAAGCTTTCAACGGTATAAAAGACAGAGACAATTCATAAATTTATTCTAAATAACAATGATAATTTTCTAAATCCATATCAGAAATGCATTGTTAGATGCATCATGCATGCGCAGATATCTCGTAATTTCATCTCTGTCATCAATTTAGCATTAGGCTAATAATTGTATGGTCTGTTACATCATTCTGAAGAAGGAAAACCGGGTAGCTACATATAGCAGTCATGACATTAAGTAGGAAGTAGGACCTTTCCTTCTATGATTGAATTGAAGATTTTTTTTTTTTGGTTCTACACTTAAATTCGAGGAAATTTTTAAACAATAATGTTGAATCCTGATTTATCGTGAATCACGCTTGACGAATAAAGTGTAAAACAAGAGAGAGATGCACGGTAATGAATAATAAATTGAGAGTTGCGTGTAACTCTTTATTTATAATATGATTTTTGAGAAAAGTGTGTAGCTCTTTATTCATAGAATGGTTTTCTATTTATAGAAAAAAAGGTTATAATATGTGGAATTACATTTATGCTTCTAGTGAGACTATATTGGGGTATTATAGGTAATTTACATATGTAGACCTAGAGCTTGACTGTTCTAGGCTCTGCTGGCTAGACTAGTGAGGTAAAAACCATCGGTCAGCTAAGAGTGAAGTTGTTGGTTGTCTGACCTTTAACTGGCAGGAGGTCGGCGAGATTGATTTGGTCGGCTAACTCAAGCCAACTGACTGGTCAAATTTGGCTGCCGACTCTCGATTTTTTACAATGAGCTTTCGTCTATATGGTAGAGCTATACTATCGAGTAGAGGATAAATCATTGTAATTTGATAAATAGCTGCCTTTAAAAATGCCTAAGACTCGTTAATTCTTAGTGATATTCGGGGAAGTTATTGGATGCCTTTGAAAGAATTGTAGGACCCAAGGGGTTAGCCTTCTTCATTACTTGGTTACATCGCAAGAAATTGCATGGATTCACTTGCACTTAATTTCTAATTGAACCTCCCAGGTTTGAGTTGCACAATTGTCTTGGTTTCTTGATGCTTCCAATCGAACAATCGAGCTTCTAAGCCTCTTAATGGTGAGCCCTCCTTTGACATGCCTTATCGTCTTTGTTTCATCATATGCCCTCGAGAGTTTTCACATATTTAGTTATCCAATTATTTTGCTTCTTGAAAGTTATACTATGATAAGAATAAGAGTATCTAATGAAAATATAAGATTTCATTTATTACAATTCAATTATTCAATAATTGAACTCCTTGAATTTTCGTGCTCGACATTTCTATATATATAGCGTGAAGAGTTGATATCTTTCATCTCCTTCTCCTCCTCATTTTCTCTTTGTCTAATGTTGTCTGAACTTTGAGTGCCACCATGGTGAATGAAGCGGTGGTGGGATCCAAGATTTATGACAGGGATGTATACATCAAGGCCTTCGACTAGATGAAGCCAAAGTTTTGATCAAAGGGAGATAAGAGAAAGAAGAAGGCCATAAAAATATGGGAAAGTGGCCTGGTCCAAAGGATCGGATAGGATTTTCTGATTCAATCTGTGGCTACCAACGAGAAGATGCTCGAGCAGAGGCTAAAGGCCGATTGGTTGATTTACTTGTGAAGCCGTCAGTCAAGCCTTCCACTAAGGTTCAAGCCCTACCTACTAGTTGGATCATAGGGCAAAGACCGACACTATAGCGCAACCCAAAGCTCAAGGGACTGTTGATGCTCATCCGCCGACCGTGGTGTAGGAAAAAGATGGTGAGGGTCAATCATTGTTTACCATGTCTAAGTGGGATCAAAACCTTGGTACAAGAAAGATCGGTCTTGCTTATTTATTTTTTATCGTCTTTTAGTGCAAATCAACCTATTTAAAGGTCGTGATCGTTGATTCTTTTTCGATGGACTATAGTGCAGATTCGACTGAAGGGCCATCTACTATGGATCAAGGACTGACTGAAGGCAGTCAAATTCCATACAAGGATGAAGGGACCAACCATTTGGATGGCCTCGACAAGGCTCAAGGGGGGTAGGAGTTGGGAGGGGTTGGGACCAATGGACACTAGATCTCCCCTGGGTCGCTAAAATAGCATCTGCGAGAGATGTAAAATTACTCGGCCTAGGAGGTTTGATTTCCCCACGCACAAAAGATATGCAAGAAACTAGTCTTTGTTGAGAAGGTGGATGGGACAGAGGGAGAGACGGACGCCCTCCGTGGAGAAATGACCACCCTTCACAAGAAAATGACTGCACTTCGTACCAAGTTGTTGGCTATTCAGGAAGCATAATTAGCATCTTGGGTCTTCATGGAGATTGGCTTGATGGATCACATTAAGTTTGGGGGTGGGACCGATGGACGCTAGATCTCCCTTGGGTCGCTAATATAGCGTCTGCTAGAGATGTAAAATTCATTTACCTATGAGTTATGATTTTTCCCACACACAAAAGATATGCAGGCTACTGGCCTGTGTTGAGAAGGTAGATTGGGCAGAGTGAGAGATGGGCACCCTCCGTGGAGAAATGACCACCCTTCATAAGGAAACGACTGCACTTTGTACAGATTTGTTGGCTATTCAGGAAGCATCATTAGCATCTTGGGTCTTGATGGAGGTTGGTTTGGTGGATCACATTAAGTTAGGGGGTGAGATTGTACAAGAGACTGCTTCAGTGAGGGTATGTCTCAGCTATTTCAGTGAGGGAATTTCTTGGCTGAAGTAGTGAGCAATATTCTAGTAAAGTATTTCATCTCAAAGTAGCTTCATGGTGGCTCTTTCTATTTTTTATTCTGAAATAAAATCTTATTCTTTTTCTCAAATTATTTGTCAATGTGATCTTTTATCGGTGTGGTTTTGATTTACCAATGATGTCACTGCTCCTACGATGATTTAACTTTCTTCCTCACCCTATAAATAAGGTCAAGGGTGCTTCCTCTCGCATGACTATTTCATTCCCTTCTTGAGTTTTCCTTTCTTTCATAAGCTCTTTGTATCTCTATGTTTAATCCCAACGACTCCATAGTTCTCACAAGAACTCTTTAGCTTGATTCCAGCAAGAGAGACATCTACCATGATTGTGGAACAGGTAGAGCTCCTCCAAGAAACTTGTGTTTACGATTTGTCCATCCAACTTCAAATAGTTGCAAGTCATGACCGGATAACAGACAAGTTTGAGGTTAATTTTATGTTCTATCTGGATCAGTTTAAGTATGGCTTGTGGTTGCCACCTTTTCAAAAGATATAGGCAATTTTTAAATGGTACGTCATAATCCCCACACAATTTTGTTGAACTTCATAGTAGAAATACTGAAGCACATAGTTTTCTAAAAGTGGATGGAGATCCTTTGGTCAATGGATTTGTTCAGCCATCTGCTTACACTCTAGGTCGGTCGAGATGGGTATGTTCAGTCCTTGGCCACGTATAGATTCCAATTGTTGTGACTATAGAACAAAATTAAAGACCGGAAAATAAGTTTCTAGTCAGCTCATGCATTGATAGCTAAGGGATTTGTGTCCTTCCAATGGAAGGTTCCGTCAAGAAGGTGAAGTCTCTACCTGGTCATTTCAAGTTTTTGAAGTGATGATCGAGGAAGGGTGCCTGTCGACTTTCTAGTACCTTGAGTCACAAGTTCTTAACAAGATGTTATGGTCAAAGAAATGTGGGTCAATGATGGAAGAACTCTAGGAGGCCTTAGATGCTTAAGAAGTCACTCAAGAGAAAGAGACCGCCGCTCAGCCTGCTGGGTGCCCTCTCCCAAGTTGAGATGGTAGCCGACTGCACTAAAGCTGAAGCTGTTATCAGTTAATTGGTGTTTGGGATTGTTCTTTCTAGAGCCAATATTGAAGTAAAAAGTTTCTTATCTCTCTCTCTCAAATCATTCTAATGGTTTGGCAAGTTTCTAGTGGTGACTTAATAGTTAACAAAAGGAAAGCTAAACCTTAATTTTTAGGTGTTGGTACTTTGGGTTTATGTTGTGAAGAGCCTCTGAGGACACCGAGCGTGCTGATGTCTGGTGGTGCTAAGGAAGAGGGTTTGGTAGGAAAAGCCACGGTGGGGTCGGCTACTCCCAACCATCTGGTCCATCCTACATAAATTCAAAAACAAGTGGTGAGGTCAGCCGATCATCCCCTATCACTTTGGTTGTGACCAGATCTAAGCCTGCGCCAGAGTCAACGTCTGTGTCAGTGCCTCGTGAAGAAGAGATACCTGCTAAGAGGGAAAGGCTACCGTTGCCAATTAAGTACCACCCGACCTCCTCCTTCTGTTAAGAAGCGGAAGGGTTCTCCTTCATAGGATGAAAATGCAAAGGTGTGACACATTCTAGATGAGCAATATGCCATGATTATCACAAAGATGAACTAGTGTTCCAAATCTTCGACGGTTAGGGACTACCCTTCGAATATAGTTGAGATCATTTGGACCCATGTTTATTTGAAATCCATGAGGAAGCTTGAACGCTCAAAGCGTTATATGTTGGTCGCTGATATCACTTGATGGAATGGGAGGACTCATATTTCCAATTAATGGCCTACAAGCAACTAAAAGGAAAATGGAACACTATGGAGTATAAGTTAGAAACTTCTAATGCTCAGGACAAGGCTACAGAAAAACGAGCACCTATACCCGAGAGGAAGTTCAAGTGACTATAGGCAAGCGACTGTCTAAGATGCTAGATCACTCTGAGAGGTTGTAGACCCTTCAAAAGGAAAATTAGTCTATGAAGAATGTGATGGCTTCATGAAAATTGATAAGGAGAACGTAGACATGCTTGCTCGGTAGCTCCGAATTGACACTTATCTAGATATCGAGTGCTTCGTGAAGAATAACCTTGTCGACTCGCTGCGGTTAGATCTGCTGGAATTTGAAATGTTTTTCTCTAACTTGGTGGAGGAAGAAGAGGTGAAAGATTCTCTAAATGAAGACAAAGAAGAGGAAGGCATCAAGGAGGTGAGTGAGGAGGAAGAGAGTGCCAAAATAAATATGAACTGAGCTCAAACAATTAGGATGACAAACCAACCAAGCATGAACATAAATAAAAAACAAAACAAAACAAAACAAAATTTGTGCTTGAACCAAATGAATAAAAACTGAGCTTAAAAAGCCAGAGTGAAAAATAAATAAAACTCAAACGTAAATAGAAAAGCTTGATTTGAGCTTGAGCTCGAATCAAGCACGAATTATATAAATAAACTTAAATTTGAATATAATCATGCTCGACTCTCCTAAATTTTGTATAAGCTTATAAGTTTGTAGCCCATTATGTAAGTGAATGTTCCTTTAAGGATGCTGGGACAAAAAATAGATTGATGGCATTCTTTTGTTCAAATTTCTCTTCCCGGTCAAATAAAAGGCCAGAACATTATTTATCAATGGTTGGTTTCTCTTAAGGGAAGCTAAAATTGAGTGGTGTCATTTTTATAAATAGTTAGGGGTAGAATGAGCATTTTGATTGGAGTGTGATGATTATTTGGCATTCTCTTAGCAAATATATACAAGAACATTACCAACTTATGCGGTGAGTAGACATGGGCATTGGGCAGGTGGCACAAGCCATAAGTCCGCTCAGAACGAGCGAATTTGACTATGAAAAATTAGAAACTTAACTAACTTGGCTCGACTCGTGCACTCTTCGACTTAGTCAAAGCTTGAATGAACCCGACCCACGCCAAGCCCGACCCGCCCATTGATTCAATCTTATAGGCATGGTTCACGATTGCAAGCTTTCAAGACGGTTAATTTCCTTCTCCTTTCACTTCTATATCAAGTCATGAATTTTGGTTTTTACATTAATACTAACTAAGTCTTTCATATCTCTTAAAAATTATCACTTTTTTATTTTTTTTAAAAAGTAATACAATTATTATGTATATATAAGATGCAAATATGTGAAAATTGTAATCTCGGAGTTAAATATGTAATTAAATAGAAATTGATAAATGATATATATGTAAATATGTTTTTGTGATATTTTCCCGACTCATTTGTATCATATATAGAGATGTTCTCAATCTAGAATCATACTTATTCCGTGTGTACACACTTGCTATTAAATTCAACCAAACGCATAAGCAAAAGCTAATACACACTTGCTATTAAATTCAACCAAACGCATAAGAAAAAGCTAACCCCGATCGGCCCAATGCCCGGGTCTAATCCACATGGCAACACGTCGAAAAGGATCTAGCGGCGGATCGGACGGCTATGATCGTTGTCAATCGGATGGATGGGATGGATGTTTTGCTTTTTTTCTAGAGACTTCCATCATGCTTCCTTGTGTGTGAAAATCGCATTTGAGCATTTTGCAAACAAGAGCTACAACATTGACAAATGGCAAATTCAATTTCAACTTAATTGTTCTACCATTTTTTTAAACTAATAACTTCTTTACACAAAGTTTAAATGTTAAATATTTTTTGTTACACATGAAAATAATTTTAAGCTAATTGAATAATGAATATGATCAAAACCTATAATATAAAATAATGTAAGTTCATATATTAATTTATATGGTATTAATAAATCATTAGTGAAAAATTCAAGCATCCAAATAAAATTAATTTCAACGCCACATTAATTAGTGCTTAAATTTATTGGACATTTGTAGAAAATAAAATAAAGAATCTCAAAGTACTCAATTAGACCACTCAATTTACTTATAAAAAATTATTTAAATTAACTCCACATATATCGCGTATTCAGATCTGTTGGTCGGACATTCGCTTATCAGTTGTGAGTCCCCTCTGGTCTAGGGTTCAATTCCTCCTGTGGGAGTGTGGTACTCGAATTGTTAGGCGTATTGGGAATGATCAGGGCTCGTATAATAGTCTTCGGCCATTCTTAAGAACTTCGTGGCTCATCTATATATGATAAATTATTTTTTTTAAAACGCTTAAGAAAATTAGAATACTTGGAAATATATCATCATCATTAATATAACAAATGCCTTTAATATAACAATTGATTGTACACGATTAAGGAATGAACATAATTAATATGATTTAAAAAATCTTTCTATTACCATGAAAATAACTTAATAATATTCAAATTTGCATGAAGTTTTATTAATAATATCCCAATATACACGCGTATATATTTATATTTAAGAAAATGGTGGAGTTCTTAAGATATTTTAATTTCCTCCCCAAGCAACTAGGGCTGTCAAAATCGAACACGAACTAAGATGTGTTCGTTCGTGTTCGACTCGTTTTGGCTCGAAATACTACTCATCAAGTGTATATATATATATATATATTAAATAGTATTTTAAAAAAATCTAATAACTACCAGGCTACAAAGATTTATAACCAATTAAAATATTGATTAAGAAAATAGAATAAATATTATTAAATTATATTCAAATGATATTTTAATAAAAATAATAATTTTAAAATCTTGCTCAAATTCTTATTGTCTTATGGTTACATGATTAGAGTTGTTAAATGGATTTTTTGTTCGTGAACAACTCATTTTCATACTTTTTAAGCTCGAAATATAAACGAATCGAACACTAGCGAGCATTTAAACCCCTATTAAATTAGATTCAAATGATGTTTTAATATAAATAATAATTTTTAAATCTTGCTCAAACTCTTATTGTCTTATAGCTACATGATTAGAGTTGTTAAAAGGACTCTTTGTTCGTGAACAACTCGTTTTCATACTTTTTGAGCTCGAAATATAAACGAGTCGAACACTAATAGCATTGAAACCCCTGCAAGCAACTCGAAGTAGGCAATTTTGAGATGTTCAGAGACTTTGCTGCAAAATTGTGAAAAAGAAAAAAAAGAATGGTAATAAAAATCTAGTTCACTAACCATGGTCCAAATGAAAAGTTAGCTAACTGTAGTTAGGGGGTAGGTGGAAGTGTATTTTTATTGGTTCGTTTTGGGTGCTGCCGTTCTACGGCGGCAGAGCAATCGGCGAAGAGGGAGTTGCGGTTGGCGTTTTCGCTGACCAGATCTTGGACTTAGGTGAGTGTATAGAACTGATTCCTTGGACTTATGGATGGATCTTTCATTTATTGGGATCTTATTTCATTTTTGCGGTTTTGCGTCGATTAAGAGTGGACGACGAGTCATGTGATTTGTTTTGCTAATTTTAGTTTAATTTTTACCCTGTTTTAGCGATTCAATGGTCTTGAGTGTTTTCATTTTGATGTGGGTAGTTCGATGGCTTGAATGCTGAAAATGATGGGGAGGTAGGTATTTTCGAGCGGATTTTCGGATGTCAAATATACCTAATGGTTCTATTTTGTGAAAAAAAAATAGGATTATGTGTATGCTGTGTATCTATCTATAGGTTGCGATGCTATTTCTTAAAGATCTAGATAAATACACTGTAAGCTCCTCTAGAACTCTAGAACCTTCCGATTATTCATCCTCTTTTTATTCTGCATATTTATAAAATCATTTGTATAGATTCTATCTAATTTTTATTATTTTAGCGTGCATATCCTTTTATTTTTCGTAATATTGATTTTATCATGATTCTCGCGGTGCTTCCTTAAAAGCATCTCAATACTCCTGTAGCAACAAATCTTGAGATGTGAACAAAAGATTAGCATTATGGGGGAGTGAGGACAATGAACTTGTGCGCTCTCTCCATTTATCTTGGGTTCTTTTTTTTTTTTTTTTGAGATTATTTCGCTTCGTGATTACATTCCAATTATTTGATTCTTCATATTATGTTTATATATTATTTAGGGGCTGTCTGGTAATGGACTTATGCCGGATTTATGCAGGATTTATGCCGAATCCTGTCCGACAGTCATTTTGCGCAAAATATATTCTGCGATTTCGTAAAACCGAATTCGGTGGATTTAACTTTGTGGGATTTACAGCCGAATTCGGCTTTACGAAATATATTTACAGCCGAATTAAATTTATGCTTTTAATCTTCATTTTTTTATTTTGGTTTTACGTAAATCCTACGAATCGGTGGATTTAACTTTGTGGGGCTTCGGATTTATTTCGTGGGCTTTCGATTGTCTTCACTGGCCATGACCACTTCCTAAATCCTCGCAGAAATTGCCAAACAGTTCTGTCGGATTTACAGGATTTATTAAATCTGTTGCGACACAAATTTCCTGCTTTAACCGATTTAGGATTTAATAAATCTGGATTTACAGGATTTAGTAAATCTGGATTTACGGGTTTTACGAAATCATAATAGCTTAAATCGGATCTGTTGCGAGACAGCCGCTTAAAAGTTAGGACTAGCTCTTTTAGATCTACAGGATGTTATGCTGATTGGTAAATAACTAGTGAACCAACTAAAAGTGTGTAAGCTTCTTGATTTTATCTTGTTCCTTTTTGCCTATTCATTTTTGCATGAGATCAACGCTGCGTTCTGAATTGTATCTCAGTATTAACGGCATCTAGTACTACGATATGAGTAATCCAAAGAATTATCATTGCGAGCATAACGGAAAGTTTGTTACAAATATGTTGGATTGTATGGCAATTATTGCAGATTTTTCTTCATTTAGATGATTTCAGGCCATTAGGAGCTGCCAATTATTTGATTATTTTAAAAATGTTTTCATATGTTGTTTTAAGCTTTTCTTTCTTAGTGGAATGCTCGATTGTAAAAGAAACAATAGTTAATGCTTTTTTTTTCCATTTTTTTGCATTCATCTAGCACAGTTTTCACTTTATAGTAGGATGTAACTATATATTGATAGTTATTACAGTGTCTTCCTGGTTGTACATTTAAAGATGTTATTTTTACTTGTTGATCAGATGTTTGCTTTCATTTTTTATGTGTATATAGATTAGTAATACATGTTCTGTTATTCTAATTAGCACAATAATTTATATCCCTTCTCTTACCAAGTGGTAATTCGAGAAATGTGTATGTTGTTATTTTTTTCTTTTGGATATACAAATGCTGTATTGCTCAACCTTATTTGATTTCCTGTTAACTTTATTGTAATAATTTATGCTTTTAATCTTCATTTTTTATTTTGGTTAAAATTTTGTTTGCATCAGTTTCACTTCATCTTTTTACATATTTACAGGTTTTTCTTGTTTTTGGCCTGTTATCGGTTAAGTTGGCTTCGGAAAATATAGTAAATCTTGACCACCTCCCTTCCTCCTCACACTGATGCATCATTCCCATACAGCATAGCTCCTACATGATCGATTGCATACAA
>NW_018164444.1:2548647-2562180 GCF_001263595.1 Phalaenopsis equestris
GTAACCTCAAAGTCCCTCTTTCCCTGTTTCATGTCTCCTAAATTTGACAGCCCAGTTCAGACTCAAATGGCTGTTGCAGTCCTTAACAGATCTCTCAATAATGAGTACCATGGTATTATGAGTAGCGAGGGAAGGCCTTCTTGGAGGCGGCGAGTGTTTGTCCAGACAGACACAGGCTGTGTCCTTGGAATTGAACTGGATCGTGGGGACAATGCCCATACAGTGAAGAGGAAACTGCAGGTGGCTCTTAATGTACCCACTGAAGAAAGTTCACTTACGTATGGTGATCGTGTGCTGAAGAATGACCTCAGTGATGTTCGAAATGATTCCCCCTTACTCTTGACCAGGAACCTTATTCATAGAAGTTCTTCCACCCCTTGTTTATCTCCAACTGGGAAGGATCTCCAGCATAGAGACAGGAGTGGCCCAATTGAAATATTAGGATGCCCAAGCCATTGCTCAGTAGCAAAGCAGCTTGTTAAGAGTGTTGTGAAGGCCATTAAAAGTGGTGTGGATCCTATACCTATTCGTAACGGGCTTGGGGGTGCTTATTATTTCAGGAACTGTAAGGGTGAGAGTGTTGCCATCGTAAAGCCAACTGATGAAGAGCCATTTGCACCAAATAACCCAAAGGGATTTATTGGGAAAGCTCTTGGTCAGCCAGGCCTGAAGAAGTCAGTCCGAGTTGGGGAGACCGGCTTCAGGGAAGTTGCTGCTTTCCTTCTTGACCACGATCACTTTGCAAATGTCCCTCCTACAGTTCTTGTTAAGATCACCCACTCAATGTTTAATGTGAATGAAGTTGTTAGTGGAAATAGCAGTAAGCCTCCAAATAATTATAAGCGAAACCCTATTAGCAAAATTGCTTCATTCCAGCAGTTCGTACCTCATGACTACGATGCCAGCGACCATGGTACCTCAAGTTTTCCCGTTTCTTCCGTGCACAGGGTTGGAATACTTGATATCAGGATTTTCAACACAGATAGGCATGCTGGGAATCTGCTGGTGAGAAAGCGCAAAAATGGATCTGGCAAGTTTGGTGGTGAAGTGGATCTTACTCCCATTGATCATGGTCTTTGCCTTCCGGAAACCTTGGATGATCCATACTTTGAGTGGATCCATTGGCCTCAGTCGTCAATCCCATTCTCCAATGAGGAGCTTGAATACATTGCCAACCTTGATCCAGTGAGAGATGCCGAGATGCTTAGAATGGAACTGCCAATGATCCGTGAAGCATGCCTTAGAGTTCTTGTCCTCTGTACCCACTTTCTCAAGGAAGCAGCAGCCTTTGGGCTTTGCCTGGCGGAAATTGGTGACATGATGAGTAGACAATTTACAGGGAGGGATGAAGAACCAAGTGAGCTCGAGGTTGTTTGCATCGAGGCAAGGAGTCTGATATCTGAAAGAGAAGTGTTCCTTCCTGAAACGGACATAGATGAAGAACAAATTCAGTTTGATATTGACTGTGAAGAGACTGAACCTATCATGTCCAAGCCGCCCAGTTTCTATTTTGGCTTTCGTGGGGGGAGTTCCAGGAACCCTCTTTCAAAGCTAGATGAGAGTTTGGAGGATGAAGAGGAAGAATATGAGGATAAAAACGACGATTGTGCATATAGTGCGAAGGGCATATTTCCTGTTAGCAGACGATCTTTTAATGCGTCAAAGCTGTCTTTTTCACTAAAAAGCATCAGTCTCACCGGCAAATCTCAGCGCCATCATGGTGGTTTCCTGAAGCGGGATAAGATCATTGGAAAAATTAACAATAGCGGCTGCGATGGGGGTCTTCAAGGATGGAGCAGGAGCGCAAACGAGCAGCTGACAGTTAGTGCAAGCTACGTGAATCTTGCAGACATGGGTGAGGAAGAGTGGGGAGCATTCCTTGAGAAGTTCCTGGAGCTACTGCCGGGCTCTTTCCGTGGCAGGAAGTGTAGGAGTGCTGATCAGAAGAAGAGGCTGGGTACTTCCTGCCAGTTTTGAGTAGGAGATAGAAGAGGAGCATGTGACATGAAGGAGCGGCTGCTTTCTTGTTTTCATTCGTTTTCCCAAGTAGTTCGTTGTTTGTTGTGTGCCCTTTGGTTGGTAGTAGGTGTAAGGAAATTGAAAATGGGGGTTTTTTCTGAAAATAAAGCCATTGCGATGGGATCTCTCTGGATGGTGTGCCTAATCTGGAGGGTTGAGATGATAGGCAAGATGGAGTTGACGTTACATCTGTATATATAATCTTATGCCCAAGTTTGAGAGCCGTTTTATCTTGAAGGTGACTGGTGGTGATGGCTTGCCTTTTGTTTTTGTTAATTTTATGTTTCCTCAGTATATTACATGCTATCAATGATCTTGGTACGCAGCTGTTGAGCCAGAAATCCAATATATTTGAGCATGTTGGCTTTATATATCCTGTCTAAACATTCAGTGCCAATGGTTTGAAGAACTCTGTCATGTATTAATAGCTTATATTCTTTTTTTTTTTATATATATAACATTTGCTCTCTTTCTGCTGCAGTATCACAATCTGCTTGACTGATTCACTAGAATGGCATGAAGTTTCCTCTGTGCTAATCAAAATTGTGCGTTATTTTGTTATGATGATATAAGTTCATGCTCTCTCATTTTACTAATTTTATAAATATCTCTTTGCTTGCTATATATTTTTTTATCTAGAGAAATTTGTTTTTGATTTCCAGATGATAGGGATTGCGGGCCTCTTTTAGCATTCATTGAATTTCAGAAGATAATTCAATGGCCTGTGGTAGACCTGTTTATTGGGGTAGAAAAATGCATCGATTGGATAGTATATAAAAAGGTAAAATCAAAGGATTAGAAAGCAACAAGCAATATAAGAAAATGACAAGGTCAAATTTGTAACAAGGGTAAATATAAACGAAATTTGTTGGAGATAAGCTAGTTTTATTGAAAAAATTGTCATTTTTTACCATAAAACGCAACACAATTCTAATGTATTGACATATCAAACATTTAAAGTTTGATGTATTAAAAAGAAGTCCTAATTTAAACTTTTGTAGTTTAAATTTTCAATATATTGGTTACGGCATGTAGACCAAGCGCATGTTGGCTTTAAATATCCTGTCTAAACATTCAGTGCCAATGGTTTGAAGAACTCTTTGTCATGTATTAATAGCTTATATTCTTTTTATATATATATATATATATATAACATTTGCTCTCTTTCTGCTGCAGTATCACAATCTGCTTGACTGATTCAGTCTAAACATTCAGTGCCAATGGTTTGAAGAACTCTGTCATGTATTAATAGCTTATATTCTTTTTTTTTTTATATATATAACATTTGCTCTCTTTCTGCTGCAGTATCACAATCTGCTTGACTGAGGTAAATACTGTAGAGTTTATGTTTTGGATTCGCTAGAATGGCATGAAGTTTCCTCTGTGCTAATCAAAATTGTGCGTTATTTTGTTATGATGATATAAGTTCATGCTCTCTCATTTTACTTATTTTATAAATATCTCTTTGCTTGCTATATATTTTTTTATCTAGAGAAATTTGTTTTTGATTTCCAGATGATAGGGATTGCGGGCCTCTTTTAGCATTCATTGAATTTCAGAAGATAATTCAATGGCCTGTGGTAGACCTGTTTATTGGGGTAGAAAAATGCATCCGATTGGATAGTATATAAAAAGGTAAAATCAAAGGATTAGAAAGCAACAAGCAATATAAGAAAATGACAAGGTCAAATTTGTAACAAGGGTAAATATAAACGAAATATGTTGGAGATAAGCTAGTTTTATTGAAAAAATTGTCATTTTTTACCATAAAACGCAACACAATTCTAATGTATTGACATATCAAACATTTAAAGTTTGATGTATTAAAAAGAAGTCCTAATTTAAACTTTTGTAGTTTAAATTTTCAATATATTGGTTACGGCATGTAGACCAAGCAATATAAATATCGTGAATGTTAATTTTGTAAATTTGTTCGTTTCAGATGTTATACTTTTTTGTTACTCTTAAAAAAAATATATATATATATATATATCATGATGCTACCTAAAAGTGACATGCCAGCATTAAATTAATGCGACTTGCTACTAATAAATTCCTCTTTGATAAGTTGTCTAATCAGCGGAATGGACGAGACGGATTTTTAAAGCAAGAGCAGTAGCTGGATGACGATACACGATTTGAACACAGCTGTTAGTCTTATATATATATATATCTATACATACAGAAAAATTTCTGAGAAGACTTACGACTGTTAGAGAAACTGCTCATATTATATATTGAAAGAGCCATCTTTTGCTGAGTTGATGACGTGGACAGGAGAAGAAATGGGCAGATATAATGTAAAATATGCACATATGTTTGAGTTGTAGGTGCGCAGAAGCGGGGAATGAATGATTATGATGATGAATGAATGTGGGGGAGGTTTTGTATATTGTTAATGGCGAGAGTTGAATTGCGCACCCGGTTTCGGACCGAATATCGGGTACCGGAGCTGCTCCGTGGTCCCGTACGAAAGGGACCACGTGGGTTGTCGGATAGCAAAGACATTTCCGTTTCAGCTGACGCCGTTCGCCCACATTTCATCTATTATACCAAGTGGGCCCCTGTTATTTTATAGTATTATGTTGGCGTCTTCTCTCACTTTTGGGCAATTAAATTCAGCTTATTGTTTTGTAGTTATATATATAATTGAATTCAGAACTGTCCATAGATCACACCCCATATGAATGATTTTGTATGTTGTTAATGCTTCACTTGTCAAATTTTTACATCTTCTCTTTTCAAGTTGGTCATTTAGTTGTTATGGCGAGATATATCTTCATTTTCTTTTGGCCTGTCTTTCTCGGTTTAGTTGGTGAACATGTCATCATACTGTTAATTTTTTATTGACTCGTTCCATCGTTCAGGTTTGGCCTTTTGACACGTGACTTTTTTAGATCGTTTTATTTAAGTTGGTGTATTTTGATCGCACATACTTTAGTTCCCTGATTTTGTTGTACATTAGTAGGCTGCAAGCTGAAATGAGAGCTAAAGAATTAAACTCAAAGTTGGTTGGATTCCTATTTTATAAATAGATGGTAGGGTTTTTCCAATTTTGCTTGATCCTCCCTTAATCAACATTCATTGCTTGTTTGAGAGTTTCTTATGATTGACAATTTTCCTGAATCTTGGGATCCCATCCCAAGAAATGTTTTGCTTCATGGACTATTTAATGAGAAGAAAAGCAAGAGGCAAGCTGGTTGTGAGAAGAAGAGGGGCTCACACTCGAGTCATATTGGCTCTTCTAGAGTAGTTCTAGGGGCGTTTTACTTGCGACCATAGACATCCCTTGGATGGTCTCCATCAATCGATCATCTAATAAAGTATGCATGCACCTCCCCTCAAATCCCCTAGTTTTTTATGAGTTTGATGATCGGTTGTCATTGTGATAGCTCATCCACAAGAGCGGTGCTAATTGAAATGATTGAAGATATGCATATGTCATAATGTTTGATTGAGATAATTTGTGGTTGCTTATCAACATATAGTCTTATCGTTTATAGGTGACTGATGATGAGATCCATCTGGGTGTGAAGGAAGCTTTAATAGGATTATTTGAGGTTGAAGGGCAAATGGTGGAAGAAGACAGTCGACCCACCTGAGGAGGCTCACCCTCAGGTCACATTGGTATTTTCAAAGTAATTATTGGTTTATATGGGTCTAGAAGGGAGCATAATTAGGCTTACTAGATTTTCATGATTTTCTTATTATTGAGTAATTTCTTGATGCAACTTGTTGGATGATTAAAATGAATGAGAAAGTTATGAGTATAATACCAATTAATTTGTAATATTAAGTAAAGAGTATACTAAAGATAAAATTATAATCATAATTTAAAGATGTAAAGACATTAAACCATATGAAAAAAAGTAATATCTTTTAATGATTCAGTTGCAGTTCACATCCATGCATTAAGTATTCACCATCCTTAGATTTCTCTTACATCCTACAATTAAAGAAAACTATTAGAAGAAGCATTTTTACCATTCTTTACTTCAAGATAACTAAGACAATTATTCAATTTCCTTCTTAGCAAATGTAGGTTTTTTGCTATATTCTCTATTAGAACATTATAACAAGCACGTATGATAAAATATAATTAAAAGAATACGATGAAGAGAAATAGGTTTTTATACATGAATAATACTTTGAAGAAAAAAACATGATTATCATACAAAATACTATCCTAATTGAACAAGCAAAAGTCTCATCCTTTAGATCTTAAGTTTGCATAGAAATTTTTAAGGAAAATACTTTATAGCTACTAATAGAGAAGAGAGATCTAATGTTTCAAAAATATATAAGTTATTCAACTTACTTAACCTTAGTCTTTAACATAGCATATATCTATTAGTTGGGTTTAAAATATATTTCCTCATATCTTTCCAACAAGTAATCATTCAAAATATCCTTAATTTTTGGAGTTCATTAAAGTTCAAATAACTAAATTTCATCATCAAAAGTTTCTAGATTTTAACAATTAATAATACCAACAAAATTTTAGAAAGGCTTATGGAGTTCTTTTTCGAGGTATCTTATAATTTCTTTCAAGATATAAAGTTTGGTTTTTGTATGGAATCTCAAAATATTTTACAAAGGCCCACAAATACTTTATGGATCTCCTAAAATTATATGAGGCTAATTTTACCTATTTTATTTCTTTTTTTTTTTTATTTTCTTCCATTAAATTAAAATTGCTTTAATTAAATTTTTATTTAGTTGTTTATTTAAGGTTCTAAATACTTTTTAAAAATATTTATCTTACTTGAAATTTTTTAACATTATGATTAAGTTGATATAAGAAATTTCTTTCACTAAAGATGAGTGAAAATGCACTTGTTTGTCTGCTCATAATACCTTTAATATTTTACGTTATGACTTTTACACATGAGATGCACAAACTATTTTTCTATTTTATGTCATGACTCTTCTTATTATTATTTCTAATGGTGTTGATGCTATCTACAATTATTTTATTCAAGAAATCATTATTCCTTATTTTTTAAGTGTAATTTTTTATCTTCAAAATTTATAAAATCCTATAGGCTAATGTGTCTAATAGATTGTGAGGGTGACATATTTGTCAAGGATATGTATGATCAGGACTATTTAGCATTTAAATATATTATCTTGATGCAATTAATGTAATTAATTATCATATATAATTTTGAAATTAATATTTTGTTGTCATGTTTTTAATCATATATAAATGGAGTTAATATTTTCATTTTAGAATACATCTATGTAGTAATCACATAAAATAGTATTATTGTAAGTTATCATATCACAACTCATGATATCTATCCAAATATGACTTGAAATAAACAAAATCTCTGAGACATACAATCAAGTTAAATATTTAGTCTTAAGTATTTTAAACAAGAAAAAATGTATGAATAATGAACATGTTTAATGCTTTTCTTTGATGGAAATTGAGAGTAGTAAGAGATTTCACTTTTTTCTTATATTGGTGGAAGAAATTGCCTTATATATAGAACTTCTAAAGTAAGCTAAATTAGATAATGTTAAGCAAAAAGATTTTGAGCATTAGATATTTATAACTAATAAGATGTATTTTTATTCTACAATTGGGCATTTATGCAATCAATTTAATAAAAAAAAATGTCAAAATAGTATTCATATGTTTGAGTTATTGCAATGATGTGCTTTCACACATTCTTTATGCATGTGGAAGAAGAGGCAACACATTTTGTTGATTACAATGTTGAACGCGTGCATCAACTCTAGCCATGCATGCAAGTAATGTTGACAGTGCAGCTCATGAGCACAAGGCATATCAAAATTTGTTTTAGAGAACACATATTCATCACTTAGTATGAAATTAAGAAATATTATGCATAATTTATTTTGATGTCCTTGAACAAAGCTGCATAATTTTTTAATGATATATACATGCAACTAGCTCAACATTATAGAATGTCTTAGAGGTTGTTTGGGATCACTTTTGATTTTGATTTATATTTTTAATATTTTATATTTTTATTTAAAAGAAAACAAGTTTAGCTTTGTATAACATGCTTATTGATTTTTAAAAATACTTAAAATAATTTTTAGATGTCTTGAGTGTTCTTAAAACTAAATTAATTTATTTTTAATAACTAAAAATAGAAGCATGCCAAAATACACTAAACAAACATGTTTTTAATATATATATATGTATATGTGATCCCAAAGTAGCCCATAGTAACTCTACTTCATGCATTGTAATAAATTGCATGAACCAAACCAATATGGAATATGACTCATGTAGTCCATAAATATTATTACATGACAACACACTTCACACATTTCATAACATATACAAATCGATTCAAAAACATAGATAATTAAGAAAAGAAATAGAAGAGCATTCCTTGAGAAGTTTTGATGAGAAGAAAACTTCATTGTGATAGCTCATGGACTATTTGATGAGAAGAAAAGCAAGAGGCAAGCTGGTTGTGAGAAGAAGAGGGGCTCACACTCGAGTCATATTGGCTCTTCTAGAGTAGTTCTAGGGGCGTTTTACTTGTGACCTTAGACATCGCTTGGATGGTCTCCATCAATCGATCATCTAATAAAATATGCATGCACCTCCCGTCAAATCCCCTAGTTTTTTATGAGTTTGATGATCGGTTGTCATTGTGATAGCTCATCCATAAGAGCGGTGCTAATTGAAATGATTGAAGATATGCATATGTCATAATGTTTGATTGAGATAATTTGTGGTTGCTTATCAACATATAGTCTTATCGTTTATAGGTGACTGATGATGAGATCCATCTGGGTGTGAAGGAAGCTTTAATAGGATTATTTGAGGTTGAAGGGCAAATGGTGGAAGAAGACAGTCGACCCACCTGAGGAGGCTCACCCTCAGGTCACATTGGTATTTTCAAAGTAATTATTGGTTTATATGGGTCTAGAAGGGAGCATAATTAGGCTTACTAGATTTTCATGATTTTCTTATTATTGAGTAATTTCTTGATGCAACTTGTTGGATGATTAAAATGAATGAGAAAGTTATGAGTATAATACCAATTAATTTGTAATATTAAGTAAAGAGTATACTAAAGATAAAATTATAATCATAATTTAAAGATGTAAAGACATTAAACCATATGAAAAAAAGTAATATCTTTTAATGATTCAGTTGCAGTTCACATCCATGCATTAAGTATTCACCATCCTTAGATTTCTCTTACATCCTACAATTAAAGAAAACTATTAGAAGAAGCATTTTTACCATTCTTTACTTCAAGATAACTAAGACAATTATTCAATTTCCTTCTTAGCAAATGTAGGTTTTTTGCTATATTCTCTATTAGAACATTATAACAAGCACGTATGATAAAATATAATTAAAAGAATACGATGAAGAGAAATAGGTTTTTATACATGAATAATACTTTGAAGAAAAAAACATGATTATCGTACAAAATACTATCCTAATTGAACAAGAAAAAGTCTCATCCTTTAGATCTTAAGTTTGCATAGAAATTTTTAAGGAAAATACTTTATAGCTACTAATAGAGAAGAGAGATCTAATGTTTCAAAAATATATAAGTTATTCAACTTACTTAACCTTAGTCTTTAACATAGCATATATCTATTAGTTGGGTTTAAAATATATTTCCTCATATCTTTCCAACAAGTAATCATTCAAAATATCCTTAATTTTTGGAGTTAATTAAAGTTCAAATAACTAAATTTCATCATTAAGAGTTTCTAGATTTTAACAATTAATAATACCAACAAAATTTTAGAAAGGCTTATGGAGTTCTTTTTCGAGGTATCTTATAATTTCTTTCAAGATATAAAGTTTGGTTTTTGTATGGAATCTCAAAATATTTTACAAAGGCCCACAAATACTTTATGGATCTCCTAAAATTATATGAGGCTAATTTTACCTATTTTATTTCATTTTTTTTTATTTTCTTCCATTAAATTAAAATTGCTTTAATTAAATTTTTATTTAGTTGTTTATTTAAGGTTCTAAATACTTTTTAAAAAGATTTATCTTACTTGAAATTTTTTAACATTATGATTAAGTTGATATAAGAAATTTCTTTCACTAAAGATGAGTGAAAATGCACTTGTTTGTCTGCTCATAATACCTTTAATATTTTACGTTATGACTTTTACACATGAGATGCACAAACTATTTTTCTATTTTATGTCATGACTCTTCTTATTATTATTTCTAATGGTGTTGATGCTATCTACAATTATTTTATTCAAGAAATCATTATTCCTTATTTTTTAAGTGTAATTTTTTATCTTCAAAATTTATAAAATCCTATAGGCTAATGTGTCTAATAGATTGTGAGGGTGACATATTTGTCAAGGATATGTATGATCAGGACTATTTAGCATTTAAATATATTATCTTGATGCAATTAATGTAATTAATTATCATATATAATTTTGAAATTAATATTTTGTTGTCATGTTTTTAATCATATATAAATGGAGTTAATATTTTCATTTTAGAATACATCTATGTAGTAATCACATAAAATAGTATTATTGTAAGTTATCATATCACAACTCATGATATCTAGCCAAATATGACTTGAAATAAACAAAATCTCTTAGACATACAATCAAGTTAAATCTTTAGTCTTAAGTATTTTAAACAAGAAAAAAGGTATGAATAATGAACATGTTTGATACTTTCCTTTGATGGAAATTGAGAGTAGTAAGAGATTTCACTTTTTTCTTATATTGGTGGAAGAAATTGCCTTATATATAGAACTTCTAAAGTAAGCTAAATTAGATAATGTTAAGCAAAAAGATTTTGAGCATTAGATATTTATAACTAATAAGATGTATTTTTATTCTACAATTGGGCATTTATGCAATCAATTTAATAAAAAAAAATGTCAAAATAGTATTCATATGTTTGAGTTATTGCAATGATGTGCTTTCACACATTCTTTATGCATGTGGAAGAAGAGGCAACACATTTTGTTGATTACAATGTTGAACGCGTGCATCAACTCTAGCCATGCATGCAAGTAATGTTGACAGTGCAGCTCATGAGCACAAGGCATATCAAAATTTGTTTTAGAGAACACATATTCATCACTTAGTATGAAATTAAGAAATATTATGCATAATTTATTTTGATGTCCTTGAACAAAGCTGCATAATTTTTTAATGATATATACATGCAACTAGCTCAACATTATAGAATGTCTTAGAGGTTGTTTGGGATCACTTTTGATTTTGATTTATATTTTTAATATTTTATATTTTTATTTAAAAGAAAACAAGTTTAGCTTTGTATAACATGCTTATTGATTTTTAAAAATACTTAAAATAATTTTTAGATGTCTTGAGTGTTCTTAAAACTAAATTAATTTATTTTTAATAACTAAAAATAGAAGCATGCCAAAATACACTAAACAAACATGTTTTTAATATATATATATGTATATGTGATCCCAAAGTAGCCCATAGTAACTCTACTTCATGCATTGTAATAAATTGCATGAACCAAACCAATATGGAATATGACTCATGTAGTCCATAAATATTATTACATGACAACACACTTCACACATTTCATAACATATACAAATCGATTCAAAAACATAGATAATTAAGAAAAGAAATAGAAAATCATAATGAATAACTAGGCAGTCATATTTGTCAGTCCCCATGCTCTCTCAGCCATCCTCACACATTCTCCAAATCTAAAGCAGTCAACAATGTGGTCAACTGACATTCCTGCAGCCTGCATGAAGGAATAAACGATTACAGGACCAACCAACCGAAATCCTCTCCTCACCAAATCTTTGCTTATTGCTTCTGCCTTTGGAGTCCTGAGAGGAATACTTTTTGGGTATTTGTATTTATTAACCATTGGTTTGTGATTCACTTGACCCCACATGTATCCACCAAATGATCCAAACTCCTTCGCAACCTAAATATACATTAGATACATCAAACCATAGCATAATAATTTTTTTATTTAATTTATTGAAGTTGCATTTTTGCTTTCTGTTTATGGTTTTCTTGAATTGGTTAAATAACTATGCTTTGTGTGTGAGTAGAAAGAAAATTTTGAAGTTATGATAACATAGTTCAAAATTTTTCCGTGTACCCCGACCTGTTGGTTGACATCCACAGTATAAGGACTCTCAGGTTGTGGGTTCGAGTCTCCTTTGGCATGGTTGGCCTTAAGGAGGTGGCATTTGAATTGTTAGGCAGATTAGGAGTGGTTGGATACTCGTATAATAGTCTCTGGGATTTGTTGACATCACACGCTCATAGGCAAATAATAGAAAAAAGGGATGGAAATAGGAAAATGATTTTAAGAACAAGGTACTGAAGAAAAGCATAAATAATGCAAAAGAACATTTGGCATTATAGGAATACTATACAAAATTCAATGAATAATCAAAATTAGTCCAAGCATCTGTATACCTTCTGTATACACTTCGCATTGTCAATTATGCACCTAACTCTGTTCTCAGCTAAGTTGAGTGCCTTGTTTGAACCAATGACCATTACATCATTTTCCTCCATTTTTGCAACAACATTATAATCAAATTTTGCAAATGCATCCCTATACCAAATGAAAAAAATAATAATAATGAGAAGGCTTTAAAATAAATACATTAATATAATTAACAAACCAGTAAAATGATTTATTTAATTTTGTTAAATTTATGATGAATGAAATGTCAAAAGAAGCATGGATCTTACAACCTATATAGCTCCCTTCTCTTCAGTATTTCCGTCCAGTTGTGATCAATGAGCATTCCACATAGCGCTAGCAACTCAAAAAGCCGGCTGAAACCAACATGTTCAATAAATTATAGTGCTCTTTATCTCTCACTTTGTCTCATATATATATATATATATATATATATGATGACATCCTAAAAATGAAAAATATGGAATGAAGCTTTATCTTTATCTTTGATGTTTGAGTGAGAGTTTGAGAAATGGCTAAAAGAGAGTGATTGATTTGTTGCTATCAATGTTTCGGGTGCCCTATATGTAGAATGTTAAAAATGAAAAATATGAAATGGGGTTTTATCTTTACATTTGATATTTGAGTGAGAATTTGAGAAATGTCTAAAAGAGGGTGCTTGATGTTGTTAGCAATGTTTTTGGTGCCCTGTATGTAGCGGGTGTAAATGAGCCGAGCACGAGCGAGCACAGGCTCCGCTCATGTTCGGCTCGTTTATATTTCGAGCTCAAAAAGTGTGTTCATGTTCGTCTCGTTTGTTTAATGAGCCGAACACAAGTCGTTCACGAACAAAGAGTCGTCTTGATAACCCTAATTGCGTAGTCATAAAATATTAAAGATCGGGGCAAGATTTAAAAATTTTTGTTTATATTAAAACATCATATAAATTTAATTTAATAATTTTTATTCTATTTTCTTAATTAATACTTTTAATTGATTATAAATCTTTGTAGCCTTGTAGTCAATTAATTTTTTTTAAAATACCACTCATCAAATATATGTATATATATATATATATATATATATATGTCGTC
>NW_018164444.1:2562996-2563988 GCF_001263595.1 Phalaenopsis equestris
ATATATATATATATATATATAAGGTTTTGAATACAGTAAAGGAAATTTACATATCTGGCACATAATTCTTATGTATTTGCATGTCTCACACCTAGACTTTTGACATTTACATGTATAGTACTTTGCTGTAATAAAAACATTGAGGGCTATGTGTGTAAATAAGAAAGTGTAGATGTTAGATATGTAAATACATAGTAATTACATCATTTCAAAACAATAACATTTCAAACAATATGAATGTTATAAACATCATACCACTGTTTTTTGTTATCCAATTGCACCTCTTCAAGTTTGCAGTCTCTCCACACCCCAATTCCTCTCTTCCAAAATCATCAGCTTCTTCTTCTTCCCTCCCTCTCAAAAATTCAAACTCTGCACTATCTATGCTGCCCTTAGCCACTCCATCAATTGACATCTCTCTCCTTCTCCATGAACGAAAGATTCGGCGAAGCGAGAATGGCAACTTATGATCTAAGCTCGATATCGAGCTGTTAAAAGAAGAATCATTCGAGTTTTGAGAGAGCGAAAGAGAGGATAGAGTAAGGGTTGAGATGCTTCTATGAATGCCAATTGGACAAACTTTTTTCAATTGCCTTGATAAGGAGCTCTTTGTGCTTGTTATCTTCTCCAATCTCCTTATTCTTCTGCTTTTTTCAGAAGCATGTTTTCCATGGTTTGAAGTGAGCATGCTTGAGAAGTGTAAATAAGGACAAAATGATGGTATGTGATGATAGAAGATTGGTTTTGTTCATAAATGTAAGGGTTATAAATGTTTTGAGAGGTTAAAGTGGATTTATGCAAGTTAAAGTTTTGGCTTAGTTGTTTGGTAAGATATAAATTTCATGGCAGCTATGTGAAAGCTGCCTCCCTCTCTCTCTCTCTCTCTCTCTCTCTCTCTCTCTCTCTCTCTCTCTCTCTCTCTCTCTCTCTCTCTCTCTCTCTCTCTCTCTCTCTCTCTCTCTCTCTCTCTCTCTCTCTCTCTCTCTCTCTCT
>NW_018164444.1:2564107-2568140 GCF_001263595.1 Phalaenopsis equestris
CTCAAAGGGGATACAGGAGCACCCGATCGTAGTTGGCCGATTGACCCGCGGCAAGCGAGATCGACATATGACCAAGCACCTCGACTGACCGAACACGCACTTCAGAAGGCATAGTCTCTGGTTGGTCGACCGCCTCAATCAGCCAAACTTAGACAAATCAACCCAATCAATTACTATCAAGTTGAAAATTCACATTGTATTACAGATATGGTTTCCATAATTGTTCATATTAGGAATTGTTTCTATAATTGTTCACTCCTTGTAATTGTACAAAATACACTCCTATAAATAAGAGATAAAAATAAGAATAAAAGGTATAGACTTGCTCTCCCCCACCCACGGTTTCCCTCAACAATAAAATCTCGATTCGCTCTACTCTCTTTTCTTTTATTCACTCGGCTCTAACTCTCAATGCGTGTTAACAAAATACAATCGAGTATTTTGTACCATCGAAAGCTCGTCAGAAATTAACACAAAATTTTTCACATGTTGAATGAGCCATCCCCTACTTTTTCTTTTTCCTTTATTTGATTTAGTAATAAACAAATTTATATTCGAAAATACTTTGAATGCTCTATAACTAATTAATACACACGTTTATGTCAGTGTTCAAATCAAAATATTTCTTGTTAAAATGTAGCCTTCAAATAAGGTGACAAGCTGTCTTCCATTAGAGGAAGTGCGTTCTTTTATGATAATGTCTTTCTTCAAACTCTGGGTCACATAAATGTTAAGAACGCATTTTGCATATGAAATAAATTAGGTTGTAAGGCTTCATCTGATTGAGTTAGGGAGTAATTTGCAAGCTAGTTTAAGGCAAAGTAAGGTTTTTGTTGAGTGACGCACTGCCTTGAAGGACAGGGATATGCTATCTTTCATGAGCATGAAACAATGATAAGTGGTGGTTTCAAAAAATGATAATGCAGCATTAGAGACTTCTGTATATAGCCTTTGTATAGGTGCAATTTTTTTTTTTTATTGTTGTCACTTTACTCTTATATATATGTACATCGGGAAGGTGTTAGCATGAATCTCAAGGAGATCCAATAGTCCAGGTGAAAAATAAGTAGAACTATGAAGAGGCTGCCAGCAGTAGATCGGGAGGCCTATTTATTTCACTTGACGTAGCAATCCAAACCAAAGCCAAAGTCGACCAGATGAAGTCATCCGAGCCAAAGTCTACAATACAAAAGACGTTCAGATGGTCTGAGTTTGAATCTAATCAGGAAAGACTCGCTCCTCGTTACTATATGTCATCCTAAGGACACCCGAGAGGTTCATTATCTAGGATCGAAATGTAACCATGTCACAAGAAACCTAAAGCATCCCCCTAGCTCGTCTTGTTGGGGAGTGAGATACATATTGGACACCCGAGAGGTTCATTATCTAGGATCGAAATGCAACTATGTCACAAGAAACCTAAAGCATCCCCCTGGCTCTTCTTGTTGGGGAGTGAGATACATATTTGATTACAGTGATTCCCAATAGCCTACCATCGCTCAGCCAACTGGATCCTAACCAAGGATCGATAGTTGACAATCAGACCCAGATCAGTCGATCAGGAAATTAAATTCAATTCAATCAAGTCAATCCTTCTGACCCAAAATCAATCAAAGGTTGATCGGCAATCTTGACTCAACATAGCCAAATAAGCGGATGCTTAGCCGACTAAGTCAAAGGGTAGGCCCATACATGCAAAATACCTAAAATACCATTAAAGTAGAGGCAAACATGTAACTTCACAGATTGTGACCCTTTAGGGATCATTTTATGAGAAAGGTGTTAATGGAAAAAATACATTTTACTATTCATTACTATGCATTACTCTTTGTCGCTCTCTCTCTTGTCTTATGCTCTAACCCTTGATGTGTGATTCACAAATAGATCAAGTTTCAACATTCTAAAAGGTGTGGTGAGTCTAGAACATACCACATATAAGAAAAGCAGTAGCTCGCGGAGAAGAAGACCACAACAGCGACACTGTCAATATGGAGTGCACTAAAGAACCTATAAACAAACAAATCCATGAGTTGAAGGATCAGATATTGGATGCCATCCGAGAGGCATTGGCTTAGGGAAGGGCACAGTACCCCCGAGAGGAAGGGTTGAAGTCGAACCGCTTAAGGGCACCGTTAGTCTTGGAAATTGAAGGAGATTCCCAATACTTTGACAATGTTTGGTCGGTGCTAATGATGCACAGTGGTTCGAGCGCACTGAGATGCCCTGTCATCTGAAGATTGAATTCTTTCAGCAAATCGCCAAGGTCAAACTCTCATAGAGGATCAAAATCCCTACACTGAAATCTTACAAGGGTCAGACCGATCCAACCTACCACATAGCCTCCTTCAAGTTGATTATATGTTTGCAGCCATCTTTTCTTCACCACGCTGAGAGAGTTGACTCTCAGGTGATTCAATGGCTTTCTCTTGAGAGTGATTACCTCATCTTTTGACTTCAAGTGATGTTTGCGATTCAATTTATGAGTGCCCAAAAGTCGACAAGGGTAGAACAAGAGCCTTTGCTCATTCATCACTCAATTTCAGAAGGAGATGTGTGATCTAAAACCCATGGTAGCACATGATGTCCTTGTATAAGGGCTAAAAGAAGGACCATTATGGTATGATATAGGCCAACAGCGACCAAAGGCCTTGCCGAGTTGTTGGAGCTAGCCAACAATCATATATCAGTCGAGGACTACAACTCCAGTTGTGCTTTTTCTCCATAGCAAAATCTTCCATCCATTGTTTGGAAAAAGGAAACCTCCCCCCCTCCTCCCGAGATGACAAGTTGAGAGAAGGGATGATTCACGTCCCTCCGCTCACCCGAATTATGAAGACAATCGGCTTCCTGACAGACCCCTGAACTAAGGGAATCAAGCCTGATAATTAGACAAAATAATATTATATTGAGTGATATTACCTTGAATGACAAGGATATGCTATCTTTCATAAGCCTTGTGGCCTTCTGAACTCATTTGCTAGACACTTTTCTCTCACAGAGAAGCCAGTTAGGGTTTTTGTTTTCTACATAAAAGAGGTTGAGAAATTTAATAAAGTTACTTTATGAAATAGTTGCAGATTTTCATCCTTCGATTAATTTCTTAAGAACAAAATTTCAAAACAAATTGATTTTTTACAACTCATCAAATGAGCAAACTAAACAAAACCCAACTAAATATACCCCTAACTAGTCTTTTCTGTTTTTGCAAATTTACATTAAAACATTTGCTATTTCCAAAAATGATCATGCAAACATTAGAGAACTTTTCTTTGCAGTTTTTTTCTTAATATTATTTTTTTTCAGTTTTTTTAATACCTTTTATTTAATAAAATTAATTATACTCCATCTTAGTTATGCATTGTGACTCTCTCATGATGCACCCTTATGAATATAATTTTATGGAGCATAGACTTTAAAAATGTGAGTTAATCAGATAGTTTTCTAATACAATAATAATGAAAATCAGTTAAAATAGAAATAGTTATATTGTTAGAGGTCTAAGCTATCATCATATGAAATTCATTTCACCTCTAAATTTCTGTAAACATGTGCATTTTTTTAGCTCCTGAACTCATGACCAATTGATTGAAAGACTAAGCCATGAACCAACATGCTAAGATGAATTGCATATGTGCATCCTTTTACCTAAGGAAAAAATAATTATTTTTAATTTTATATGTTGATTAAGGGCCAAAAAATGAAAACCTAATCACAATCATATTCATGCTTAATGATGTTGAAGGGACAAAATCCAAGTATAATGGTACACCAAATCATACTTCTCAAGCTGTCTTCTTGGATGGAATCCAAGAGGAATAGAAAAATAAAATACAAAAAAATTTAACTTACACTGAGAAATTATTATATATTAAATTTACATCATTCATTTTGTAATATATTTTGAATGTAACCTTTGTATAGGTGGAACATATTTTTATTGTTTCCACTTTACGCTTACACACACACCCACACACACACACCCACACACGCACACGCACACACGCACACACGCACACACACACGCACACACGCA
>NW_018164444.1:2568150-2574193 GCF_001263595.1 Phalaenopsis equestris
ACACGCGCACACACACACACACACACACACACACACACACACACACACACACATCAACACGAATCTCGAGAAGATCCAACAATTCAGAGATAGAAAAGTACAAATATGGAGAGCCTACCAGCAAAAATCAGAAGGTCCATTTATCTAACCAAACATAGCACCCCAAACCAAAGCCAAAACCAGATACAGTCATATGAGCCAGAGTTTGCAAGACAAAAGAAGTTCAGATAGTCTGAGTTTGAACTCAAGGAAAGACTTGGCTCCACATTACTACCAAAAACGCCTCAGAAGCCTCTTATCAAGAATCGAAAGGTAACCATGTCACTAGAAACCTAAATCATCTCTTCGGCTCTCCTGATTTGGGAGTGAGCTAGATATCGAGTTACGGTGATTCACCCTCTGCCCAATAGCTTAGCATCGCTTAGCCAATAGGAGCTCCTAACAAAGGACCGACAGCCGAAAGTTAGATTTGATCGGTCGATCGACAAAGCCAAGTGAATCCTATCAACCCAAAGTTAATCAAAGGTTGATCAACAACCTCGACTCAAACATAGCCAAAAGAACTAGCTTTACTGGACCAAGACCCATCAAGCTCAGCTAACTAGGTCAGAAGGTAGTTGAGTTGTAGGCCCATACATGTAAAATAACTAAAATATCATGTAGCACCCCATTAAAACAGGGGCAAACATGTGACTTCACATGAACCCTTTCCTATAAATAGGGAATCAAACTATGAGAAGGGGCTAGTTAGAAAAAACATTTTACTGTTCATTATTATACATTTCTCTCTGTCGATCTCTCTCTCTCTCTCTCTCTCTCTCTCTCATGCTTATGCTCTAACTCTTAAGGTAATATTCATGAATAGATCAAGATTCAACATCCTAAAAGGTGTGGTGATCTTGGAACATACCACATATAAAAAGAGAAGCAGCACACAGAGAAGAAAATCACAATAGGGGCACTGATAACATGGAGTGCACTAAGAGTTTGTAAATTAACAAAATCAATAGTTGAAGGATCAGTTGTTGGATGCCATCCGAGAGGCATTGGCTCGGGGAAGAGTGCATCGCTCCCGAAAGAAGGGTTGGCACATGATGCGGGTAGATTTAGTGTGTAAATTTTATAAATATTTTTCAATATTACAAAAATATACACGACAGATATAACAATAAATATGCAATATAATCCCAACAAAAATACCTTTTATGAAAATAGTTTATCTTTAAAACTCTTTTAAACTGTCAAATCCTCTTTAAAATCAACAGAAGTATACGTATCACTCAAGTAATAAAGGGCTCTAATGGAGTCCTAGATATCGATCCCACAGGGAAGTTGGAAAAACCTACAAGTAAATTCTTAAAATTATTTTATATCTAAAAATACAAAAATAAAAGTAAAGTGTGAAGTGTTAACTACTAAAGTGAATGTTATATAAAATACAGTTGAAAGATAGAGTTAACTTACTAAAAACTAAACTTTCAAAAGTAAAATTACGAAAATTACTTTAAACTAAACTTTCAAAAGTAAAATTACGAAAATTAAATAAAGCTTTTGTTGATGGAAGGTTCAAATTAAAGAAAGCATCCTTCCCTTTTACAATGAGTATATGGAATATGAAGAAATTAAAATTATTTAAAAATATATATATAAATTGTTTTGTGTCAAATAGGAGCAACCTTATTCTTTACCCTATTCTGAGTGCTATAAAAAACATTGACATATTGTTATACTGTGCATAAGATTGGTCTCTAATTTCGTGATTAGGCTGGGAGGATACCAGGTGCCACTCCAGAGCTCTCACTACTCCCTCACCCGAGGGCTAACAATCTCGCATCAGTTTCCATCTCGCATTAGATCTCGCATTAGTTTCCAATCAACTGAACCAAATAGAAGATTTTAATCTGTCACCTTAAAATCTCCAATTCTACATCCAACAAAGTATATTTTCCTATTTATTTGCACTTAATTCCATGAAGGACATATTCTCCCATGAAATCAAAGTGACTCTCCCCCTATTGTAGAAATCATAGCCCTTTTCAGAACATATGTTTTGTCAACATGTTTTACCATTTCAATTGGCCAGAACGAAAAGTAAATGAAGATCAGAGTTCAAATCATCACAAATTATTAACATTTAAAATCATAGAAAACAAAATCAATTCTTCACAATACTATTTCTTAAAGTAGGGAGAAGGATAAAGAAGACTACTCAGAATTCATGAGAAAGATACGACAAAACACGAATTTAATATATAAAAACAAGTTTACAAAACAAAAAAAATAAAAGACAACTTATCTCACAATCCTTCCCAAGCAAATCCTTATAAGTTCTCTTCAAGTTTTTCTCTCTTTACAAACACACTCAATTCTCTCTTAGAAGTGTAATGAAGAAATCTCTCACATTCCCTCTCCTCTTACAACCCTAGAAGAAAATATCTTCTTCTCTTCTCTCCTTGCCTTTCACGCCACCCCCTTCTTCTTGTCCTTTTCGTCCCCCTCACCACCAACCACCACACATTGAAGTCTTTGAAGTCTTCTTCTATTAGGGGTTGCCTCCTTTCAAAAGGAATTCAAATTTTCCTCCAAAATTCCCTCCAAAAGTTAACTATTTTAAATTCAAAAAATGTGTCATTTGATCCAAAAGACATATCCCTTCATAAAAGAAACTTCCAAAGTATCTATATGCATTGAATTACTCCAATATGTGTGTAGAACAAGTGTCCCTTTGAAAATTCGTGCAAAATTTGTCTCGAACCGCCTTAATCCGCAAAAAGTCGTATCTGGCGCATCACGCGTCAGCTCTCTGTCAAACGACACATCATGCGCCAGAATTCCAAAATTCGTTGTTTTAGCTCCAAATTTTATCATTTTTGTCATTTTTGCTCCAAATGTCTAAAAATGATATATCTAAAATAAAAATATGGAAATATGCTTCTTTAAAATGTAATATCACCAAAAATAAGCATGAAATAGATACTTAAAACAGTATATTATTTTGGTGTATAAGCACCCAACGGCCAAAGGGCACCCTTAGTCCTAAAAAGGGAAGGAAATTCCCAATAATTTGACAATATTGGGTCGAAGTTGATGTATAAACAACAGTTCGGGTGCACTGAGGTGTCATGTTAGTCGAAAAATGTGTTCTCTTGGCAAATCTTTAAAGTCAAGCCTTCAGAGAGGTTCGAAATCCTTGCACTGGAATCTTATAACAGATCAGACTGATCCAACTGACCACATTGTCTCCTTTGAATTGATCATATGCTTGTCAAGGATCACCTACACACTAAATTGCAATTTTTGTTTTACCACACTGAGGAAGTCGGCTCTCAAATAGTTAAATTGTTTGCCCCTAGGAGTGATTACCTCATTTATTGACTTCAAGTGATGTTTTTGACAGAGTTTGTAAGAGCAAAAAGTCTAGAAAAATTCGCAAGCCCTCCTACAGATTAGGCAAGAGCAAAATGAGAGCCTCCAATCGTTAATCACCCAATTCCAAAAGGAGACATTGGAAGTGTAGGATCTGGAACCCGCGCACAAAGGTTGAAAGAATGACAATTCTAGTATGCTCTAGGACTACAGTGACCAAAGGCCTTATCAGAGTTGTTAGAGCTGGCAACAACCATATATCAGCCGAGGAATAAAACTTCAACCCTGCTTTCTCCATAACAAAATCTTACACCCATCTTATGTAGAAAGGAGCCCCAAACAATGATGTGCAGAGTAAGGGATGATTTAGGTCACTCCACCCGCCCACGTTATGAAGAAAATCGGCCACCCCAAGACCACAGGGAAGCTAATAATCCCTACAACTGAGTGAATCAGACCCAATAATTTGATCAGATGTCGGTTCATATAATAAACGCCTACCACCCCCATCACGAAACGCCCAAGAAAACTCTGTTGAGGGTATTAATGGCCTATCATACATACTACCATAAGTTGAGGCAATTATTATAAATATACTGTAAAATGAAAATACAAGAGCTTAGTACTTCGGGTGTTTGAATAGTATTAATATAAATGAAAAACAATATTTCAATGAATTTATAATATGCCATTAGCCTATTATTTGTGAATTATGAACCAAAACAAATCAAGGAAATATGAATCACAACACTCACGACGATCTCACCCAAACAATGCAATACACAGAACCCCGCCATGCACCTCACCCTGCCGGCACCACACAGCCTTTCATGCAACGACGATCTAACCGAGTGAGGCAACCCAACCTCACCGCACAGTTGCAACACAAAGCACCCCCGGCCACTACGACCACATAGCTCAATCACAACATCATCGTGCCAACACAGCAACTCCACACTTCTCATGATCAAAGAAAGCCTACTTACAAAATCCACAACAATAATATAGTAAAAGTTATAGCAAGAAATGTTCCACCGTTCATTCTGCTCTCTCTTTTTTCTAACAAACTTCTGCAATGCCTACATCTATCATTCTTACCTCCTTATAATATTAAATAGCTCTCTTGCTCCCAAATTCACCATCGAACAAAAACATCGAGAAAGAGAAGATCAATTCTTTCTGAAGTTTAATCCTTCCATGGATCACTTTCATCCCTGACCTCTGAAGGCTCAATAACTTCGGCTTCTGCAGGATCAGCAGACTCAGCCTCAGATGAGCTTTCTTCATCACCATCAGCTTCAGCGTATTCAGCAACCTCGGAATCCGACCGGCCCCACCGGCCTCCGAGAGCAATCGCCATCATCTCATAAATTTTGTTTCCCAGCTCTGCAGGACTATCAGGCTGAAATATTTGTAGCAGACAAGAAAAGTAAAGTAGATAGTTAATATCGGCTGCATAGTATTAACATATACCATATTAACAAAGTCTTCTGTTAAATAACTCTGGAACATTTTTGGACAAATAAACAAATGAGTTAAACATTATGTTTGGATTGTAAAAGGACAATATATAAAGTACATATGATACATTACTTGTAGATGTGTGCGTATGATGTATAATATTGAAAAATTTCATCTCTATTCATGTATTTTATCATTTCAATCATAATATATTCATTAAAAACACGAAAAGCTTTTTATTTTTGAGTTCCAAGCTTCTTATATTCTAAGCTTTTTTGACTCGTTAAAGAATTTGAGCTTGAAAAATAATGAATCAAACCGACTCGAACATTTTCGAGCTAAAACTAGCAGCAAACTTACAGTGAATCCACTGGAGATCAATGCTGTATCATATAAAAGATCAACAGCTCTATTAGCTTCTGAGTTGTTAGGATCATGCTTACAAGCAGCCTGCAGATATAGACAAACAGTGAAAACCAACGAATAGTAAAATTTCAGGTCAGAAAATGAAAGGAAAGCTAAAGGTAGCAAGAAGAATTAATTACACTCAAGTCCTTGATGATAGGATGATCAGGATTGATCTCTAATATTCTCCTTCCTCTCATGAATTCCAAGCTTGATGTGTCTCCTAGCGTCTGTGCCTTCATGAGCCTATAAAATCAGAAGCAAATGAGGATTTGAAGTACTCTAACATCTCGCGCTTCAATTTAAAAAAAAATAAATATTGTGTCAAGGCGGTGTCGGCGCTTAAAAGGGGAAAAAGTTAATGTTTGGGGGGTCGCCCGTAAGAAGCTGTCGGCAGCCGGAATCGAAATCCCGTCACCCGCTTCGGAAGGACTTTTGAATTTATGTATATATATATAATTTTAGAAAAATATGAAATCAAACTGACCTCATATTTTTCATGGTTTAAATGAAAGAGCACTCAACCTCAAATCCTGTATCTACCCCGAGGGATAAACACAAGACTTGAGGGTGAGGCTCGATCAAATAAACTAAGAAAGATATGACATCCGTTTGGTCTGCGAAACCGTTTTATTTGCCGACAAGTTCCCCTATTTAATACAAAAAATTAAATAGGGTTTATTTTAAGCTGGGTTCGGAAAAGCTCCCTATAAGGGCAAGCCCCTATAGTAAATTACATCTTAAATGACTGAGGTCACCTAAAAAAACTCTCGATAAAAATCAGGGAATAATGTCTTCAAAGAGGTCAAAA
>NW_018164444.1:2580304-2605833 GCF_001263595.1 Phalaenopsis equestris
CCTATAGGGAATCCCTTTTGGGTTTCCTCGTGTTGGTTTCGTCCTTCTAAGTGCTAGAAGTTGATACCACGCACGCGAAACCACAAAGGAGTACCGAAGCGGGTTGAATTTCTAGAATGAGACAGGTCCCACTTCTAAGGTTCTAAGATAGTCGCAGGAAGACCCCTAAGGCTAGATCCTAACTCCTACGAGGAATACTAGACCTCACGAAAAATTGAGGTCAACAGGTGGGGAGGATAATTATGTCCTGAGGTTGAAAAAGACACAGCAATCGTTGACATTTTAATTTATTAGAAATCAGAATCGAACTGTTTCAGCTCAAAAATGATTGGCGCAAACCCAATCAATAAATGCTATACAAACATGTGTACCTTTCCATGTTGGCAGACCACCCAAACTTGCCAGAAACCAGCACACAAGGAGAGGAGCTAAGCCTCTTTGAAACTTGAACCTTCGCAACCTTATCACCAAGTTGTTGCTTTAACCAATCACACAGGAGATTGTACTCCTGCATGTTCTCTCTTTCTTTTACTTCATCTTCATCACCTTTAGTTTTCCAAAATGGCAAAAAAACAAAATAAATTATTGAAAAATCCATGTATACAAAAAATATATATATACACATGAAGAGTTTCAATTACAAAATAAACTCACCCAATTCAAGATCTTCCTTACTAATATCCACAAATTTCTTCTCTTTGTAAGTCTGGAGGTTCTGAATAGCAACCTCATCGATCGGCTCAACAAGATACAATACCTGAAAAAGAAAAATAGTGATAATAAAGTTTAGACAACAATACAATGCAAAATTTACATAAAAAAATTAAAAGAAAATATCAGTTGCTAACCTCTATATCCTTCTGGACCAGTTTCTCCAAGAATGGGGCACTTTTAGCACTCTTAAGGCTATCTGAGGCCAGGTAATAGATAGCTTTCTGATTCTCAGCCATGTTTTCAACATACTGATCTAAGCTTATCAAATCTTCCTCACTCTTGGAAGAGTAGAAGCGCAGAAGAGGGCCGAGTCGCTTGTGGTTTCCGGAATCTTCGATACAACCTAACTTGAGAAGCTTGCCAAAGTTCTCCCAGAACTTTTTATAATCCTATATCATTTTGATTAAAACTTGTTAAAATAGGTCGCGGGATGCATTCAATTGAACTCTCCTTGAGCAGTTTCTACCTCTTTGTTCTCACTTTCAGATATCTCCTGAATCATATCAAATGTTTTCCGAACAAGCCTCTTCCGCATGATTCTTACCTGCATCATTATGGTAATGTAGAAAAAAATGAGAAAACGAATGCATATAGCATAGAAAGTTGGTGATGTGCAATACTTAGTTATATAAACATGACTGCAGATGTTGGAATTTAAAAAAATAAATAAATAAATAAATCTAGCATATGGTCCAACTGAACTAAGCTTGGCTCGATAAATAGCTTGTGTGCTAACCTCAATAAGCCAACCAACAAAGCTTGATCTTGCTCCGATAAAACTAATGAGCCAGCTCAAATTAAAATATAGGGGCATTTTCATACATGCCACCCAATCCCTATGTATTTACATATCTAACGCTTAAACTTTACTATTCACATTTATCCCACCCAAATCTTCCATATCACATTAAAATATCACAATTTTTACTTTTAAAAAATGAAATAGAATTTTTCTTGCATAAAATTATAAAAACGATATAGGTTCTGGTTGCCCCTACTCTCTCTCTTTCCCCCCACCCCAACCCCCTCCTCTCTTCTCTACAATTCACCGTCTTAGTCCAAGATCTCATTCATTCCATGATTTTCATTTGCACAACTAAAATTTGCATCAATCTTCCCTTTCATAAGAAGATGAGCTGGCTTGAGCTCATTGAATTAAGCTTGAGCTTAACCTGAAGGCGGCCAACCATGATTAGACTAAGCTTATACTCTCAATCTACTATTTAATATAGAAGGCATATAATGGCTTACAATTCTACTTTCTTGAAGGATCTCGCGAGAAACATTGAGAGGAAGGTCATTGGAATCTACAACACCCTTCACAAAGCTCAAGTATCGTGGGAACTGCAAAGGAAATCAAAAACAGAACCATAAGTGCTTCAAAATAAAATAAAAACGTAAAAAAATGAATTAAAATAATAATAATAAACATGAGATTATGAGTGGCTTAAGAGTCCCTCATGTTCCAGTACAACTTACCAGCTCGCCATCAAAATCATCAGAGATGAACACACGTTTGACATACAAGCGAATATTCTTTGTCTTGGGATTTACTATATCCTCATTATTAAGAGGCGCCATTCCGGGAACATAAAGAATGCTTCTAAATTCCACCTCTCCCTGTTTATAACAGCTTGTGTTAATGCCAAAATACAAATAGCCATAAGAACTTTGATCTTGTATTCTATATGACCTATGAAAGCTCCAACCTCTGTGGTGAAGTGAGCATGAGCTAATGGATCCAAGAACTCATTAAATGTCTTCTTATAGAACTCATTATATTCTTCCTTCTCAACTTCCTTGGGATTTCGCATCTGCATATGCAAAAAAGACGGCCAGATTAGTGCATAATAAACTTCTACGGGTCCATTTTCAACCCAAAAACTTACCCAGTGAAATCACTTTTATTTTTTATTTTTTATTTTCTATTTTCTATTGTTATACTGTTTTGTTTATGTTTTGATTTGAATTGAAGTATGTTTAGTTGTGGTAGTTGTTTATAGAAACACTCAAAACATAATTTAGGCATTTTGAATGTTTTTAAAAACAAAATATAAAAACATATAAAAATAACACTATCCAAATATATTTTAAAAAACAAAATTAAACACAAAAACAAAAACCAGAAAACAAAAGTTGTGCCAAATGGGACCTTAAAGTTAGAGAGGGCCGACCACCTTTAGTATTTTTACACCAGCATACAAATCTGGTGCGAGAGACTAAACACAATGCTCTCATCTGCCTTATAATATAAAATCTACAAAATGCTGCAGAAGTTTAAAAAAAAGATGCTTAAAGCTTACCCAGATGGGCTTAGTTTCGTTTGCCAATTCCCAATCCCAGTATTTTTCAGTGACAGACTTCGTCTTCTTCTTTTCACCCTGATGTTCAGAAAAGCAAAAAATTAACTTCGCTATAATTTACAGAAAGAAATATTATAGGCGCCCACTTTGAACAAAAAACCATACCTCTGGTTTAGCCTCCTCGCCCTCCTTTTTTTCCTCTTCCTCTTCAACCTGATCAGAAAAGAAAAGAAAAGAAAAGAAGGAATAAAACAAAAGAAAAACAATGAATAGAGCTCATGTACAAAAAACAAAAAAAAAACTCTTTATTTATTAGCCCGAAGAACACTCAAAAATCAAATCGGATTATGGCTCAGATCTTTGTCAAACAAACCAACTAATGAGCCAAGCCCAGCTTAAACCAAACACGGATCAGATCAGTATTGAAATATATAGAAATCAATCTATGAATGCATTTTTACTGCAATTTAAACCAACATCCAAAACCAGTAATAGCATAAATAACAAATTCAGAAGGAAACTCACCTCTACAGTCCTTGATTTCTCCTGCCATGTGTATATGGGAAAGGCTACAAACTGAGAATAGTTCTTAACCAATTTCTGGATCGTCGAGGGATCGGCAAATTCAAACTTGTCATCTTCCTATTAAAACCAGAAGATTTTAGGATTAGAACCACAGGAGTAGTAGAATCATCTTAAACTCAGAATAATAAAATATTATAAACAAAACTCAAGAATTATCATACCCTTAAATAAAGTGTAATTTGGGTTCCCCGGCGCAGTAACTTTTCAGAATCAGACTCTTCCTTGATCACATATGAGCTACTGTCAGCTACTGCTTCCCACACATATTGCTTATCGGATTTCGGACTCTTGGTCGACACAATTACCTATTTGCAGGTTTTGAGCAAACTCTGAACAATATAATTTAGTCAGATAACTAACATGTAATTTTTAAGTACCTTTTCGGCAACAAGGAAAGCAGAATAGAAACCAACACCAAATTGGCCAATCAAACCATTATCTGCCCCCACTTCCTTATTCTCCTAAAGAACAAATAATAACTGTCAATGCATGCAAAATGTAAATATAAATAAAATAAATAAATAAATTATAAGCAAATTCAACTATTAACTACAAAAGAAGAATCACAAAAACCTTCAATGCTTTCAGGAATTTAGAAGTTCCACTCTGAGCAATAGTTCCAAGGCAGTCAATCAGCTCCTCCTTGGTCATACCAATGCCGGTATCTCTGCAAGACAGAATTCATACCTAAAATAATTTGTGTTGAAATAAAAAAGAATTAATAGATGAATGAGTACTTACGTGATAGTAATAGTCCCATTATCTGGGTCAGGTTTGATTCGAATTTCCAATTCAGAGCCGTCGGCAACGAGAGAAGGATCGGTCACGCTCAAAAATCTCAACTTGTCCAAAGCATCACTTGCGTTACTGAATGAGGCAAAGCATTTGTAAAAAGTTTCTGAAGAATTTTTTTTCAAAGGTAGCACAAACCAAATGAAACATTTCATAGTCAAATAATTAAAAAAACTCCTGATGCAATTTCCTGAGCTAGTAAAAATGCAAGTGTAATCCATGCAAAGATCCCAAAGGACACATAACTTGATGTTCAAGATTTTTTTTATAATATTCAAGTTAGATGGTAGTTTTATTCATTTAAACATTACTTGGTTTTACATATTAAACTTTATTGTGTAATACATGTGTGAAATAGTTTAACTAAATTGCATGATAGTTTAAATATTTCGAAATGATAAATGAAATTTAGGTTAAAGATTCATAATTTTTTTGTATTGTGGATAGATATTGATGGGATCATTTTGTTTTTTAATTGTAAATACTTATTCGGAGAGGAACAATTCTCTCTTAACTGTATTATTCACATGTAGGGTACATATATACAAGGAAAACAATCTCTCCTAATTTACAAACTTACCATATATACAGGGAAAACAATCTCTCCTTTCATAATCTAAATTAGGAAAGGAAATAATTCTTAATGAAAAATAAAATAACATAGAATAGGAAGGGAATAAGCTAATCAAAGGTTAAGTTGTCCCAATCAAATCCTCCATAAGATGTTCTCTAATTTACACACTACCCCTCAAGTTGGGTCGTAAATGTTGTAGAAACCAAGCTTAGTATTGAACTCTGAGAAGGTGCTTAACTAAAGAGCTCTGGTGTAGACGTGAGCAACTTGTTGGTCTATTGGGTTGTAGCTTAGCTATACAATTCCTCCATTGGCCTTTACAGAGATGAAGTGTCTATCAACATCATATGTTTGGTCTGGTCATGATGCACAGAATTGTTGGCAATACTATTAATTGTTTTACTTCCATAAAATATTAGAATATATGCCTATTGAAAGTACACCCAATTCCTTTAACAATTTTTGAATCAAGATCCCTTCATAGATTCCCGATGTGAGTGTCCTATATTCTGATTTTGCACTACTTCTAGAAACAACAGCTTGTTTCTTACTTCTCCATGTCACCAAATTTTCCCATACATAGGAGCAAAAAATTGTGGTGAATCTTCTGTCGGTGACTTTCCCAACCCAACTAGCATAAGTATAAACTTTCACCTCTTTGTTCCTGATTTTCTTAAAGATTAATCCATAACTAGAAGTAAGCCTTCTTGACAAACCTCAGAAGTTTGTACAACTTCTTCAAATGCTCTTCATTTGAGTTATTCATGTGTTGGCTCACAGTACTGACAGAGTGTAATATACGTCCTCATATGTGACAAGTAGATGAGTTTTCCTACAATTTTTTTATATATTCCCTTATCCACAAAGACGTTTTCTTCTTCCCTCTTTGACTTGTGGTTGGGACCCATTAGAGTATAAGCAATCTTACATTCAATCATCCTTGTTTCTATCAGTAGATCTAGAATGCATTTCCTCTGTGATATAACGATTCCTTTCTTGGAGCTTGCTGCCTCCATACCTAAAAAATATCTCATAGTTCTTAGGTCCTTCATTTCAAACTATGGAAAGCACTTCATTAATCTATGTTATTACTCCAAGGTCAACCCATAAAGATGTTCTGTGATATAGCCAAACCGCCATTAATATTGCAAAGCATCTTGTACATCATGACAGAATCAAGCACATTGAGATTGATTGATATTTTATCTTCGAAAAGGTCAATGGAGGCATCATTCACTTAATCTACATCCCGACTCATGTTCAAGTTGCTAATATTTTCACTAAATCCCTACCTCCAGGTAGCATCACTAATTTGAATACCTAGTTGAGCCTTTTACAACATCTATGACCCAGCTTGAGGGGGAGTGTGGAATTTCGAGTTTCCTATTTTAACATTATTCTCTTTTTGTTATGTCATATTTCTTTCCTTCTAGAGTTGGTTTATCTTTGGTAAGTTATAATGATTGTAATTAAGTTTGTCCTAGTCATTCCTTATTATATAATGAGAGAGTTGTAATTTGATTATTGAGAAATAAGAAAATATGGTTTTCTTCACCTTTCTTTAGTTATCATCATAAGAATTGACTCTGATTCACATAATAAAAATAGGAAACATTGTAACTTCCCCGAGATGCATGCAAATCTAAGTCATTTAAATTGAAACAATTATAGTGTTAAACATCAAGAAAAAAAAATTTGCCAAAATCACTACTACTTACTGTGTTCTTAATTATATAAAAACCGTATTAGAAAATCCATCCAAATCAAGTATGAACATTCAAAGCTTATAGAACTATGAATCGGCTAATATCCCATACCTAAACACTAGAATAGCAAGAATGTGTTGAAGTTTGTTTTAACTAGTTCTCTAACTAAAAATGAACGATGGATGAACATGCAATACCAATATGTATATAGTAGATGAAAAGGATGGATGAATGGGACGGACAGCCAAAAAGTACCAATCTTAGTACAGTTGATAAGCAAGTGAGATTGACCGACCTTACAAGCTCTCGAAGAAACACTTCTTTGTGGCTGTATAAGCTATGGACAATTAAATCAAGTAAGCGGCTAACCTGCAACAACCAAAGAAAAATAAACAATCTATGATGAAAAGCTCAAACAAGTTGAGTTAATTGTATCAGGACAAAACTTGAGCACTATTAAAATAATTTCAAATAAAAATAAAACATCAAAATTAGCAATAAACAAAGTACAAGGAAGCAGATGGTAAATTTTATAATTGAAATGAAGAAAGATGATCATAGCATTTTTTTTCTTTCTTTTATACTTTCTTTTATCCATCGGGAGAGATCCTATCAGGCAACAATAGAGTTAAACTGACATCTCAACAGCTACAATCTTCCTTTATTTTATTTTTTTATTTTTTTGAATTTCATTAAATGACTCAATACCTACAATCTTAAAAGTTTTAGTTCAAGAATGTCAGCAAAAAAAAACAAATGGCATCTTTTATGACGACAATACTATGACTGGGATGTTAGCAAACTAAAATCTTTCTAATTAAAAAGAAAAAACAAGCACAAAACTTGACTCTGGCAACAGGATGGAGGAATACAAGGAATGATACAACCATGATTAAGAAAACAGAATTGAGGTCCACTAAATTAAACAGGATGGATGAAGCTGTAGAGAGTTGAGCTATGCTAGAAAAGGTTAAAGAGTATAATAAAAAGCAGATAATGGAAGAAATCTATGCAGGAGTTAATATATTATACTAATATTTTCCTATTCCTACTTATAATGTTGGTAGGCTTATGTAGGTTTAGACAAGGGTACAATGGTAAAGGTGTAAAATAGATCCAAACAGTTGTGGTGATAGGAGTTTGTTTCTCATCTACATGTTATTTTACAGGAAGCTTCTATGTCACGTGTTGCTGGTAGTGTGAGGTGCTTGCTGTCATTTGTTGTGATCACATATAAAGTGATAGTCCACCTCTTTGTTTAGTACTGAGATGAAAAATTGGATTGTGTGAGAGTCCATGCTATCATAGATGAAAAACTGGATTGTGTGCGAGGTCTAGAAGAAAGTACACCTCGACAACGCGGGGCATGATAAAACAAAACGGACAAAACCTTAATATGTGAGAGTTCAGGCATTCACAAATTGTTAGCGATAGCAATTGCGAAGATATTGTCACAGTAAATTGGTGTTGGAGTTCCAGAAAGAGCATTAAATTCTTATAGTAGGTAGCACAGTGAAAGAATGACAGTGGTAGCTATGGCTAGAAATTTGTATTCAACCTCTATGGAGGACCCAGACACAGTTGGTTGATTCTTTGCTAACTAGAAGATGAAGGTTGGGCCCTGGAAGGTATAGTAGTATGTTGTAGATTTTTTATCATGGGCATTGTTGACCCAATCAGCATCTGCATAAGATGTGAGGGTAAGCTCGTCGGCGATGATGGGCAGTTTGTGGTTGAGAGTGTCTCTGAGGTAGCGAAGAAGTTGTTTTAGGAGTTGAAAATATTGAGTGAGTGGTTAGAGCATGTATTGGCCAAGGAGATTGACAACAAAGGTTATGTATGTGCATGTGAGGGTTAGCATTATAGCTTGATATTGAATCGATACAACAAACAATAAAATAAGCAAAAAAAAAACACAGATTTCATGTGGAAACTCAAGACGAAAAAAATCATGCAATAAGAAGAGTATTCACTATATCAAATTTGAAATTACAAGTGGAGAGCTTTGGCCAACAAAAAACAAAAGCGGAGAAAAATGAGTACATTGTACAAAACAAAAAGGGGCATTTATAATTTTTAACAAACCCCTTTTAATCGAAATAATTAAAAAGACTCAATAGAACAACAATGTGTATTGTAATCTAAAGACTATTATAAGATTGATCAAAAGGTTGAAGCCTTCAATCCGCATACTTATGGTTTCTTTGTAAAGCCTCAAACAGCGTGCTCATAATTTCTTTCTAAAGCTTCAATCTGTGTGCTCATAATTTTCTTATAAGACAATCAGCAGGACCCCGAATTCTGTAGAAGTCTCCATCTTGAAACGAATTTTTAAATATACAAAATAAAACTTACTCTACCTCTTCCATCAAGCTCTAAAGGTCAACACAATGAATATCAACCAAGTCTAAGCAATGCTCAAACTCAACTATCGGGAGTGTCTTGCTCATTATATCCGTAGGATTATCATGGGTATCGATCTTGCTAACAATAATATCATCACAAGCAATAACTTCACCAACGAAGTGGTAATGAACATCAATGTGCTTGGTTCTCTCATGAAATATTTGATCTTTACTGAGACATAGCACTTTGACTATCACACCTTAGTGTGTCGATCTTTAAATCTTTATTGTGTTCTTCAAATAGATAGTTCAATCAGAGAGCTTCTTTGTCAGCTTCAGTAATTATCATGTACTCAACTTCAGTTGTAGATAGTGTCACTGTTGTATATAAAGTAGTCTTCTAGCTAATCGCACAACCACCAATAGTAAACATGTATCATGTAAGTGATCTTCTATCAAAATTTTCACCAAAATCTGAATCAACATAGCCAATAACTCTATTTGCAGTCCTCTCGAAAAACAAGCATCTTTTTTTACATAAATATCTAAGAATCCATTGAATTGCTTTTCAATTCTCCTTACCTGGATTACTCATATATCAGTTAATTGCACAAACTATATATAATAAATTTGAACAAGAACACATCATAGCATACATGAGAGATCTCCTTACACTAGAGTATGGAGCTCGAGAGATATACTCAATCTCATTATATGATTAAGAACATAAAGCTACTGAGAGTCTGAAATGCACGGCTAATGAAGTACAAACAAGTTTGGCATTCTACACATTGAGCCTATGCAGAACTTTCTCAATATACACTTGACTTAGAAATAACTTATCTACATTTCTATCTCTCTGAATCTTTATGCCAAGTATTTTTTTTATAGCTCTAAAATCATTCATTCTCACTGCTAAGTTGAGCTTTTAACATTTTGATATCTTATATATTCTTAGCAGCTATCAGCACATTAATAACATATAAGAGCAAGTAAATAAATGATTATTTATTATTTTTTCTTGAAATATACATACTATCATAATTACTTCTCTTAAACTCATTAGCAATCATGAATGAGTCAAATTTCTTATTTCATTGTCTAGAAAACTGTTTCAAATCGTAAAGAGATTTCTTCAATAAACAAACATGACTTTTTTTTCATCTAACCACAGTCTTCAGGCTGGTGTATATAAATGTCCTCCTCAAGCTCTACAAAAAATACAGTCTTTACATCTAACAGTTCAAGCACAAGCTCATGTTTAACCACACTACCGAGTTTTAATTGAGCTATGTTTGACCACAGAAGAGAATACATATGTAAATTTTGCACCTGCAATTTGATCGAATTCCATTGCAACAAGTCTTATCTCTGCATCTTCTACTCCTGGTGTACATTCCTTCTTAAATAGCCATTTGCAGTGAATAGTCTTCTTGCCAAGAAGCAATTTACCAAATCCCAAGTCTTATTTTTGTGTATGGAATCAATCTCCTCTTGCATAGCAATCATTCACTTACTTAACTCAACTGACTTTATTCCTTATAGCTAGAAAATTCTTCAGTGCGCTAAATACATTCAGCTATATTTAGAGCATTAGCAACCAAATCAACCTCACCATACCTATTAAACGGCTTAATTTCTCTTTTGTTATATTCTTAGCAATAGAATACTATCATGGTAGTTATCGTGGTAGTGGGAAAGCAACATCATCATGATTATCGGGATTTGACTTAGAAGTTATACACGAAGATGTACTTGTATAAATCTGGAACTCCATTTGTCTATGAGACATCTTCTAATCATCACCCTCACATTCTATGGTAGATGTTGTATGTCATATGGCAGACTCATCAAATATAACATCTCAACTAATATCACTTTCTTGATTTTTGCACCACAACTTATAACTTTTAACTTCAATTTTCAACCAAAAAATAAGCACCTTATAGATCTAGGCTATAATTTATCATATTATTAATGTGAGCATATGCAAGGCGGCCAAAAATTCTTAAATTAGAATAATTTGTAAGTTTACCTGCTCATATCTAATGTAAAGTCGTTTTTTTTTTCCAATAGCAATGAAAAGAGAGCGGCTCATCAAATAGCAAGTTGCAGAAGCAGTTTCAAACCAAAATGACATAGGTAGCCTAACAATGAAGAGTATACAATGAGCCTTCTCCAATATAGTCTTATTTGTTAACTCTATCACGCCATTTTAGTGAGGAGTGTGTCGAACTGTGAAGTCACTCATAATTTCTTCTTACTTGCATATGGCATTATTCTCCCGAACAAAACTCAAACACATTATCAATGTGAAGACGTTTGATTTATTTTATAGTTTGTTTCTTGATCATAAGCATCCACTCCTTAAAAAAATGTTAAAACACCACTCTTCTTCTTAAAGAAGAAAACATAAATCTTTCTTGAGAAATCATCCATTAACGTCAACATATATTTGGCACTATCTTCAAATCATACTATAGATGGCAACCAAAAATCAGAATCTATGTAGTCTTATATTTTCTTGATATTATGAATGTCAATATTAAACTTAACTCTCTTATTTTTCAAATACACAGTGCTCACAGAACTTCTATTTAGTAAAATGTTGACCATTTAAAAGTCATCTTCTACTCAGTTCAATCATCTCATTCTCAATCATATGACCAAGGCGTAAATGTCAAATTCTAGTTGTTTCATCATCTGATATAAAAAAGGTAGTAACTGTTGCATCACCTATCACTGCAGAGCCTTACAAAAGATATAGTCCGGCAACCTTTAAAACTCCACCTTCACCAGAATAAGCGTATCATTTAGAATCAAAGAGTACTTAATAAATTACTCATTTTTAGATATGGAACATGTATCACCTTTCTAAGTGCTCTGATGACTCCAAACATTTTGATTTGAATAGTTACAACACTGATAATCTTACGTTGAGCATTATCACACATAAACACGATAACCTACGACACTATTTCATATATTGAAAATTAGGCTATACTGGGACACGCGAAACACGTGGGCTGAATTAAGAACTCAATCATCACAAAGTTCAATATCATAGACAATTAAAAGTTCACCATCACTAGTAGCTTCTTCAACAACAATGACTTCACCAGAATGATCTAATTTTTTATTTTTTGATTTAAATATATTTTCTTATTTTTATTCTACAACTTGTAGCACACAGTTTTGATGTGCCTTTTTTTAGACAGTCATTACAGATCTAATGGTTTTGATCTACTCTTTTTATCAACACCAGAACTCCTCTCTTGAGTTCTACCTCGAACAACAAGGTCTTCTCCTTGAGCAATAGGTTCATCCACAAGTTGTCTCATCTTCTCTTTAAAAAATAGAACATCTTATACTTCATCTAGAGTAAGTATTTATCACACATACAAGATTTTATCTCTAAACGTTATATATGACAAAGGTAACGAGCCCAATATGAATAATGTCAAATCTTCTTTGTCATACTTAGCTTTTATAGCTTCTAAAGCAGAAATGATTATCTTAACGATGATTAAGTAATTTACAATAGATACATCTTTTGTCATTCTGTGAGAAAACAAATGCTGCTTCAAATGCAACTTATTCGTCGGACTTTTCATCATGCATAATGACTTTAATTTCAGAAATAACACGATAGCAGTCTTCTCCTTCAAAACATTCTATAGAATTTGATTTGATAGATGAAGATGAATTTGACAAAGAGTTTTTTTTATCTTTATGTTGCTTCACCTCCAACATCCATGATGAGGGCATCCTTTCAAAACCAAGTAGCACATCATCTAGATTCATTTGTGCTAAGACAGCTCGCATTTTAATATGTCAAAGCAAAAATCTAGAGTTGTCATATAAAAGAAGGATGTCGTACTTCATTGTTGTCATCGTCGAGATCAAAACTTGGCTCAAATACCACTCGTTATAACTTCATATTGAATCGATGCAATAAACAATGAGATATGCAAAAGAAAAACATAGATTTAATGTGAAAAACTCAATATGAGAAAAACTACGAACATTGGAGAATTCATTATATTGAATCTGAAATTAAAAGCGGAGAGCTTTGGCCAACAAAAACCAAAGGAAAAAAGTGAGTATCTTATACAAAATAAAAGAGGGTATTTGTAGTCTTTAAAAAAGGCCCCTTTAAAAAAAATTAAAAAGAGTCAATAAAGCAATAACACACCGGTTGCAATCTAGAGGCTATTATAAGATTGAACAAACGGCTAAAGTTTTCAATCCACATGCTCATGGTTTCATTCTAGTCTCAAACTGTGGGCTCATGGTTTCCTTTTAAAGCTTCAATCAATGTGCTCATAATTTTCTTATAGAAAAAAAAGCAGGACTCAAAAAATTCGAGTTACAAATTTAGCTATTAGATACTGAAAGAATTCAATAACGTGTTTGTATTATTTAAGGTCTAGCAATGGAATTGTGGATGTGCTGAGGGAGAGCAATTTTGAGGGTAATAGAGTGACAACAAGTTTGAAGTGTAGCATGTCCGATATTAATGATAATGTTATTGATGTATGATGTTTGATGACGAAAGTACTCGGGGATAATATGGTGTACTTGAAAGCCTAAGAATTGTGAGTAGGTCCCATTGAATTTTTTGGCTTTTATAGCTATAGGAGAATTACCAGTGACGTGAGTGTCATCAACATACACGAATAAATAGAGGGCTTTGTCATTATGGTGATAGAAAAAGAGAGACGGATCTACAGCGTTGAGGTGAAAACCATGATTCGGGCGGTGAGTGCAAAATGTGGTATATCATTGTTTGTGGACTTGTTTTAGGTCGTATATGGCTTTTTGTAGCTGGCAAACACTATGAGGATACCGTCCAAATGGTGTGACATGTATACAAGTTCATCAAATTTGCCATGGAGAAAGCCGTTAGAGACGTCGAGAAGTTGAACTGGACATTCATGAAATGTTGAAATGGTGAGAAGGATGTGAATGGTAGGAAGTTTCTATGGAAATTGAGGCCTTGTAGTTTTTTGAATCCTTGAGCTACAAGTCAAGCCTTGTGGCAAGCAATGTTACCATAAGCTATATAATTTATCTTGTGTGTCCATTTGCAACTTAGGATACTAATTTCCAGGTGTCCTATTATTGGAGGGAAAGGAATTCAATAAACATTGCTTCCGTCCAACGGGAAGTTGGGTAGCTTTAGTGAAGCACGTAAGATCAGAAGAGGAGGTGTTTGGAAAGATGTGATGGGCTCAATTGAGAATTTTTTTGGCTTGAGAGAACTTGCTTTGGAGGGATTCACTATGGGGTGAGAGCAGGTAGTTGAAGTAGCTTGGATTGATTTTGGAGGGATGACTGTGCAATGGATGTGTTTGGTAAAGGCAGAGAGTAGTAACTGTGTTAAAGTAAAGGGGCTGGATGTTGCAACTGTTGGATGGATGTTAGTTGTAGGTTGTTGGCTGGAGATAAGAGTAAAGGGTATGATTTGAGTTGGCGTTTGAATTTGTAGTAGATGTTTGTAAGGAAATGTGGTTTCATTACAGATGACATGTCTAGTGATGATGAGCTTCCTGGAGTGAGGTGGTCGTAACTGCAGTAGCCCTTGGGTTGAGAGCTGTATCTTAGAAACACACTAAGCTGATCTGGGGGATAGATTGTAAGCTGCTGAAGGTTGGGTCTAGTAAATCCTGAGCAGCAAAACGTGCGTGGATGCGTATATGCTGGTTTCTTTCTATACAGTAGTTGCTATTAGTGTCAAGATTTTCTCCCAAGGCAAAAAAAAATTTAACTTGCAGGCCCATAACGACAAACAGAAAATTGTAACATCAATACAGCATTAAAACCAACATATATCACCAAAATTTTCACAGAAAAAAGGAAAAAAAAAACAAAGAACAAGACCACACCTCAGCCTGGTACTCGTATTTCTCACCCCCAACCTCCTCAGTTCTCTCCTTCTCTGCAACCGCCGCTTCGCATCGAACAGAAAAGCTTCCATCTCGCTTCCTCCCAAGCTTCCAAGTCAATCCAGAGATTGAAAATTCTTTTCTATTGTAAAGAGGCTGAGAAAGAACCGAGCTTTGGAACCCAAAGGCTCTGCGGGAAGTGAAGTTTGAGGAGAAAAGCGACGGTTTAAGAGAGGACACTGCGCCAAGAGTTCTGCTCCCAACCGGCGCCATGAAAAAGAGTTTGGCTTTCTTGTTTGTTGTACACGCTTCGGCTTTCTGTGGATAAGAGCTGAGGAGAAGCAAACCCTACCGGGGAGAGGGAGGGTTTTAGGAGAAGATGAGGAGAGAGAATGAACCCGCGGATCTCATTTTTTCATTAAACCCCCCCCAACATTTTGTTATTTAACATGTTTCTATAAATTGGAGAGTCAAAACCTTTCTAAAATTAACAGTAAAGAAATTATTTCGATCACCGCAATTAAATTTTATTTTAAAAAAAAAGTTAAAAGTGCGGCCCACCAAAATATAATTTTACGGTGATCGACAGTCTAGATCAGACACCGCATGTATCTCTGCATACGGTGTTCGTATGAAATAATTTTTCGCCAAAATCCCCCCAACATTTTGTTATTTAACATGTTTCTATAATTTGGAGAGTCAAAACCTTTCTAAAATTAAGGATAAAATCCCTCGCCAAAATTGAGAAATTATTTTATACGGGTGTCCGATCTCTACTGTCGATCACCGCAATCAAATTTTATTTAAGAAAATGTTAAAAGTGGGGCCCACCAAAATACACTTTTACGGTAATCGACGGTCTAGATCAGACATCGCATGTATCTCTGCATACGATGTTCGTATGAAATAGTTTTTCGCCGAAACTAGCCTATTTAGAGTTGTTTTGTAATTACTTTTTTTCGAATTAGTTTTGGAGTTTGTTTGATTTAAATTGTAAAATAAATAAATAATGTGCATTTTAATTTCCTTTTTTTTAATATCAATATAAAATGATTTTTTAAAGTTTTATTGTAATAGAAAGTACTTGATCAAAAGAAAGTGCGGTGTTTACATACATGTCACTCAATTCCTATGTATTTGCATATCTGACACCAAAATTTTACTTTCCAAATCTATGCCACCCAAATCTTCATATAATAACAAAAATATCACCACTTTATGTTAAAAATGTGAAATGCATAATTTCAAGCATTGATGAGATGGCATGTATTTGAAAATTGGGTGGTATGTATGTAAATCTTTGAGGGAATTTGATTTTAAGCCACATTTATAATTCCAATTTCATCATGAATTTCTCCAAGAATAGCTTGTTTTCCCAAAAAAAACTGGTGCCAACATGCCTAGCTTTGCTGACCTAAATTAGCCCATGATGATGAATCTACACACTATCTAGGATCCATGACATCCATATGATATTGAAGCTTATGTGACATCCCTTATATAGCTTTAATCCTTTACTGCCCCCAAGCAGAAAAAAGTCGTTTAGGTGAAATGATGGTTAGCTCGCCACACTAGATAGCATCATAGCTAAGGTTGTCAAAACAGCTCGTTGTTCGCGAACAACTTGTGTTCGGCTCGTTCGCTAAGTTAACGAGCCGAACTCAAACAACACAAATAAATATTCGTTCGTTCGCGTTCAGCTCATTTTGGCTCGAAATACTACTAATCAATTAATTTTTTGTAATATTTTTAAAAAGTTTAATTAAATACAAGGCTACAAAAGATTTATAATCAATAAAAAGTATTAATTAAGAAAGAAGAATAAAAAATATTAAATTAGATTCAAATGATGTTTTAATATAAATAATAATTTTTAAAACTTGCTGAAACCCTTATTGTCTTATGTCTTATGGCTAAATGATTAGGGTTGTTAAAAGGACACTTTGTTCATGAACAGCTCGTGCTCGACTCGTTTGCTCGAGGCGAACACGAACACACTTTTTGAGCTCGAAATATAAACGAGCCGAACACGAGCTGAGCTTGGCTCGCTCGTGTTCCGCTCGTTTACACCCCCTATGTGCATCCCTTAGATAGCTTTAATCCTTTACTAACTTAATATATCTATTGACTTTGACCAAATGTCAATGATTAATTATGTCAACAACTGATAAACAATGAATGACAATTAATAGGAAATGTTAGAATAATATGATGGAATGTGGTCAACATTGTCAAGATAAAAGACAATTCAACCTAGATGATAAGTATTTGATGATGATGGATGGGAATGTTGGATGATAGTCATTGATAGGCATTAAGTGATGGTTGGTAAAAAAATATCAAATTTAGGCAATGGTGGACAATAAGCTTGTTCATTCACTTAATAAGTGAAAACATTTGGAGAACAAAACAAAATATTTGTCTGTTTTTATTTAACAAGCATCAAATATTGATGAGCAATATAAAGATTGATAACACCAAAATAAATTGAGTGTTGATAGGAAAATAGCATGATCATTATCATGATATGAAGTGAAAAACCACTGATAAGATGCACATCAATTGTTGGAAATTGACAGATGTAACGTGCAAAAAAATTGGTTGTTATCAAATGAAAATGAATAGAGAACATCTAATAATAACATATGATGGTAGGTGGTTAGCTTGGTAATTCTTGTAGTACAAGAGAGTATCAAGGGACTAACAAGAGGTAAACTTAATCGATGGCTGGTAGATGTTTAGTGAACATCAAATAATTTAAATGATATTGTGTAGTAGGTTTGGAAATTCTTTTAATCAGTGGGGAGAATAGAATACTAGGAATATATGCATCAAATTTTGATGGTTGATGGTTGATAGGCATTGATCCTTAGTAAGCATCAAACATCTATCAATAGATAATATTAATATAACACATCATGATCATTATTTTCTTAATTATTTTAAAGTGTAAATTTTATGTAGATGTAATATAAATTATTGCATTTCCTAATGCCCTTATAAATTTAACTTCTTATGTTATATTATATTATGGACCAATGTGTGTTGAGTTGTTTCTTATTTTATAGGCCATTTTGGGCCTTTATAGTATATAAATAATGGTAGGTATAAAAATATTTATAGGGTTGATGGAAAGTAATAACTTGTTAATAGAATTAAATTTCTAGGTACGTTTATATTTTTTGATCACTCACATATATTTTATGAGTAAAAAGTCTCTTGCAATACTAATCACTTGATTACTGAATAAGTAGTTATTTCCTAAGTTGTTCTTATGTACTTTTCACTCCTAGGTGAATGACAATTTGAATATGTAAATTATTAGTCTTATAGAAAAACTTTTAAGGAAGCTGATCATTCATTGAGATTGATTTCAGATCATCGTTATTATTTTCCATTTATAGTCTTATATTGATCATAGTTAGTTCATACATAACTTTATTTTTTTCTTTGGTTTTGTAACAACTACACTTCAAAGGTGGTTGGCATGTAAAAAGTTTAAAGTAATGCACCATTGTTAAATGCTTTTGATAGTATTTGTGCTCAATAATAGTCATGTTTATCATCATTTGCTTAGTAATTAAAGGTTATCATTGTAATCATCCAATTGCATTTATTTAAAAATAATTTTAGTTTTTCATGTAATACTTTATAATTTCTTACATCAAATTTAATAAAATAAGTATTTCTTTTAAAATACTTTTTTATGCCCTCGAGGAATTTTCTAAGAGAAGCTCTACAAATGTCCTTAGCATTGTTTACCGTGAGATATCTAGAAGTTACTAGACTCAAACATCCTCAAATCTCCTTAAGTGTTTTCTTACAAATGTCTAGGTGTTAGACTGAAACCAATTGCAAAAGCCTTGCATGATGGCAAAAGCAAGGTTATACGGCTACTGTAAAGGGTAAAATAACTCACATGCTGAGGAAATAATGTTAGCCCATCATTTTCAGCCCAAAATGGCGTTATAACACCAACACATATTTAAGGTCATAATCTCAACGGAAACACTAAAAAATAAGTTTATATGAGGGGAAATGCAAGAACTTAGCATGGATTTTCGATAACAATATCATAGTCTAGTTTTTCTTAACACATAATGTAGGATATTACTAGAAAGGAAGTCAAAAAGGAAAAAAAAAATCACCTATGGGACAATTGAACAATATTTAAAGCTTGTGATAACAACGAATGAAATTTTTGGTGTTGAGAAGCTCCACCATTAGGGGGAAGATTAACCCGAAGAGGCAAGAAGAACTTGTATGCTCTCCCAGTTAGAAAATTGGTTGCAAGAAACTCTAAATTCTCACTCCTATCAACCTTTCCAATTCATAAGGTAGAAAAAATTAACCATTCTCCAACCCTTAGGCTATCCCTATTATAAGGGAAAAAGTAGGTGCAACACTGCTGCTTCGGACTTGACATTGGGGCACTATTGACATGAAAAAGGTCACATCAGGTGATAAGATAGGGTGCATGGCTCAAAACGTGACTCATTTCATCTTAGACATTATGTCTCGATTGAAGGTTTTGGTGCTACTAACATGACAGAAGTCATGTCAACAGTCATCATGGTAGTTGTCCAATCGGAAGTCGCCTTCTGGACCCCAGCTACAGGGTTTCCTAGTATCAGACTTGGCATCAAGGTGTTGTTGACATGTCTAGTGCCATGTCAGTGCTTTACAATGATGTTTATCAATCATCACTACAGGTTCATCCTATGTCCAACCTAGGTCCAACCCATGTCTAATCCTGGCCCAACCCAGGTCAACCCAGGTTCAACCTTGGTCTAACCCAAGTCGACTAAGGTTCAAACCAGCTTTAACCCAAATTGAACCCAACCAAACCCAATTCATACCCGAACACAACTTCAACTAACCATAGTTGAACCAACTAACCTTAACTCACCCTCAGCCCAAGTCTAAATAGATCTGAACTTAAATCATGTCATGCAGTACTCCATGTGTACTGTGTTAAAAATCATGTTTTGCAATCTAAATTTTCATGTATCATGTGTGGTTCTTTTTGAAAAACAAACAAAAATAAAAATGGATAAAAAAGGAGTAGGAGAACATCTTACATGATGGTTCTCCCCTAAACATTTAATAAGACATCAAAAACTTAAGAATAAAACCAAATGGAGAACAACAACCTAGAAAACCAATTGAAAAACTATAACTTAGGAGGGCATTGATTTTCATTTTAACTGACAAACCTAAAATATAAAATAAAACACAAACTAAAATATTGAACTCCAAGAAAAAATATAAATCTACCAACATAAAGAATGAAAAATAAACTTAGGTAAATCTGACACATACTCTATGTTAACTAACTTAAACACAAGAATCGAAGATCGCACACCTACCCTAGGTTAGTCTAAGTATAAAAACCTAGATTAGTCTAATAGGTGCCCTAATTTGTGCTAATAAATATGACATATAAAATAAACAACCTTAACCCCTAAAACTAAAGCAATGTCCTAACATGAAGTAATCAATGGTTACCGATGAAGGAATTTCAAATAACCTTGAAACAAAGAAACCCTCTAGATGTCATGATCATGATGCTTAAGGAGAATTTCTCATTATAAGGCTGGTTATAGTTAAAGAATACAAAGATAACTGGGATGACAGAATGCCATAGAGAACTTGACTGGGGGCATTATTCCCAAAGTATAAGTTAATGCATCTATTTAGATTCCTTATTAGGTCTAGAGGTTGTCCAAAATTAGAGTTTCACTTCCATCTATAAATTCTTTATGCCCAACTCTGTTCTTCAGTTTAAGAATCTCAATAACTTCAACCCAGTCAAAATAAATTCATTCTTGATCCCATCCTTGATTAAATTTGATCGATCAAAATTCATCCAGCTCATTATTAAAATCACCACCAAAATTCAATCATTTAGGTAAATCTTCCTCCCTAAATGGCTAATTCCCATTATCTGTGCCTTTTAATGACACATTGTAGTCAAACTATAAGCCTCATCCTTTTGAGCTTAATTCTTTATAAACTTGAAACTTGGATCCTTCCTTCATCTACGAAATCTCAACTTCAAAAGTACAACCTATAATTTGGATAACATAATTCATTATATTAATCGAGAGTTTCCTTTAGAATTCACGACTTTGAAGATATAATTAACTATGAGAGCTTGTACTTGTAGAGAATCTGAACCCATAATAAAATAAATCTTATTTTATACATTAAGGTAAGGAAAAAAATCCTGACCTACAAAGATTTTCATCATCTGAATGATTAGGCCTATTTTAAGATAGTATTTCCTCTTATCGGGGTGATATATTGTTCTTTAAATATTGTGTTTGATCATTTAGATAAAAGTCTTTCAAAAATTCTATGATGGTGGAAACATGAAATTCTGCACTAAGATCTATCAGGCAAACAAGAACAAGAACAATTAATGGATGACAATCCAACCCTATATCAGACTCATCGATTTACATCATTTGAAGCATCATTGTTGGTTTAGTTGAGGTTCATCATTTGCTTAAGTGTTCATCCCCTTTTAAATTGTTCAGACGTTGATATTCAACTAGCAAAAACACACCCTAAAACTAATAAGGAGACTATGGAAAGTAAATCTTAGATTACTATAGTAGCTTAATTATTTTAACTACAACAACTTTGAAAAATTGACCTAGTGCATAATAAGCTTACTATGTTAGTCTAGAAACATGTAAGAAAAATCAATCATAACCTAATAACAGAGAATCATCTACTTGCCCTTGTAAGCATCTATCAGGCGAACATAACAATAAAAATACAAAGCTTAACTACTCCTATGATGTCTACAGGGATAGTGCCTTACGACGTCTAAAGGTGGGTGAATTATGAAGTAGGAAAATTTATTTTTATTTAAGATGACCTTAGTCAAGATGCCCATGACCTTCTGTCATTATGGGGTTATTGGGTTTTGGATCTACATCGTCATGTAAGGTGGTTAACATATTCTGACCAGAAGATTTTTGTTAGAAATTTAAGGTTGGGTCATCCAAGAAATCTTTGTAGACCTAGGTGTTAATTATTATTATTATTCAAGCTATATTTGGTTTTATTTGTTCAATAGGGAGTCATTTTACATTTTAGTGTCCTCTGAATTTTATAAGGTTATGATCTTATCTTTATTTGATTTTTATTTGAATTTAATCAATTTGATTTTTAATAAGATTCACTTTAATTAATTTGATTTTTTTATTAGGATAATCATTAATTAATTTGATTTTCTTATCAGAATTGTCATTAATTGATTGAATTTTCTTATCAGGATTGTCTTCTATGGTGACCCTGGTCAAGATCATATGGTTATATCATCCTAGAGTCGTTAGGGTTTGTGGTCTGCTTGGTTACAATGGACCAGAGGAGTCCTTGTTAGCAATTATGGGTTACCCCATTCAAGGCCTCCTAACAAACCAAGGTTGATTTAGTCAAGTTTAAGCTAAAGTCTTAATGTATTTTTAGGGTAGATTCATCTTTTTTTATTTGATCACTTGGTGATGATCTAGTTATATGCTTTTGATTTGTTTAGGTTTAGTTGGCTTATTTTATTTGATTTGAGATTTTTTTTAGTTTATGAGGGGTATATTCATAAGCTTGTCATTCTTGACCTAAGCCGCTCTGTCTCAAAGTGGAAGTTGTTTAATATATTTTAATGTTTGTTGTTTGGATATTTTAAAGTGATTAATTGAGAATTTTAATCTTGTTAACTTTGTTGGTAGAGTTTCAGATAAGTTTTTAGTATTTTATAATTTTAGGTTAAGTTAGCTAAACTTCAAGTTCATAAACTTTGTTTATTATTATTTTTAAATTATTTTAATCATTGAGATTATTTTTGTAATTCTACTTAATTTAATCCAATTTTTTCCAATCTTAACATTTTGCTAATTGTTAATCATGTTAGTCCAAGTTTTATGAATTTTAATTTTCTTAAAGTATTTAGGTTCAAAGGTTAATGAATTGGCAAGGAAATAATCTTGTAATTTTAATTATAAGTTTCATTATACATTTAATTATTTCAAAATTTTATTAGTGAGTTATAATTGAATTATCTTTAGAATTTTATGATTTTAGTATACAGATTATTTTTTAATCTTATCTTATTTATTGTTATTATTACGGTTCAACTTTAATTAAGGTAGTATTAAAGTGGCTCGTGGACTTAGCTAAATTTCCTTTCAAATTTTTTTAGATAATTAGTTGATGATTGGCCTTAACTTAAGTTAATTAAAGTAAACAAACATTCTATGACATGATTTTTTATGATTTTAGATAATTACAATTTCGCCCCTAAATTTGTTCTTAGTTTGACTTAAATTTCAACTTAACTATTTCATCTCATATGTTAATAAAATTTAATTATTAAGATTTTAAAATTTTAATTTATGTCTTAATTAAATTTTTGAGGCCAAGGGCTCAAGTGTAATTTTACATCTTTACAAATATACCCTCATTTGTTTTAGGTGATTTTTAGGTTTAACTAGGCCAAGTTATCATTTTATTTCATTTAGTTCAATGAGTTTTATTTCCTTTTAATTTTTCAATTGAGTTTATATTTTTCTAATGTTTGTTTTAATTTTTAAGTTTATTTTTTTAAGTTAATTGTTACTTTCATTAAAAATTAGGGTTTTTTTTAATTAAAAGATGACATGTGTCTTCAGGAAATTAGGGAACATTTCCACGGATAAAGAGCACACCATATTCAAATTCATGATTTTTTTTATTAATATTGAATTTTTTAACGATTTAATTACTTATTAAGGGATTAAATTAATTTTAAAATTAATTATGAGTTAAATTATTTAAGTTTCATTTTTATTAAATTCTCTCACTCTACGAAGTTTAGAGGTATTTTATTTTATTTTTCTCATTTCAATTTAATTAGACTTGAATTTTTAAAGGTATTTAGATTTTTTGGGAATTAATTACTTTAGAAAATCCTGAATTTTCTATTTAAACTGCGAACTGAGTCAGGCCCTGCATCATCCTCGGTGTCCCCGAAAGTCTACGCGTCGCTTTGTGGTTGGGTGCTCTTTCTACGTAGGTTGTTGTGATGGCTTTGATCTGATGCTCTACTTTGTCGTTTTGCCATATGATCTAATCACGACCGTCCATTCCAAAAACACGGAAATTGACAACATTTATGCATTGTCTTCATGGGGACAATGAACCGAGACCGTCCAACCTCAACGCTTCCGTGCTTGATCTGGCTAATCCACCAAGCAGAATTTGATTCTAGTTGATCCTAAACATTCATCCAAGCTTGAGTAACACATCTATACACTTAACCTGCATCGAATTTATAGTTCTCTTTATAAATGATCAAACTGGAAGGTAAATTCTGAGTTTTCGTCCATTACCATTGCCCAAGAAGAGATGCCTTTTTGGGTTTGACAGAAATCATCACCTTGACTCTAGTAAGCTTTATGAAGTGTTGATTTAAAGCTCCCTCACCTCCTTGTATAAATTTAATTGAAGGGTTGCTTGAGTTGGTGTTAAATGAGGTTAGAGGCTGCGAGAATTGGGAGTTTTGATTGGGGATGTGCTTTTGGACCTCTTTTAAGCTAATGAGAGGGTTAATTTAAGTTTAGAGGAGTTTTGTGGTAAGGTCGTGAAATACCCTGGCGTGGCTTGATGAAATTAGGGTTCTCTAGTTGGGGGGGAGGCCTGTAAATAATTAGAAATTAAAGTGAAGGTTTATGGCTTGAATTTGGGAGTGAGAACACAGAGTTTGGTTGAGTAATTGGGGAGTCTAGATGTCTTTTTGCAAGACCTTTGCTTACCCACTTTGAACCATATCACTCCTTTTGAATCTTCGTCGATGTCATCTCGTAGGCCCTGATTGCGGATAGGTTGTCACCCATTTGTGATATGGTGATTCAACCTCTACCCTTATGACTTGGTTAAGCCTTGGAAGCATTGTGTGAATCCTATGAATCAATTTGGTTAGTTCACGGGCCCCGTGTGTCGACGAGTCGCTACCCATTTGGGATGTAAGAGATTCACTCTCTGCCCTGTGGTTTAGCGAGAGTTTTGAAAATAGCAGAACATCCCTGTAAGATATCATTTTTTTGTGACACCCTTTACTAACCATCATTCAAATTTAAGTATGATTTTTTTAATCGAGAGCATTCTTGGGCATCTCCCAAAATTTAATTAGCCAAACAAGATACGTCTTTTTGAGAGTGCTCTTGAACCCCAGACAAACACACAAATTTAGTTCTCTGGTTACTTGGGCTGCTTATGTAGTTATTCTTTCGTAGATATTCAATTCTAGATTTCTCAATCAGATCTTATTTAGACGTACACTCTTGACATATCGGATGAGGTTTACCTCACATAAGCTCTTTACATTCTTTCTTCAATTTGTTTGCCTAGTTTTCGTCTTACTTTCTTTTTTTCTGATCCCTCTTCTTCTCTGAATCACTATTCACTACTGTTTTTACTCGAAAAATGTCAATGTACTTGTTCTAAATCACTATTCACTACTGTTCATCAGCACATTCATTTTCCCTCTCTTTTCCTCTCTTGTTTCTCTCCACCTCTCTATGTTTAAATATTTACATATTCAACGTATAAGTTTCAATTTTTAAGTAAAGTGTCAA
>NW_018164444.1:2606923-2608966 GCF_001263595.1 Phalaenopsis equestris
GTTTAAATTAATTAATTAATTCAATTATCATAAAGAAGAGGGTCATGTCTCTTCCAAATAGACAACGCATCCATTCGGTTTAATTAATTAATTAATTTAATTATCCTAATGAAGGGTCACATCTCTTCACAAAAGACATTAATTTATTGATAACATATTTTGAAAATGGTATTACAATGATTATCTTAAATCCTATCGGTCAATAATCATCATGATGGATGGTGGTTAATAATGAATAATTAATAGAAAGGTTGTGTCTCTTCCCAAGAGACTTATCTTTTCTCTTATAAATAAGAGATGGGTCATCTCTCTCCCAATATGAAAATGTATCTTTTCTCTTCATCAGAAAACAGAAAGAAAAAAGGATCAGAGAGAAAAATTCTATCTCTTCAAATTGAATTTTACGATCATGAATACAGATATGTATATCTTGTTATGAGTATGTGAAAATCATGAATTCAAAGATCTTGGTCATTATGAATTTAATGAATTTTGGGTCATGAAATTGGATTTTATAAATTTAAAATCCTAACATGTGGTATATAAAATCTTAACATGTGGTATCAGAGCTTCGATTGTTGAATTTGTGATTTTTCATTTAATTTTATTTATGTTAATTTCACAAAATTTCCACTGTAAATTAGATCTTGGAATTAGATCACTAAAGTTAATCGGTGAATTGAGATATTATTTTTTATTTGATGTCTATATTATGTTTAATTTGTCAGTCACCAAAGTGTCCAAATTAGTATGTTTAATAGACGTCAACTTAAATGAATTCAACTACTCATAAATATGTGATGTTTATTATGAAACAATTTTGTATTTAATTATGAGCATATTGAAATTCATTGATTATAAATATTTGTGGATCGCCCAAATATTGATTATTTGTTTTATAATATTTGAATATGATTGTGGCATATTGATATACTTGGTTAGATATGTTTATATATCCAAAGATAATATGCATGTCTAATTTAAGTATAAAAAATTGTCAATTATGTTAATTAACAATTCAAGCATCAATTATGTTTATTATTGTGCATTATTATATCACCCAAAGGAAATTTTCAATACACTACTAAAGTTTTAATTTATTCTGATTGGACATGAATATCTATTTAAGTTTAATACCCAAAGCATTGATGTACGAACATGTTTTATTTATTTGCAGTATCTACTCCTGTTTCTCTTCATTCGCAAGCTACATCTGTTTAGAAATTCAATGGGCTTAATTTCTCTGAATGACGTGAGTAAGTTCAGTTTCACATTGGTGTTCTGGATCTTGATTTGACACTCACAATTGAGAAGCCCCCTGCTCCTACTGATTCTAGCAGTGCTGAGCAGAAATCTTTCTATAAAGTTTGAGAGAAATCGAACAGATTAAGCTTAATGTTTATGTGAATGACTGTAGCAAACATAAAGTGCACATTTTCTAACACTGAAAATACTAAGGAATTCATGAAATTTGCTGAGAATTGTTCTCAGTCTGACTCTGTTGATAAGTCTCTTGCTGGAACATTATTAAGTACGTTATCCAACATGAAATTTGATGGTTCTCGTACTATGCATGAGCATGTCGTTGAAATGATGAACATAACAGCAAGACTTAAGACTCTGGGAATGGAGGTGAATGAAAATTTCCTTATGCAGTTTATTATTAACTCCTTACCTTCTGAGTATGGTCCATTTCACATGAATTATAACACTATGAAAGAAAAGTGGAATGTGAATGAATTGAAATATATGCTCATTCAAGAGGAAGCAGGGCTTAAGAAAGGAGAAAATCACTTCATTAATCTCATGGGTCATCAAAGAAGAGCTGTAAAGAAACCTGAAAAGAAATATAGAAAGGACAAGCAATGACCACTAAAGATTAATGTGTCATTTGCCCAAATTCATAAAGAGGAACATTGTTGACCTCACTTTTGGTTGAGGTCTAGAAAACTTCTTTAGTAGCCTAGGTCTAGTCATAGGACTTTCCTATTGACTAGTCTTAGAAAACTAGAAGAGGTACCCCACTATTAGAAATTCAAAACT
>NW_018164444.1:2615864-2647826 GCF_001263595.1 Phalaenopsis equestris
GAAAATTATGGGGTCAGTTTGACTTCATCTTTTTCAAAATTAAAATTTTTTAAAATGTCCTTCTGAAGCGGACAACGGGATTTCAATTCCGATGACCGACAGCTTCTTACGGGCAAACCCCACACCAAAAATAGTGCCGACAAACATAAAGAAATTAAGTGTCATTTTTGTAGAAAGCTTGAGCACTATCAGAATGAGTGTCAAAAGCGCAAAGACTACTTCGAAAAGAAAGGTAAACCTTATGTTTTTGTATGTTTCGAATCAAATTTGGCAGAAGTTCCTTATAATACTTTGTGGACTGATTCTGTTTGTACCACTCATGTTTCTAATACGATGTAGGATTCCTTACGACCCAAATCATAAATCCACATGAAAAATGTGTTTTTATGGAAAACCGAGTCAAAGCTCCAGTCGAAGTCATTGGAACCTATCGATTGATTTTAGATACTGGACATCACTTAGATCTTTTTCAAACACTTTATGCCCCTTTTGTTTCTCGTAATTTGATTCCATTGTCAAAACTTGATTCTGTTGGATACCCTTTTAAATTTGAGAATGAATGTTTCAGTTTATTTAAACACAATCATCTTATTGGTTCTGGTATTCTTTGTGATGGTCTATATAAGCTTAAACTTGATAACATTTTCGCTGAGACTCTTATGACCTTGCATCATAATGTTGATACTAAACGCAGTTTTATGAATGAAAGTTCAGCTTTTTTGTGGCATAAACGTTTGGATCATATATCCAAAGAAAAAATTGAAAGATTGATAAAGAATGGAATCCTTAATTATTTGGATTTGACATCTGTGTGGGTTGTATTAAGGGAAAACTCACAAAACACACACTTAAGAAAGCTGCCACAAGAAACACACATCTCCTTGAAATTATACACACTGATGTTTGTGGACGTTTTGATGTTTCATCTTTTGATGAAGAAAAATATTTTATCACCTTTATATATGACTTTTCACGTTATGGGTATGTCTACTTATTGCATGAAAAATCTCAATCACTAGATGTCTTAAAGGTGTTTATAACTGAGGTTGAGAGAGAATTAGACAAAGCGCAAAGACTACTTCGAAAAGAAAGGTAAACCTTTTGTTTTTGTATGTTTCGAATTAAATTTGGCAGAAGTTCCTTATAATACTTTGTGGACTGATTCTGTTTGTACCACTCATGTTTCTAATACGATGTAGGATTCCTTACGACCCAAATCATAAATCCACATGAAAAATGTGTTTTTATGGAAAACCGAGTCAAAGCTCCAGTCGAAGTCATTGGAACCTATCGATTGATTTTAGATACTGGACATCACTTAGATCTTTTTCAAACACTTTATGCCCCTTTTGTTTCTCGTAATTTGATTCCATTGTCAAAACTTGATTCTGTTGGATACCTTTTTAAATTTGGGAATGAATGTTTCAGTTTATTTAAACACAATCATCTTATTGGTTCTGGTATTCTTTGTGATGGTCTATATAAGCTTAAACTTGATAACATTTTCGCTGAGACTCTTATGACCTTACATCATAATGTTGATACTAAACGCAGTTTTATGAATGAAAGTTCAGCTTTTTTGTGGCATAAACGTTTGGATCATATATCCAAAGAAAGAATTGAAAGATTGATAAATAATGGAATCCTTAATTATTTGGATTTGACATCTATAACATCTGTGTGGATTGTATTAAGGGAAAACTCACAAAACACACACTTAAGAAAGCTGCCACAAGAAACACACATCTCCTTGAAATTATACACACTGATGTTTGTGGACCTTTTGATGTTCCATCTTTTGATGAAGAAAAATATTTTATCACCATTATATATGACTTTTCACGTTATGGGTATGTCTACTTATTGCATGAAAAATCTCAATCACTAGATGTCTTAAAGGTGTTTATAACTGAGGTCGAGAGAGAATTAGACAAAAAAGTGAAAATCATCGGATCCGATAGAGGTTACAATAGATGTTGTGAATATTATGGAATGTACAATAAATCTGGACAATGTGCAGGTCCATTTTCTAAATTCCTTCAAACTAATGGCATATGCGCTCAATACACTATGCTAGGAACACCGCAACAAAATAATGTTGCAGAAAGGCGAAATCGTACTCTGATGGAAATGGTTAGGGGTTAGGAGTAATGGTTAGGAGTATGATGAGTAATTCTTCTTTACCCTTATCATTGTGGATGCATGCTTTAAAGACCGCTGCATATTTGTTAAACAGGATTCCTAGTAAGGCGGTTCCAAAGACTCCCTTTGAACTGTGGACGGGAAGGAAACATAATTTAAGGCACCTGCATGTTTGGGATTGCCCAGCGGAAATAAGGATTTACAACCCACTTGAAAAGAAATTGGACTTAAGAACAACTAGTGGTTTCTACAACTAGAACAACCAGTGGTTTCTTCATTGGTTATCCAAAAAAATCTAAAGGGTATAGATTTTATTGTCCTAACCGCAGTACAAGAATTATTGAAACTAGAAATGCTAAGTTCATTGAAAATGGTGAAGTTAATGGTGAAGTTAGTGAGTTAGTGAGAGTTTGGAATCACGTAAAGTGAAAATCCAAGAAATTAAGGTTCAAGTTCTTTTACCTGAAATTTCTTCTCAAGTTGTTATTTCTACAATTGTTGAACGGTCTGACAACTTACATGAACAACAAATAAATGATCAAACACCTTATAATGAAACTATCACTAATGAACCTACATTAGCTTAACCAAATGAAGTTGTACCTAGAAGGTCTCAACGACAAAGAAGGTTTGTTACTTCTGATGATTAGTTGGTTTATCTACATAAATTTGATTTGGGAGTCAATGAAGATCCAATTTCATTTTCACAAGCCATAGAAAGTGCAAATTCTTCTAAATGGTTAGATGCAATGAAAGGTGAGTTGAAATCGATGGATCACAACAAAGTTTGGGATGTCGTTGAATTGTCTGAAGGTGGTAAAAGAGTCTGGTGTAAATGGGTCTTTAAGACTAAGTGCGACTCAAATGACAATATTGAACAATATAAAGTCATACTTGTTGTCAAATGTTTCACACAGAAAGATGGCATCGACTATAAAGAAATTTTTTCTCCAGTTTCTAAGAAAGTTTCATTTAGAATTATCATGGCACTAGTAGCTCATTATGATTTGGAGTTACACCAAATGGATGTGAAAACTCCAAATGGATGTGTTTGGAGTTACACCAAATGGATGTGAAAACTGCCTTTCTGAATGGTAATTTAGATGAAGATGTCTGCATGAGTCAACTTGAAGGATTTTTTGTTGAAAGAAAAGAACACATGGTGTGTAAACTTAAGAAATCAATATATAGACTTAAGCATGCTTCCCGACAATGATATCTTAAGTTCAATGATACCATCACTTCCTTTGGATTTAAAGAAAATATTGTTAATCAGTATATATATCTGAAGGTTAGTGGGAGAAAGATCATATTTCTCATTCTGTATGTTGATGATATCTTGCTGGCTACTAATGATCTTGGCTTATTGTATGAAATCAAGAATTTTCTCTTTAAGAACTTTGAAATGAAAGATATGGGTGAGGCATCCTATGTGATTGGAATTGAAATATTTTGTGAAAGATCACAAGGATTGTTAGGATTGTCTCAGAAAGCATATATCGATAGAGTTCTTAAGAGATTCAATATTGAAGGGTGCTCTACAATTGTTGCTCCAATTTAGAAAGGAGATAAATTTAGCCTTATGTAGTGTCCATAGAATGATTTGGAACGTAAATAAATGAAAGAAATTCCTTATGCATATATTGTTGGAAGCTTAATGTATGCTCAGACTTGTACCAGACCAGACATTAGCTTTGTTGTCGGGATACTAGACAGATATCAAAATCATTGGAAAATAGATCATTGGAAAGCTGCAAAGAAAGTTTTGAGGTACCTGCAAGAAACAAAGAATCACATGCTCACTTATAGAAGATCTAATGATCTTGAAGTAATAAGATATTTAAATTCAGATTTTGCTGGTTATGTTGATACCAGAAAATTAACATTTGGCTATCTGTTCCTTTTGGCTGAAGGAGCACTCTCATGGAAAAGTGCGGAGCAGTCCATCATTGTTGCATCCACTATGGAAGCTGAATTTGTGGTATGCTTCGAAGCTACAATTCAGGGATTATATTTTGTTTCAGGACTTGGAATTGTCGACAGTATTGTCAAGCCGCTGAAAATTTACTGTGATAAGTCTGCAACAAACAATCGCCTTTTCTAAAAACGATGGTATTCCAAAGATGCTAAACACATGAAATTAAAGTACCTTACTGGTTTGCTTCAAAGCTACAATTCAGGGTTTATGACTGCGGAATTTTATTTCAGGACTTGGAATTGTCGACAGTATTGTCAAGCCGCTGAAAATTTACTGTGATAAGTCTGCAACAATCGCCTTTTCTAAAAACGATGGTATTCCAAAGATGTTAAACACATGAAATTAAAGTATCTTACCGTTAAAAAAGAAGTTCAGAAACATAGGGTGTCAATTTAGCATATTAGCACTAACCTTATGATTGTGGATCCATTGACGGAAGGGTTGCCACCACAGACATTTAACGAACATGTTGTGAGAATGGACATTACCGAAACCCTTTATTAGTTTTATGTTTAGTGTTCTTTATGTTTGACACTTTAAGCTCAGTTTATTGTTTCTGATATTTATGTATCTTATTTTATCTCTAGTGTACACTTTACGTTGTGCGATGTTTAACAGAATTTGTCTTTTAATAGACATCATGGGAGCATGATGTTATTTCTCATTATGTTAAGTATGCAATTGATATTGTGATACATGGATCCGCCAAGATTCATATTAATTTCATATTTATTGATGATTTATGATTTGACCAATATAAAGAAGGATTTTAACTTACATTTATGCAGTATGTTATGCACTATTAAGTATTACGTGGGCCAAGTGAGAGAATATTAGTTTTTCATTATTTTAATTATGTGGCCCATTGTCATTTATTTTAATAATAATTAATTAAATAAATAAAAGGAAGAGGATCATGTCTCTTCCAAATAGACAACGCATCTATTCGGTTTAAATTGTCATTTATTTCAATAATAATTAATTAATTAATTAAAAACAAGAGGGTCATGTCTCTTCCAAATAGACAACGCATCCATTCTATTTAATTAATTAATTAATTCAATTATCCTAATGAAGAGTTGTATCTCTTCACCAAAAACATCGTATCATTTCACTTTAATTAATTAATTAAATTATTTTAAATCCTATTGATAAATAATTATCATGATGGATGGTGGTTAATAATGGTGGTTAATAATGAGGTTAATAATGAATAATTAAGAGAAAGGTTGTGTCTCTTCCCAAGAGACTTATCTTTTCTCTTATAAATAAGAGAAGAGTCATCTCTCTCCCAAAACGAAAATGTATATTTTCTCTTCATCGAAAAGTATAGAAAAAAATAAAGATTAGAGAAAGAAATTCTATCTCTCGTTATTGGATTCTTTTTTGCATTTATACCACCCAAATGCTCTATCTATATCAACCAAAAATATCACTATTTAAAACTTTAAAAAATGAAATATATTTTTTCATGTATTGGTATATATATATATATATATATATATATATAACTGCTAAGTAGTATTTTGAGCCAAAACGAGCCAACACGAACGAGCAAATCTTTGTTCGTGTTCGGCTCGTTAACTTAGCCAACGAGCCGAACACCAGCTGTTCACAAACAACGAGTCATTTTGACAGCCCTATTTTTTAGCGTCATTTTATAATGAATCGAACACAAATATAATCTTCTTCGATCATTTTTTGAACATTATATGTATAATTAAGCATTAATAATTTTACATATTTGTATATTTATTAATTGATTATAAGGGTGTAAAAGAGTTTGAATCGAATTCGAATCATCCTCGCCTTGAGCTTGGGCTTGACTAATTTTATTGAGTTTGAGCTCGAGCTTAAATTTACAAGCTTGAGTCGGCTCACGGCTTGTTTATTATAAATGAGATAGTAAAATTAATTTAAAATAGTGTTACAATAAAATGACTAATAGAATGAGAAATTATGAGAAAAATAATAAAAAATCATTTAATATTAAATACAAAATATTATTTTTTAAACTTTTTTATTACTTTAAAAATAAAATCTTTAAATTTAATAAATTTTGAGTATATTTTATATTAATATTTTTTTTAAACGAGCAGGCTCAATAACTAACGAGTTGAGTTGGGACTAGCTTGAACTTAGCTTGTTAGCTCATCGAGCTCAATACACGAGCTACCAATCGAGCCGAGCTCGAGCAATCTCACGAGTAACAATCAAGTACTTACACCCCTAATTAATTAGCAAGTAAATAGAATAATTCTATAATGTTCGCTTCATTATTTATTTATTTTTTGTTTATTTGAAGTAGGCTCGTATTTAACGTGAAGTTAATTGGAACGAATAAGAATATGACATCCACAAATAATTTGAAACAATAACCAATTTCAAATAAATAAAATTCAAATAAACTTAAATTGTGTGTAAATAAAAAAATAAATAAATATATATATATATATATATATATATATAGGCAACGTCTGAATCTTTTGCCGATCAGAACATATATCTTAGCATACCTAGTCACTCATAAAGCCTGTCAGCCTTGCAATAGTTGACAGAGAACTAAAACTGGAATTATCCAAACCCTACAGTAAAATACCATCAGAATTGTCAGAACAATAAAAACAGAAAAAGTTCTCTAAAATGACCTCTTTTCTCCTAAAGGCCAACATTATTACTCAGGATTTATTTCCCAAAAAATCAAAACAAACAGGCAGCTCAAAATGAGGTAAAGTTATAATCATAAAAGAGGCATTTCTAGTGCTCTCAGCACATCATTGAACTCAAACTCATGAGCTTCTTTGTTGAACCTCTCCACAAGTTTGTACTTCGCATCATTCAGGTAGAAGGATTGAGCAGTTTCTAGAAGCCGTCGTGCCTCCGAGTCATCGAGTTTGCTCGGAAGCACGACTTCGCCTCGAACGAGTACTATACCCTTGCTTTCTGCAAATTCTGTGTAATGGGTGATGGTAAAATAAGGGGTTGCTTGAGTTCCTCTTGTCTTGTAATCCTCAAGTCCAGTGAAGAGCATGCTGGGCATCTGCACTGGGAGAAGAAAGGCATTATGGGGTAAGGAACATGTTATAAGCCTCAAATATATATATCAGTGCATAGAATTAAAAAAGCTTGGCAATGATCGTATGGTTCGATGAATCGGTTCGATGTGTACAAAGCAAAAAAATAAGCTCTAGAGGGTCATATATGTACAAATATTTTGAGCAACACAATGAATGCTAAAGAGGTTTTTAGAAGCTTTATTTAGAGATTTAGAATTCCTTTCAAAAAACTGCAGTTTTTTATAAAAACGAATATAAAATTATTGTAGAAAAATCAGTTTTTTTTAATTTGTTGCAAGTATCATGCATACCCTTTGTTTTTTTCAAGTCAAACAACATTTTTCTTATGCCTGCAACACACTGATCAGTCTGGCTGTAAGAAGTAAATTTTTAACAAAAATGTAGAAAATAAGTGGTGATAAAAACTCTCAGGAATTTTTGTACTCTGCTTTTGTAAAAGAGAGAATGCACATATACAACTCCAATAGACATTATAAAATAGGAATAAATTAGAAAATAAGGGAAAATAATTAGGGGCCAGTGATCCTATAGAAGAACAGATATATTACTATCTGACGGTCATGGAGAGATATATCTAATGATATATAGCCTTGATATACGTACCTTAAGTTCTTTGTTATGATTGAAGCAAAAATTTAACGCTCCCCTTCAAACCATTCCAAGTTTGCTTGTGATATTTTTAAATATTGGTTTGCAGAGCTCTTTGGTGATTATGTCAACCAGTTGATTTCCTGTGGACACGTATGGAGTACAAATAAGACTACTTTTCAATTTCTTGTCTATAAAATGTCTATCAACCTTAACATACTTGGTACGGTCATGTTATACAGGATTGTGGCAATATTGATGGCTAGGATTGTGGCAATATTGATGGCTGATTTGTTATCACAATATAATTTCATAAGCACTTTTCACTTAATTTTTAAATCGTCAAATATAATTTTAACCCATAGAAGCTCACAAATCACTAGCACAATGACTTCAAACTTGACTTCAGCACTTGATTTTGAAATCACAGACTGTTTCTCGCCTCTCCAATTTATAAGATTTCCTCCTAAGAATGTACACTATCCATTTTATCCACCAGTGATGCAACATAGTTTGCATCTATGTGTGCTTCAACTTGTAGGGTATCATATCTTCTACATAAAATTGCATTTCCATGCTAGATTTGAAATATCTGAGGATTCTATATATGACTTGAAGGTATGAATATTTAGGTTTGCGCATGAATTTACAAACTAGACTTGCTGTAAATGTGATATTAGGATGGGTGTGAGATAAAACAATTAATCTTCCTATTAACCTTTAATATTGTCCTGTATCTACATCAGCTTCTTCATCAAAGTTTAGTGTTTGTCATGGTTCAATTGGAGTTTCACGAGGCTTACACTCTGTCATATTAATTTCTTTCAGCAAATTCATAACATATTTTTATTAAGAGAGAAATGTCCCCTGCTTAGATTGAGTCATTCTATTTCCAAGAAGTATTTAAGTTTTCTTGACTCTTTAATTTTAAATTTTTTAGCAAGCCTTTTTTGAGAATTTTTTTCTAGTGATTGTCATCTATTATAACAATCATATCGTCAATATACATAATAAGGAATGAGTTTTTACCACCAAGATAGGGCTTTATGAAGAGAGTATGATTTCCTTGAATTTGTTTGTATCCAACTTCTTTCATTATCTTTGCATAATGATCAAACCAAGTTCTTGGGGATTGTTTTAGTCCATATAAGGTCTTCTTCAATATGCATACCTGATATTTTTAAAAGAGCTATCAAATCCTGGTGATAGATCCATATAGACCTCTTTTTCAACATCACCACGTAAGAAATCATTTTTTACATCATATTGTTCTATAATCATCCATAATTGGCTACTAGAGATATCAAAATGTGAATAGTGTTTATTTTTGCAATAATAGTAAAATTTCTTAATAATAAATCTCATATGACTGAGTATATCATTTTGCTACTAATTTTGTTTTATATTTTCTAGGCTCCCAACTACATTGTTTTTCACCGTAAAATTTCATTTGCATCCTACTAATTTCTTTCCTTCTGAAAATTCACTGATCTCTCATATATGATTTTTTTAAGGCATTTATCTCTTCTTACATGGCTTATTTTGAATTTTTATTTTCAAGTGCCCCAAATAGAATTTGCGGAATGGAAATATGATCCATGTTGATGTTTAGAAAGGCACTATGAGATGGAGAAAATTTAATGAGGTGTATTGAGAGATGGGATCTAAATAAGACGTAGTGGGTCGAGTAGCATTATCTGGTAACAGTTCTGAATCTTGGAATCGATGGAGATCTTGGTTAGACTTGTATCTTCGCGTATAGACCAAAAGGGGTATAGTTGGTATAACATTTGCATTTAAAGGATTTTCTATTACAAGAATATCAAGATGAAATATATCATCAAATTCATCAAGATAGGAATTCTCCTCTAGAAGATGAGTTTGAGTAAATAAACTATTGGTTTCGTCAATAGTGACATCCATTGAAGTGAAAAAACATTTTAGGGGTTGATGATAGCATTTGTACTCTTTTTATGTGGTATAATATCCTATAAATATGCATTTAAGAGCTCTTGAGTCAAATTTTCCTATGTTGTTTATGGCTATGAATATAAGCAATACATCAAAAAAAAATTTAGAGGGTTTTTTAAGAAGTTGTTTTTAGAAAAGAATTCTTTCAAATAATTTCATGAACTTTAGAAATCAATTACTCTTCAGAGTATTCTATTGATTAAATAGGTAACTGTTAGAATAGTTTCTACCCAATATTATTTTGGTATTTGAATGAGCAAGAGAAGTGTCATAGTTATCTCTAAAATGTGAACTTTTTCTTCCGGCCGCTCCGTTTTGTTGGGGAGTGTTAGGTTAGGAAGATTGGTGGATAATATAATTTTTTTTAGGTAAAGATGTCAATGTGTGGCTAAAATAATCACAGGCATTATCAATCCAAAAAAATTATCCTAAGTTAAATTGGATGACAATGAATATAGGAAGTATTATGCAAACATCGGATTTATGTTTATTTAAATATATCTGTCATTCGAGTACAGTCATAAATAATTATAACAAAACCAATGACTTTAGAGATATTGAGATTTTAGAGAGTCCTCGGATATCAGAATGAATTAATACAAAAGGATTAAAAGAACAAGAGCTACTTTTTTAAAAAAAAATACAATAATATTTAGCAATTTACTAAGTTTCACAATGAAAGTCTTGAATATTAGTATTTATGAAAAGTGAAGGAAATATACATTGAAGTTTAAGAAAATGATGTCCTCATATAAAGTGATGAGTCCATATGTTACTTGTAATATAAGAGGTAAAGGAGTATGGTAATTGACATCGATATTCAAGAAAGTATAATCTATCATTTCCTCTATCTTTTCCAATCATCTTCTCCATAGTGAGATTCTGAAAAACACAATAGTTAGTAAAAATATAGTTTTGAAACTATGATCTTTCGTAAATTTATGAAAAAACAAAAGATTAACAATAAGGTTTGGGACATGTAATAAATTACTTAGGGTTAAGTTGAGAGAAATTAAAATGTCCCCATCCTGCAACAGTTTTTAAAGATCCATCTACAACTTCTATTTTCATATTGCAAGGACAGGATTTGTACATTTGAAATATAGCAAGGTTAGTTATGTAGTTGGTGGTCCCTTAAATTAGAATCTATGAAGGAAAAGAACTATTAAAGGCACTACAACAACAACAACAACAAGCCTTTATCCCATTAAGTGGGGTCGGCTAAATGAATCATTTTTCTCCATTGTGTCATATTCAATGTCATATTTTCATTTAATTCTAATAAATTAAGATTATTTTTTTTAACAAAATGCCAAGAATTTTTTGGTCTACCTCTGTCTTCCTAAACATAAGTCGAATCTAAAACATCTAATCTCCTAACTGGATCATCAGATGGCTAAAGTTTAATGTGACCAAGCCATCTAAGATGACTATCTCTAATCTTGTCTGCCACTGAAGCTATACCAACCCTTTCACAAATACATTTGTTTCGCATTTATTTTGCATTTTGTCTCTAAGTGTAAAGCCACTCATCTACCTAATCATTCTCATCCCGACAACACTTAGCTTAGTTTTATGCTTCTATTTTAAAGGCCAACAATCTGCGCCATAAAGCATTGTAGATCTCACCACCATCTTACAAAATATTGCTTTTAGTGATCTTTATAATTAGTGGTCTATATAATAAATTAGATACAAATGATGATGAATATATATATATATATATATATAAACTAGCCAAATAAAGGGAAAAAAAAGGTAAAGATTAATTCAAGTAAAATGCATTAAAGATGAAAATCAAAAAGTAATTTTCTTAGAGGAAGATATTCGACATTGGTGAGTGAGATATTAAACATAGGCGGGTGAGATATTTTTAGAAAGAAAATGAGATACTAATTGTTATTCAAAAAAATTGAGAAAATTCCATAATTTTTCAATTTCTTCTGAATTGAGACATTTTGACTCCACTAGGCAGACTTGGCATTTCTTATTTTCTCCTTTACTTCATGGTCTTGGGGTTTCCCGTGAAATTTCCAGATTTATCTTTGGTGTACAATTTTCTTTTGCAGTAGTTGCACCAGAGATTTCCTATGAAAGAACGATGTTGTCCTTCTTTTGGAGAAGATTTTATGACAGAAAGTCCCTCCTTACCTTGGGATTCAGAGGTTGTCCTGACAGATATCTCGAGAATTGGACTATTGATCATCAGCGTCCTTCCCTCTACTCGAATAAGAAAGAATACTTCACTCAAAGGAAGACTTTTTGTTTAAAACTTGAATTAGAATTTGTTCAAGCCCATTATTGAGTCCTCCCAAAAAGTCAAAGATTCTCTCTTGCTCGATGAATTTTGTAAGGACCGCCGCATCCTCACAGAAAGACATCTTGAGATTTTGTTAGTAATCCAACTATAATCAGTAAATCTTCAAGGTTTTAAAATATTCAATGACATGGAGGCTACCTTGTTTGATAGTGGTCAGTTTTGTCCTGATTTCATAGATGAGTGCAACATCTTTCACCTTTGAGTAGATTTGCTTAACTACATCACAAATTTCTTTCGAGAGGGAGACAAGCATGAAAGGACCACTAATCTTCGATAGCATGGTGTTTCATAACCATGCCATGATTATATAACCGGTTTCTTCCCAAAGTAAAAAATTTTGGAGCTTTATGCTCCAAAGGTAGATCCACAAGGTAGTGAATCTTTCCCTTTTTCTTTAGAAAGATCTTCATAATTTGGGATAATTTAAGATAATTTTTCCATTCAAGCGATAAGATGTTTGAAATGTCACAACCAAACTCGATGCAACTCGTCACATTAAGGCGGCTCACCTCGAGTCGATGTCATAACAAATAAATTATTACCCAAGTTCTATTTGAAAGAAATCTTAATTACTTAATTTTTTTTCATTTTTTATAAAGAGAGAGCCACTAATATCATCAATTATTGTAACATAAAGAAACTTAAAATTTAATCAAATCATATCACTATACAAAAAAAGGAAACATATACAACAATCATGATTTAATCTCTCTATTATCAAAATATAAATATCATAATGACTGTCAAAAAAATAAATCTAAAGTACTGACATAACTAATATCAGGCTTTAACCAGTAATGCAAAAGTCTCTACTCAACTACCTTCTCTGAAACAACACATACAAGTAAAACATGGGTGACCAACCACAATTCTATATGTGATGCGCCCCTAGTGTGTGTTGTTTTTCTTTGTGTTTTATGTCAATTTAAATCCCCAGTAGCAGTGCAAAAAACTTGACCCGTTCCGAAATTACACAGTAATTTAGCTTTCAAAAATATGACCAAGAACTTGATCCAATTTATATTAAGTATTTAGTGTGCAAAATAAAAATGTTATTTAAAATATATAAAATAGTTCATACACCAGAATGTTATTTAAAATATATAAAATAGTTCATACACCAGGAGTTCTACGCAAGTGCACGTATCGCTTCAATTAATATAGGATTTTCTTTAAAAACCTTAGTATCGATCTTACAGAGAAGCGCGGTAAGAAATCTCTTAGGCAAATTCTAGTATACTACTATCAAATTTTAGTTTGGAAGATGAAAATTCTTATGATAATAACATAAATCACAATATTCAAACTATAAAAATTAAAATAAGAAAGACAAGTTAAAATGAATTTAATAAATGATAACATAAATGTAACTAAAAGAACTAAGTTTACTAAACTAAATATTAAACTTCAAAAGTAAAGATATGAAAACTAAATAAAATTTTATGACGAAGAGGAGGATACTGGCTGCCACTCCAAAGCTCCCACTACTCCCTCACCTAAGGGCTAACAATCTCGTATTAGTTTCCAATCAACTGGACCAGATTACAGATTTTAGTCTGTAACCTTAAAATCTCCAATTCTGCATCCAACAAAATTTATTTCTCTATTTATTTGCACTCAATTCCATAGATGGTATATTCTCCCATGAAATCAAATGTGATTCTCCCCCTGTTGTAAAAATCATAGCCCGTTTTAAGATATATGTTTCTCAACATGTTATAACATTTTAATTGGCCAAATCGAAAAGTAAATTAAGATCGGGGTTCAAATCATCACAAATTATTAATATTTAAAACCGTATAAAACAAAATCAATTCTTCACAAAATCAAATCTCATTATAGGCAGAAAGAAAGAAGATTACTCAGAATTCATGAGAAGAATACGACAAAACACTGATTTCATTAATAAATACAAGTTTAAAAAACAAAAGAAATAAAAGTCACAACTTATCTCACAATGCTTCCCAAGCACTTCCCAAGCAAATCCCATTCCTAGAAGTTCTCTTCAAGTCTTTCTCTCTTTACAAGCACTCTCAATTCTCTCCAAGAAATGTAATGAAAAAGAAATGTCACATTCCCTCTCCTCTTACAATCCTTGAAGCGAAGCTCCAAGTCCTTCCTCTCACTCTCACGCCACACACACACCACCAAACTCACGCCCCCCAAAACTCCTCCTCAGGCCCTAGACTTCCCTCTCTTTTATAAAACGCTGCCTCCCTCCAAAAAGAATTCAAAATTCCCTCCAAAATTTTATCCAAAAGTCAACTCTTTTGAATTCAAAAGACATGTCCATTGATCCAAGAGACATACCCTTTCATAAAAGAACCTTCCAGAGTGTCTAGATGCATTGAATCACTCCACGGGGTGTTTAGAACAAGTGTCCCTTTGAAAATTCGACCAAAATTCGTCCCGAACAGCCTTAATCCGCCAAAAGTCATCTCTGGCGCATCATGCGCCGGTTTGGCGCATCATGCACCACTCTGCAGCAACTTCACCATTTTGTTTTGTTTGCATGCGCCGGTTTGGCGCATCATGCACCACTCTGCAACAACTCCACCATTTTGTTTTGTTTGACTCTGTTTCACCTCGTTTCAGTTGTGTTTCGCTCCTAACAGATATACCTACAAAATAAGCATGAAAATAAAATTTTTTTAAAGTGTAATTTCAATCAAAACATATGAGAAATGTAAAGTAGATTAAGCATAGAAAGACATCAAAATGTGCCAAGTCAAAATTTTCTTTCTTGCTCGTTTTTACTCTAAATTGAATCATTTTTGCTTCATTTTCTCCAGAAGTTCATTTTTTGTACATGAAACCAAAAATATGCAAAATACATTCCTCTAAAGTATAATACCATTAAAAAATATTAAAATTGAGCATAAAATATATATGAAATAATAGGTAATTTTAGGCGTATCAATAGGCCACTCAAAATTTTCTATAGTTTTCAATGTTTAAAAAATAATAAACATGTATTAAAAAAACTAAATCAAATATGGTGAAATATCATATAGAGTATCTATCACGATGCTAAAACAAGAAATTATAATTGCAGTAGGCATATGTTGAGTAACATTAAAAATAAAATGATATAGTAAGTGCAAAAAATTAATATGAAAATCAAAATTCGTTTCTTTAAATGAATTATATTTATATTTTCCCCTCGTCTCTTAGACAACCACTTTCACTTATACCTCAACTAGTTTATATTTCCCCTATGCCCTTTATAACTCCATTTTCACTTATACATCTATTTATTCACATCTGTTCAGGCGTATTAAATGCACACATGGTTAATTATATGAGTGCAAAAACCCTTATAACTCCACTTGATTGCACATAACATACAATCTGCAACTCTCCCATTTTTATCATTTTTATCACATGTTTATGATACAAAAGTATATAAATGCTAACAACTTTGACATATCAAAATCACAATGTACTATAAAAAGTGATACATAACAATAGACACAAGTAATAATATAATTTGCAGATAAATAAATCTGCACATATTGACAATTGTAATTTGCAAACCACTCATATGAAATGTCTAGAATAATATTCTAAGCATTCTTATTCTACCAGTAGACACAAATAATAATGTAATTTACGGATAAATAAATCTGCACATATTGACAATTGCAACTTGCAAAACCACTCATATGAAATGTCTAGAATAATATTTTAAGCATTTCTTATTCTACAACAAATTTTATCAGATTTAACATAAACACCAAAATATATAAAATATTGTGCAACACAAAATATCTGGTGAAAAAATAAATATTTTTATGTCAATTTGTCCAATATAGTCTAATCAACATATTAAAAATTGCAATGTGAAAAATTTATATATCTCTATAGATTTGAATTTGTATTAAATTTCGACAAATAAATATCAAAACTTTATGAAAAAACAACAAAATTGAAATTTTGAAATAGGTTAACAGTAGTCTACATAGAGCCGGACAATTTCCCCAACTAGACCGAGAGACGAAATCGGTTTTATGGCTCCAAAATCAAACCTTCTCTCTCTAAGATCTCTCGCTTTGTCTCTCTAGGAGTCACGGTTTTGAAAAAAAAATGGAAAAATGCATGGGATGATATGGAGGTAATGATTTAGGATATTTATGCTTAAAATGATTTTTTTATTAAATAAATGTTATAAATGGTAAGTGAGTTGCTATATTAATTAAATATATACTTTAAAGGAGCTATCTTGAAATGTATGACTCCAAAACTTATGAAAAAATAGTTATAAAATAGAAAATTATGTCTAGAATATATTGGTGAAAAAGATTTGCAAAACATACATCAGATAGCTCTAGAAAGCGCACTTGTATAAAAATATAGCAAATTCAACAAGAAACCTTTTATTTTCCATTTATGAAGCTCATAAAATAGGAAAAATAGCTCAAAATATAATCAAGTACGCTATACAATCTGGTGAAGATATTTCATAAATTGTGCATAAAACAAAATTAGTAAAAATTGATGAATAAATTGATTATCAAATTCACTCAAAAAACTTCAAGAAAATCAATAAACATAAAATAAACATGCAAGACTTACCAGATCTCAAAATTAGGACTCAACAGATCTACTAATATACTATAGTACCAGTCATTACATTCTCCCATCCTCAGAAAAATATCGTCCTCGACATTCAAAATTACTATCAAACAAATATGAATAAAACTGCCTCATAACATCTTTTTCCCAAGTAACGTCCCATTCTAATATGCGCTTACACTGAACTTTAATGCAAGGATATGCTTGCTTCTCAATTGTCTCAAATCAAGGGCCAACATACGCTCTGGTTCCTCTCTATAAGTTAAGCTAGATTGTATATAAACCTCATCCTCATAAAATCTAGGCTCAACATAAAAAATCCACTTTCTTAGAACAAATACATGAAACACATCATGTAAATCTAACTTACGATCAGCAGCTAATGATCGATAAGCAGAGTTATCAAACGCACCAATCACATTAAAAGGCCCAATGAATCTCAGACTTAGCTTTCCCGCTCTATAAAATCTACGTGCCTCTTTCATGCGACTGGCCTTCAAAAATACAAAATCTAAAGTAGATTAACAATGGCCTACCTAAAGCCAGACAATTTCTCCAATTGACCCGATGGATGAAACCTTCTCTATGGTCACCAAATCAGACTTTCTCTCTCTAAAAGTCACGACTTTGAAAAAAAAAAGAAATGAAAAAAAAACATGGTATGATATCTAGGTAATGGTTTAGGATATTTATTCTTAAAATAATTTTTTTATTAAATAAAAGATATAAAGGTAATTAAGTGACTTGTTATATTAATTAAATATATACTTTAAAGAAGTTTCTTATACCTTAAAATATATGACTCCAAAAATTATAGAAAAACAGTTAATAAATAGAAAAATATGTCTGGAACACATTCGTGAAAATGATTTATAAAATAGACATCAGATAGCTTCAGAAAGCTCACTTGTATAAAGATGTATCAAATCTTCAAAGAAGACTAATTCAACAAAAAGAACTTTTTATTTTCCTATTTATGAAACTCATAAAAATAGGCAAAATATGCTCAAAATATAATCAAATGCTCTACAATCTAATAACGATATTTTATAAATAGTGCATGAAATAAAAATACTAAAAATCGACAAATAAATTGAGCATCAAATTAACTCCAAAAATTTCAAGAAAATCAGAAAACATAAACTAAACATGTAAGACTTACCATATTTCAAAATTAGGTCTCAACTAAACATGTAAGACTTACCATATTTCAAAATTAGGTCTCAACAAGTGCATTGATATACTATAATAGAAATCGTTACATAAAATGTTTGGAGTTCTCCTCTGGTATGATTTCACCACTAATCATGGTTAATTAATTTGAAGGAAAGACAAAGAACTAAGACATCATAAAAAGAACAGGAATTCAACAAAAGGGATAAGGTTGGAATTGGAAGCCCTATCCTTAAAGAATTAAAAAAAATGTTGGAAGTGGAAGCCCTAACCTTATAGAATAAGAGCAACAATTGGAAGAAATATTCTAACCTCACTCTGATACCATGTAAAAAATAAGTATCGAGAAAAACTCTCAAGAATTTTTGTTGTCTACTTTATATAAGAGGGAAGGTATATATACAACTCCCAGAGGCATTATAGAATATGAATAAATTAGAAGAGGAAAAATAATTAGGGGCTGTGGTCGATAGAAAAACACACGGATTACATTTTGAGGGTCATCAAGAGATAGATATAATGGTACATAACCTCGATCAATGTGCCTTGACCTAACGATACAAAGCCTCGATTGGGCGTGCATTGATCTAACAGTACAAAACCCCGATCTGTGTGTCTTAATTTATGTGTTATGATTAAAGCATAAATTCAACAAAAAATTATGGCCAAACAAAAGTGTGCTAGCCATCAGAAAAGTGCAGTGGTGAAAAGCTACCCCATATAGACCCTCGGGGTAAAAGAGTTTAATGATTATATTTTCAAATATTTTGCATTATTATTAATTAGTTTGTAGAATTATCATGGGTGCTTTTTTCATCAATCCATTGGTTTCCATTTGAGGTTGTGACATAATGCTTCATATAATCTGGTTGAGTATTTGAAACACCCGGTACCAATAACATCTAAGCAAAGATAAAAGGAAATGAAAAAAAAAACTAACAATATGAAAGCATGAAAAAATGCAATTCAACAAGTATCTAGTGAACCTTAGGGTTTGTTTGGGACAACTGTAATTGTTTAAAGAAGCTGTTGTGAAGCTGTTGAAGAATCTGCTGTTCAAAAAGTTATAGTTGCTATTACAATTTTTTTATTGAAAAAATCAGACCGCAAATTTCTAGCAGCCACTGCAGGTAGCCAAATATGGTGGGAAAACACAGCTTTTATTTGCAGCTTTCTAAGAACGCAGCCAAAATGCAGTTTTGTTAAACAGAAAAAACTGTGGTGCTGCACCACACGCCACCGCATCGCCTCCCCAAACACACCCTTAATCTTTAAATATTTAAAACTAACATTTAGTAATCTCATCTAAAACCATATAATCATGTAAGAGTCATGACAAATTGAAAAAGAATAATAGTGAGACTACAACAAAAATAACAAAACATTTTTGAAGAAAAGAATACTGAGAATAGTTTATACAATATTATCATTTTATAAATTAAACTCCAAAATATCTAAAAAACAACTTAACATTTTAACCTATTATTGTTAAGTTAACTTTGAAGTCTAACTTAACTTAAATAAGACTAGAAAATTTGACTTTGTGTTGACACGATCAATTTTTTTAGCCAGGTTCGCATGTAGAATGCTAACTCTTTTAATTTTTCGGGTTAAGTTAGAGTTGATTAACAAATCCAAAATTGACTTGAACTTGACCCAAAATCATTAAACGGGTTACATGGGTCCCGGTCTGGTCTGTTGGGTCGAAGGCAGATCATGTTTAGGTCAAGTAATTTTAGATGAGGTAAATGTTGAGTTAAACCCGAATCCAACCAATGAAGTCTATTTGACACCCTTCATAAAAGAACTCTATCATCATATATAAATTGAGAAAAATCCATATAATGAACAAAAATTATACAACCAGAAAAATAGCATAAGCAGATAAAAATTACTGAAAACAAAAAGATAAATCAAAATCAGAATTTATACAGTTCCATCAAAATTGACAAAGCACCATTTCTTATTTAATATACATATATTCAACATAAGATTTGCTATCATCCTTTGAATCCCTAATATAAAACAAACACTAGAAACCAAAAAATGAACTGTAACAATAAAGGAGCAACAAAATTAACCTAAACCAAGGATACGCTATTCATTCAACCAAAATTTATACCAAGTCACACTAATAAGATAAAATAATACAATTACAAAAAAAAATACACATAATTAAGGGGGAAAAAAACCCCGAAAAACTTCTGTAGGTGAAGAGAAGCACTATAGATATATGAAGTTAATCCAATTCTCAGTAAAAAAATAAAATGACTGCTAGGAAGCTTAAGTAATAAGTGGTTCAACCTTGAATGAACATAGTTGTATAGCCACTCCCCCTCGACAATGGAATAACAAAATGCCGGCTACAAGAAAACCATCGAATAATGTCAAAGATGGTGCAAAAGGAATAAAATTAAACCAAATCTACCAACTGAAAAAGAAAAAGAGAAAAAAAATACCAAGATATAGATCTTTGATCTAAGGCACGGTACAATTGTGCTGTGATGGCTGTACCTATATGACCTCTTCCCAGATGATACTAGATATTAAAAAAAACATAACAGATTAGAAAGTCCAACTACTATCAGTAAAATTATTGATAACAGGCTCAAAAAATAAAAAACAAAATGTGACACCTAACAATGTCATGATCAAGAATAAATCAAATTTTCATCCACTTACATCTTCCCATGCAGAAATAAGGTCGTCCGGTGACTGGAATTTGGCCATCTCAATATCAATTATGGAATCAAGGGGCTTCCTTTGCAATGGTGTGAAACCAGTAGCAAATCTGGAGCCTCGGCTAAACCCTAAAGCTGCCCATTTCAAAAAATGCCCTGGGACTGAATCCATTGCCCTAGCCGCCAATGTAGATGGGCCATTAATGACACACATACTAAGAGATCTAGAAAAAGGAAAATTTTGATGAGGAAGGGAATGGCATCCCAAGGGATATTGTGGGACCAGAGTCTTCTTCGGGATATGTGAGATTAATCTTGGAAGGTTTTGCATTGTAGGAAAAAGATCAATATAACAAGCTGGTGAGAACTCCTCTGCCTCTTCCAGAAAAGATTTTCTTTTTTGTTCACTACAAGGATTTGAACAATGGTATTATTACATGCTGCTATAAAATAAGAGTATCTAGAAATTAAAAATTACAGTAATAAGTATATGATTGATGAAGAATGATTTTGCCAACTTTAATAAAAGACAGCAAAGTAAATAGAAGCAAAATTAAAGAAAAAAATTAATGAAGGATGTCAGTAGGGGTTATGCATGAACAAATTAAAGTTGCATTAACTTTAATCAGAATCTTCTCATCCAAAAGATCCCAATTTCATACTTGAGGTACATTTGGCATGGTTTTACTATTTCATACAATGTAAATCACAGGCGTTCAATTTTCTAGTCTACCCAAATGCATGGTTCTCCACCCAAACCAAAGAAAACAGATTTGAGTTCGTTTGTGTCACAAACACAACTCATACTGCTGCCACGGCCCCAAACAAAGAGATAGTCACTACCTTTTTACTTTAACCACATCAAACTTCTTCATTATAACTAAATCCCCACTAATCGTGAAAACCATAGAAAAATGATAAAATACAACATGAAAAACATAGGCTCATTGGGTGATTTAATCATTTGTGCTTAATCTTGATCCCTTAAAATTACACCCTACTAACAGGTAGTATAAGAGCCAATGGTTCACTTAAAATTAATAGGTTAATATATCCCGCGGCTCTCAAGGGTCGTGGTTATTTCTATCAATTCCATGATTGAGAATGGATCCTATGCAAAATCCACATGATTAAGTAAGCTCCTAGTGCATGGGATATGATAATATTAAAAAGCTTATCTCTGAGAGAGAAGTGAAGGTTGATGTAAAGATGATAATATTGAAAAGCTTATCGATGATAGGAGTGAAGGTTGATGTAGAGGAGCCTTATATGAGTGGCAGATTACTGAGTTACACATGAGAGTGAAAAATAGTCTTGCATTAAAACTAAAAAATAAAAGTTAAGTTCCTACTACCTAATATAACAGTAGTAGCCTTTACCCGCTACCTTAAGCTTTTGGGATGATCGGTTCCAATCTAGTAGTGTATTCAATTTAAACTTTAGCCTCAGGCCCTCCAGTGATCCACTCGCTTATAAAAAAGGAAAAAAAGAAAAAGACAAGAAGAACATAAAAGATTTAAAGAGATATAACCAAAATCTATCAGCAATTGACCTCAACTATCCAAGCACCAACAATTATTATCCTTCTATAATTCACAAGCAATGATTAAACATAGTGAATATGGCATGCCATGAAAATGAAAATGACAACTCTTAAAAGTTGTTAAACAGATCTGTGTTGAGCAAGATAACAAAACAATTATACTATTGAAAATAAAAATTCTTTCACAACCATGAAAAACTTATGAACTAAGTATAATAAATAATGCCATCAAAATCATAATTTTCTTCATGTCATACAACAACAACAAGCCTTTATCCCACTAAGTGGGATCGGCTACAAGAATCCTTTTTCTCCATTTTCTCCCTACAAGAATCCTTTTTCTCCATTGAGTCCTATTGAATGTCATATTTTCATTTAATTTTAATAAATTAAGATCATTTTTCATACAATATGCCCAAGTCTTTCAAGCTCTACCTCCGCCGTTCTTCACAGAAGTCGAATCTAAAATATCTAGTCTCCTAACCAGATCATCAGATGGTCGACGTTCAATGTGACCAAATCATCTAAGATGACTATCTAATTTTGTCCACCGTTGAAGCTATGCTAATCCAATCACATATATATTCATTTTGCATTTTTTCTCTAATTGTAAAGTCACTCATCCAACTAAGCATTCTCATCTCGGCAACACTTAACTTAGTTGTATGCTTCTCTTTTAAAGGCCAACATTCTGTGCTATAGAGCAATACAGGTCTCAAAACCATCGTATAAAATTTTCCTTTCAGTCCAAGCGGTACTTTTTTATCACACGATAGGTCAAAGCATTCCTCCACATCAACCAACCAACTTGAATTCTACTAATAACAACCCTATCTATATTACCATCACCTTGAGCAATAGACCCGAGATAATCTAAAACATTCAAAACTTGTAATGATTTGATCACCAAAAGTTACAGCTCTAGATAAATAAAAGACAAATAATAACACTAAACCATGAAATAAATGACATTATGACAAAAAAATGTCTACAATGAGATGAATTCAAATTATGTTCTTGTAAGAGATTGGTCCAAACTTGAACAAATTCATTCAAAATGAATCAAATAGGATTGTCTCCAACTTGTTCATTTGGTTCATGTACTTTTTTTAGCCAAAATTTCTCCCACAACCAATTATCGAAGACTCCATCAGCATCTAATGGTGGTGGGTAACACCATTAATAGTGGAGGTGGCTAGAAGGTGAACATTTTTTAGAGGAAAAATATGGAGAAAGCTAGCATTTAGCTGTCTTTGTCGCTATAGTGCTTCCGCCATGCAAGGACATTGAAGCCAGTTTAAGAAGAAAACAAATTGTGCATTATGTTATTCCTACAATGACATTCGTGGTATTTTTCAATGCACACGACCTTCCAATGTATCACCATCACCATCATCAACATCGACAATGTGAATCCTTACTTTTTTACTGTTGAGTGTTACATGAGGTGTTAAATCTATTGCACTCAAACCATTTGGCACAACTTTAATTCATTTTAAGTTAAAAGAAGCCAATCTTATAAAAAAATAACCAATTCAAATTGCAATGATAAAGTTTTGGTGCCAAAGGAGAATATCATCTATTTATTCAATTTCTTCACTTTCCAATTGCCATAAAAAAATCAATTTAACTTTATAAAATCCAAACTCCACTAGAAACAATGCATAATTATAACATGCCGAAACATATAAAAACTCATTTCAATTCACAAACTAAAAACCAGAGTCAAGCATTTCACAAAAAAGACCTAATAAAGACCAGTTTGTTTCAACATGAGTGTTTAGAAGCAACTGATTTTGAGAACTGAAAAATTTTTCAGTGATGTATTTATTTTTTTTAATCTTGCCGCTTCTTTCAGTGTGTATTTAGCAGAAAGCAACATATTCAGGTGATGCTTGAGAGAAACCAAGCATCTATGGATTCAAGGAAGCACACGATTCCTTCAAAGTGGAGATTAGTTAGGCTGCTTTTGCAGAAGGATTTAACCTAAAACATGCCAAATATCAAAACTGACAACATAAATTTCACAGAATACGAAATCCCGTGTCTTCCCCGTTTTACCTTAAATGTCGAATTAGTAAATCCGGGTAAATTCACAAGTCTCACGAATACTTCTTCTCCCTCACACGCCGCCAGTCCCGGACTTCCTCCCTTCTATGTCGCCTGGTCTGGAGAACTAGGAAGTGAGACGAGGCGTTCGAACTAATAATCCACAACTTCTATGTCGCCTGGTCTGGAGAACTAGGAAGTGAAAGACGAGGCGTTCGAACTAATAATCCACAATTTAGCTCTTTTATTTTTAAAAAAATTGACAATTTTTTAATTACGAAATTATTGATATTTGTTGCTATTTGTCAAGTAAAATATATTAATTTAAAGCTAAAATTATCTTAATAAAATATTATTGACTAAAATGAATTAATTTTAAAAGCAAATTTTATTTGTGATTTACTTTGATTTAATATTAATCATTATGTTAATTAAATGGAAAAATAAACAAATTTTTATGATTAAAAAATTTAAATTTAAATTATATTACCTTAAATAATTGAATGTTATTTTTTATTTAATTTATTAATTATTATTAATTATTTTGTAAATTATTAATTAATGATTGATTGATATACTTAATCAAATTAAAGTCTTATATGTCAAATAAATAAAATGAGATATCACAAATTTATAAATCCTAAAATCTTCAAATAAATAGCTCAATAATTTATCAATATATGATATGGTTAAGCATTTATTGTGTTAAACAATTTTCATATTTTAACTTCATGAAATTTATCAAATCTATTTTTTTTTTTCTCCTAAATTTTGTATGCTTAACTTCCTAGTCTAACTGCATAAATAATATATAAGTAGTGTAAGTAGTTGTACATCGGCTGGACTAAAGCTATAGTTAGATACTAAATAGAGGAACTTGAAGTTTTGGACTGAGAATGAGTATCCATAGTCAGTTCTTTTGACAAATGGTCTTTGTTTGATGACAAGTATTTTTGATGTGGAAAAGAGTTCTTTTGGGTGGGCATCATAGATTAACGAGTAACATTTGTGAGTTCATTGGATTACATTTAATAACTTGATTTTTAGGATTAAATCAAGCTAAAGTTTTAGACAAATTGTTTGAGATTCAATTCTCAATGGCTTAGGCCTTATGTAAATTTATATTTCTTGAGATTTGAGTTACAAACAAGTCAAGTCATTATGAATCAACAACTTCCTAAACCAGCTTCATGTAATAATGGTATAGAAAATAAAAGTTTCAATTTGGTCGGTTCGAAGAAAGCAACTGTCTTGAAGGTTTCGGTTCAAGGAGGTGAGTGTCCCACTCAAAGCAAAGAAATGTACTATACAGGAGAACGATGACGCGGACCATAGAAGGAGGAGGAGGAGGAGGAGGAGGAGGAGGTGTCTAGCGTTTCTCTTACTAGATATTTGATGTCATTTGCAGATGTTGATGCCAAGGACTTTATGTCTGAAGAAGAAGAGGAGCATCATTTGTAGGAGGAGGGAAATAAGTGACTCATATGCGGGAGACAATGGCAAACTGAGCGTGAGTCATGGCACGTCGAAACTGAAGGTGGAAGTGCTCGTGTGTTTGAAAGGTGAAGTCAACATAGAGCGGGGAGGGAAGAAGAGGAGAATCGAGACACGGTGTGTTTGTGTACAGATAAGGAGAGGCCTCGTGCGGGAAGAGACGTCTCTCATGAAGGAAGCAGCATGGTAGTGCCCTAGCATGCAGGGAGCACTGTCTCAAGCCAAACTAAAGAGAAGGAAAGGGTGAGCCGCTCGTGCATAAGGGAGAAGAGGAGACGTGTGCGTAGGCTAGGTAAGCCGAACTAAACATTTTCAAGATATGTTAGGGTAAGGGTGGACTCAGGTAAGATTAAATTTAGATTTTTACTTATATGGAATGACAATTTGGACTTTTGCCTCTCCTGAAATATCAACTTTGCCCCTTCTCAAATATTATTTGCTCTTCATTGTCTTGACTCCTCCCACATTGGGTCCAGAGGGGCAGTTCACTCCCCTTAGAAAAGTGGCTGGTTTTCCCGTGCTAGGGTTTAAGATTATTTTTATTTCTATCTGTATTAATTGAATTATATTTAAAGAGTTAATATGTTTTTTTAATCAAAATCATAAAACATGAAGGATATGTTGTTTGGAATCAGGAAATAATTAATAATAATGAATGAGGAGGTAAACGAGTGTTGTTATAATTTATTTATATCGAGCTTTATTATATAAAATGTTTGATTTTATTAAATATTTCAGAAATTTGGAAGAATTAAATTTATGTATATGTATGCAAGATTCTGAAGGAATTGTTAACTTTGCAATAAGAGGAATTGAGATAAATTTTAATTTTGCATCTAATTTATGTTGATTAAATACTTAATTATAGGATAATGTCAATTTTAAGATATATTTAAGGTTTTGGATTAGAAGATTAATGTGAGTAACTATATTTTGATATTTTAGTAGTATTCATTATTTTTAAATGTATTCCTAATTTTATTTATGCCCTATTCCAGTGTGATTTAGGTTAAAATAGATTATTCATATTGTTAGAGAGAATGCATGTTAAATTGTTAAACAATGATTTTCTTAAGAACATGTCATATTATAACGCAACCATTAGATTCTAGTAGATGTGCATATATCAGATTATTTCATGACTTTTAGATTCTAGTAGATGTACATTTATTTGGTGGATAAATATAAGGTGTCTCATAAGAGAATAATATATGCTATGAAGAATCAAATAAAAATATTATATACATTAATGATTGTATGTGCATGCTAAGAAAAAGAGTTCAGCTCATTATGGTACTGAATAGAACAAAATTAGGAAAAAATTATAGAGCCACGACACACTAAGAAAATTACTATGAAAAGGATAAAATACATATTGCATCACTCACATCTTCTCTTTACATCACTGAAACTTACAAGAATAATGCTCCAAATTCTTTATTGATCCCACAAGAGAAATCACACTCTTTAAAATCCACCTCTCGAGCTTCATTGTTCCACATCAAAGCCGCCTTCAAGAGTTCACATCACACATACAACTCTAAGTTGTTGTTCTGAGTCAAGGGATTTAACTCCATCATAGAGAAACCGTTTCGAGAAATAACCACACCAATATTCGAAGTAATTATTTTAAGTACGCAATAGTGCAGTCTCCATATTCAACAATCTCTCACTTTTAGGCTGATAAGACCTAACACTTGTCCTCTATATATATACCATTTTCATAGTCACATGCCATAGTGTGGCTCATCTCCAGTCTCAACCCTCCTGGACTTCATCTGAAGCTAAACATAACTCCAATTATTTGATATTCATCACCTTAGTCAACATATTTGCTTGGTCTTGAGTTGTGATGTATCTTTTCCAAGAGCAACAACTCATCTTCTAGAAGGTATGAATGAAATGATGCCTCAACTGAATATGCTTTGCATCGCATGAAAAGTTACATTTTTTGTAAGATGAATAAAACATATATTGTCACTATGAAGCTTTTCAAAACATGCTTCTTGCCCAATTTTGCCATAAAGCCATGTAGCCAAATCATTGCAATACTAGCCTCAGTGATAGTAATGTATTCGACTTCCATAGTTGAAAGTGCAACAATCTTCTACATCATGGAAACTCAACTCATTGTTTTGTTTATCAAAGTGATGATATATATTGTTGCACTTCTTCTACCAACCAAATCTTGTTTTAGATATGAATTTACAAATCTTTGTAAATTGATCCCTACACTTCTAAAGTAGAATGTTTTGTTGACTTTCCCTTAAATACCTAAGAATCTGCTTCACCGCCTCTTAATGACACTTGCCTGAACTGCCCATATACCCACTGACCACTACCATTACATACGGAATATTTGATCTCATGTAAATCATAGCATATATCTAACTTTCAACTACTTAAGCATGCATAGTTCTTCTCATTTATGCTTGCTCAACTTCAAATTTAGGCGATAGTTTCTTAGGTTAGTATAAATAGGGGGGGGGGGGGGGGGGGCTTGTTTTTCCTCACTCATGTTGAACCTTTAAAGGATATTATCAACATCTATGTGTGAGACAACTTCATTGTACCTTCACTTCTATCCCTAATGATTCTCAGCCTGAGGATCTTCTTGGTTAGACTTGAATTTCTTATCTTAATTTACTTGATAATTCTCATTCAAGTTCCCGAGTCCTCCATATTAGCTCCTGTAATCAGCAAGCTATCCACATACAAAAGAAGTAAGATACAATAATTTCCAAAATTATTGATGAAATAATAGTAGTCTGTCTAGCACTTCATATACCCAATGTCTCACATGAACCTGTCAAACTTCATATATCATTATCCCAAGACATTTTTTAAGCCATAGGGGCTTTTCTTCAACCTGTCGACCAAATTTTCTTCTTCTAAAACCTCATAACCTTATGGTTGCATCATGTACAGTTCTTCTTTGAGATCTTCATATAAAAAGGCTATCTTTATATCTATCTTCTTTAGATGTAGTTCTTGCTCTACTATTAAAATTAACACAACTTTAATAGTTATCATCTTCACTATAAGAGAAAAGATCTCAGTGTATCCTTCTCCTTCGTTATGTTAAAGCCTCTTTCAACAATAACTCTTGCCTTGTAGCATCATTCATTTGTAGAGCCACTTATTATATAGTGCTCTTTTGTCAATTAGTAATATCATCAAATATCAAGTTTGATTTGACATCAGTGACTGCATCTAATCATTCATAGCAAACTCCCACTCTTTCAGTTCTTCAAGTAGAGTGGCATCTTCATAGTACTCTAGTTCAACCCTATCAATTAGCAATAAATAATGTAAAAAAGAAGAATATCTCTTTGTCAATCTCAAGGTTCTGTCGGACCTCATGACTTTAGTAGAAGGTAATTGAGGAATTTTATGTGCTTCATCTGATTAATTACTTTTGTTATGTCCATCCTCCCGATCACCATTGTCTTCTATATCAACATATTAAGACTTTTTAGAAATGACGGCTTAAAACTTTTGAGTTATGCTCCAGTTTTTAGACATTTATATTTTCATTGAACGTGACATCATGATCATGATGAACTTCTTATTTTTGGCAATACTCCTAGAATTTGAACCCAAATTCATCTGAGTCATACTCAATGAGAGTGTGCTTGACAAATTTCAAGTCAAGTTTATTCCTATACCCTACATCAACAAGTGCAAATGCAAAACAACCAAATACCTTCAACTAAAATAGATTTGCCTCTTTATCACTTCAGGATATTTCAAGTAAGTATACCTTAAAAAATATTGGCAGATCATAATTTATTAGATAAATTGTAGTGTTAACTGCTTCTATCTAGAATTACTTTAGTAAGCCTGCATGCAACCTCATACTCTTGACATGCTTAGTGATGATTATATTCATACCCTTAGCCATATTATTCTACCATGGTCTCTTGGAACAATAAACTCATGCCATATCCCTTCTACAACACAAAAGTTCTTGAACATCTGATCATGATACCTGCCCCCATTATATGATCTAAGACACTTTAGCATCAAATCTGTGCTAATTTCTACCATGGACTTCCACTTCTTAGACACTTCAAATACATCATTGTTCTATGAATATTGTGTATATATAAAGCATAATAATGTTTCTTTCTCCAAAAGTGATACCACTTTTTGGGATGGAAAATCTCCAAAAGTGATACCATGGGCTTTGATTAATTTCCAAACAAAACCATGTCATGAAAAATAGAATCTCACCGATTCAAGAATTATAGAATAAAATATTGAAAAAAATACACAACAAAATAATTATAAAAAAAATACACCAAGATTTAACATGGAAAAATTTTAGAAATGGAAAAAATCATAGAGCCATACCACACCAAAAATCCACTATGGAAAGGAGAAAGTACAAATTACACCACTTAAACATTCTCTACACCATTGGAATCTAAATCTTTTTTTGACCCCTTAAAAGAAACTGCATGTTTTGAAAACCACCTCTCAAACTTCACCGCTCCACAGTAAAGCCTTTGAGAGTTCATCGTGTGCATACACCTCTAAGTCATCGTTCTAAATCAAAGGATTTAACTCCTATAATAGAGATAACATCTCATAGTGTAACCATGTTGACACCCAACATAATTATTTCTCGTCACTGTAGAATCAAAGGAATTGAAGAAAATGCAGCATAGCTATGCCCGGTTTCAACATAGTTACACCGCTCAGTATAGTGATGGCGTTATTGAAATAAGTACGCCATAGTGTGGTTTCCACACTCAACACATTTATATGTTTTTCTATCACTTCAGAAAATTATGAAATTTATATTATTAATTAATATGTTGATGAGAGGGCATTGGCTAAGGGAGAGTAGGCCTTCCATAAACTCAAATAAATGAAATTGATTAATAACTAATGTGTTGATACCAAACAATTGTGTAGTTCAGATTACTAACCAAAATATTGACAGCAAAATATCAGTCAAGAATGAGCAGATACATTTTCTTCAAATAATAGTAGAAATAATTTAAACTCCATTGTGTTGATGGAGTATACATCTACTATGTGTGTGTTAGGTTATGTTTAGATGGTGCTCGGAGACAGATGTAGAAGTAAAGAATAAGAAGTATTTTAAGTATTAAAAGATTGCCTCTTGAAAAGTAAAGTAAAAGTTAATGCATATAGAATCATAAATTATTTATTTGAGCAAGTATTATGAATATATTATTTAGATTATTATATGATTTTACTATAATGTGATAGAAACAATCAATATACATATTGTCGTCTTTTCCTTATGTTGCTATAGTTTAAAAGTCTGGTTATACTATTAGGTTATCTTGAATAATTCATTATGTTGTTTTAACAAGTTTTAGGATTAAACTTTTGACTAGAAGATGACTATTAGAAGAGAGAATGTGTAAGGAATGCAAGGTAAGCAGGCAAAAATGTAAACTTATTATCTATTAATTAAATAACTTTATTTAGTGAAACTTTAATTTTTATTTGGATTCTAAACTGCCGATAACGTAAAATGAGAGTAAAAAATTTTAATTCACTATTCGATCATTTGTTTCTGCCCTCGTAATTCCAAGTCTCTAGACCAGGTTATGACAATTCAAATTTGAATAATGACCTAATTAACTTAGCCTTATGCTTTCATTCTCATATTTTATATATTTTTTATTCTAATTTGTTCATGATTTCACACCACTGAGAAAAGAGCTAAAATAAGAAGAGCTTTTTGAACTAAAAATAGGGAAGAAATGCTGAAAAAAGAGCTTCTTTACTATGTGAGGGTCCTCCCCCTCATACTATAGTTACCACTCTTATTCATGGTCGGTAGGTTTATGCATTACCAACAAATTACATTGCATTTTAATCCTTAGAGATCCCCCATCAACATCTCTTTTCTTCTTCAAGCAGAAATGTTTTAATTAATAATATCCAGCTCCCATGTATGAATAATCATTCCACATCAAATATCTTTCATTAAGATTCAAGTACTTGACGGTGCTTCGTTGATCAACTCGGCCATGGGTCAAGTTGATCTCACGGGGAGTTCGATCAACTCAACCATGTGGTCAGTTAAGCTTCATTGGCAAGCTTCGAGCTGTCTCAATCCGATCGAGTAATTGTGCGTTGATGACAAAAGACATGCTATTGGCCATAATTTTCCAATTGAGTTGGTCGGTCAAACAAATCTCGGTGGCTCAATGAACTGTCTCCCTCATGTTTCGTACTCATTCTCAGCTAGGGCTGTCAAAACGGCTCGTTGTTCTCGAACAACTCGTGTTCGGCTCGTTAAGAAGCTCGTGTTCGGCTCGTTAATTTCTTTCGATAAGTTAACGAGCCTCGTTTTGGCTCGAAATACTACTCATCAAGTTTAT
>NW_018164444.1:2648011-2672157 GCF_001263595.1 Phalaenopsis equestris
GTGAGAAGGCAGTCGGCACTACCACGATTTGTTCGTGAACAGCTCGTGTTCGGCTCGTTTACTCCCCTATTCTCAGAGCTGAGCATGACTCGCTCGTGTTCGGCTCGTTTACTCCCCTATTCTCAGCATGATCTATGAACTTTCAACCATAAAAGATGCATCTTACATAAAAGTTTAAAAGAGGGCAATTATATGCTTGACACCAACATTTTACATATTTATAAAACTAACATCCAACATTCTCTATTTATAATCCTACCACTTAAACCATGAATTACACGACAAAATTCTAACAAATATTTCTTACTCATTAAATGCTCACTGTTTTGAATGGAAAAAAAAAACAGTAATTATGAGCGAGTTTTACAAATATAATTTCTAAAACTTATTATAAAGTTTATTTATTTATTTATTTAAGGAATTTTCACTTTTCATCTGAGCCGCCCAAAATTTTAATGGTTAGATTGTTGTCTAGACCTAGGACCCCTTTGAGTATCACTAGGTTTTACTTGAGTTTAAACTTAAAATTAAATTAATTAAAATCAATTTTAATTTTCAATTAAACTAACCATAAAATCAACCTAATTAGAATATAAATATAACATAATCAACTCAAACTAAAACATAAAATTAAACTGAAATTTAGGTGAATTTAAATAAACCCCAAAATTATATGTCAACTCAGGTTATTGTAGTGATCAAATTAGATTATGTAAGTTACATCATACTCATTATTAAATATAAAAAACTTGCAATGAATGCAATTTAGCACCACTTCTACGTGGAATTTTGCGCTTTATGTTTTCATACATGAAATCTTTCTTAACATAAAACGTTTCGGGACATTGTGTCCACCAATCCGTTTGAATCATCGAAACCATCCAAATGGGAAAAATATTACATCAGGACTCCTAACGTAGAACTACGTTCAAAGTCCACTGATATGCATACACGTGACTTCAAGGAAACACCCGTGTTTTTCTGTGATCCGATCCGATAACACAGGAGAATATTCCTCATGTATTATTTCACGTTACATTATTTCGCGTTACTCAGGTGTTATTGTGGTGGTATTAATGTGTTATTGTATTATTATAACACCGAGAATATTCTCAAAACACAATAAGACATGAATACCACCACAATAACACCTGAATAATATGGAATAACACGGGAGGAATATTCATCTGCGTTAAAATAACTTTTTCTTATTTTTCTGTCATCTCCACGTGTCCACATATCAGTGAACTCCAAACATAACTCTACATTTGGAGTCCTGAAGTAATATTTTTCCATCCAAATGAGCCTCGTTTTGTTCAATCAGACTATTTGGGGGTGCGTGGGGGTCACAATAATGTATAAAATAATAATAATAATAATAATAATAATAATAAACTAAAATATTAATATTAAAAAAATAAGATCATATGACTTAAACTAAAATCCAAATTGAAATAAAAATTAAAACAAAAGGCTAGTTTTAACCAAAATCTACTTAACTGAAATTTAAAATTTAAAATTAATTTGAAAGTAACCCAATACTAAGATTGGAGAACACATAAAAATTTGCTGAGAAAATGCATTTTAAACCAATAAATGTTTTATACCTCATGTAACTGTAAAAAGTTGTCACTGATTAGCTCCAGTTCTTCTATGGACATCATACAATTTGACCAAATACACTAATGACTGTACAACCTTTAACATTCCATATAAACAACTACTCAGCTTTGCACACTTAAATCCTGCAAAATGACACAAAGAAAGCCGGCCAGCCAGCCGGCCGGCCGCCGGGGCTGTGAAATAATGAACTACACTACACTCTTTAAAGGCGACCGAGTGGTGCTCAACCTCACTGAAATTATGAAAAGATTCATTTCTAATTGCTGCGAAAATTGCTCGCTACGATTACTTTTTGGCCTCCAATTTGATGAACATCAGTACAGGAAAATTGCAGCGGGGGAGGCTGAGAAGAAGGTGAAGAACTTGATCAAAAAAAGTCAATGTTTGCCTCTGGACCTGTCAATGCAATATGATCAACTTGTAACAATATCATACAAATGCATGTTTATACTTTAACGTGAAAATCTCCATTTACAGCAAAAGGAAAAGACTACTAGACAGCACAATATCAGCTAAATTTCCACTGTGATAGAATACAGAGGATTCTTACAAGAAAATGGTAGGAGAACGCAACAAATTGTTAAAAATTAAAAAAAAAGAGCATTTACATACATACCATAAAATTTTTATGTATTTACATATCTGACAACTAAATTTATATTTATATGTATACCAATTAAATCTTTATATTGCATCAAAAATACAACAATCGCTATCTTTTCAAAGGTGAAACACACCTTTCATGCATAAGTATATGACACCACGGTATAGGGGTGTAAACGAGTCAAGGTGAGCTCGAGCCACTTTCGGCTTGAGCTTGAGCTTGATTAATTAATCGAGTTCAAGCTCGAGCGAGTCGGCTCACGAGCCAGCTTGTTTAATACAAAAAAAAAGAAAAATATAAATTTAAGATACTGTTATAATGAAACGATAAATCTAATGAGCATTTATGAGAATAAGAAATCACTTGATATAAAATATAAAATATTATTTTTTAAACATTGTTAATAATTTAACGAAATTTTTTTTATTTTTAATGCATTTTAAATTTATTTTTAATTAATTTATTTTTAAACAAGTCGGCTTATGAGCTTGGCTTGTTAGCTCATCAAGCTCAGTCACGAGCCACTTTCGAGTCGAGCCCGAGCCGGCCACAAGTTGGCTTGATTCACAACGCTAACATGTTGTTATTAGTGTTAATATTAAATTTTGGGTTTTAGATATGTAAATACATAAAAAATGTGTGGCATGTATGTAAATTTCCCTTAAGAAAAGAAAAACACCCCAAATCAGGTTCTAACAATAACTAACCTCCACATTTTCTCAGGGCCTGGAAGCTGTCTCCTTCAAACAGTCGATATTGCAAAATCCTACTGACCTCATCATATCTCCAAAGCTGCCATCATTTTACCACACCAGGTAACAACCGAACATACAGGACAAGTACACAAAAATATAGAAATTAAATAGCATATCAAAAGAACAAGAACAGCATGAAAACAGAAGAAGAAATGTCAGCCAATGCTTATGGTAATTACTGACCGATCAATGCTCTTTCTCGGCTTCTCTAGATGATCCATATTGTCATTCGGCCGGTCAGCAGGACAACTATCAGTGCTTTTTCTTGATTTTTCCTTCCTATTAAGGCTGAATCTACGTTCGATGCTCCGCCTTGGCTTCTCCTTTTTTTCAGTGCTCTGCTGAGGTTTATCTTTTCCTTCAATGCTGGGCAAGGGTTTCTCCTTCTGTTCAGTGCTATTTCTTGGAGGCTCCAATGTGTCAGAACTTACGCGAGGAGTCTCAGGTAACTTGGGACCTTCAGAAGTTTTGGGAGGTAACCTCTCTATAACTGATATGAACTTTTTTAAATGCCTTATATACTCAGGATAGAGCTCCAAATTACAATGATTCCCTCCTTTTATCCACAAAGGTTCATACTTTTCTTTGCAGAGCTCCCATAGTTTCTTTCCATGGGAGCAATTAACGACATCATCATCTGTGCCCTAAGAACCCAACAGAAAAAATGCTTAACAAGGTGAATTTCTTAACAATATCTTCATACAAAAGTTTAGAGAAACAAAGTTCCATTAACATAAATTGTACAATGATTATTAAAGACACTGATACCTATTCGGGGATTCCCCTTCATCTATTAAACAAAAAGATCTTGTATTGCTGTTTGTATTTTTAAGAATTCTCATTCCAGTTAGAACTAAATATTAGCACTTGGGCAAAAACAATGCCTATTACAGTGGCATATCATTAATCACATTACAAACCTTGCAATTGAATTGATATTACAATTTAGTCAACCTACTCATCACAAGCTACCCAATCTCCAATGTGAAGCATTTAAGTACATCAACAACTAAATTAAGAGAAGTAGAACATTTTGTGATCAAGAACATGGAGCATCTTTATCTAGAAAGAAAAAAAACCACAAAGCTTGAGGTTGCGAGATTGTTAAAGCTAATGATGCGGGACAAGTTAAGGAGATTTTCTCAAAAAACAATAATGATACATCTCAATCATGCAAAGAAACTTAGAATCTCCGAATCACAAAATACTAAGTATGTAATAATGTAATAATCGAATAAATCTAAGGAAACTAATAAAAAAATTGAACCATATAAAATCAACGAATAAATAAAATTTAGTTAGTACAATTAGGTTATCAATTGTAAAAAATTTGAACAAAATCAAAATTATTAACAAACTAATAAAAAATATGCAGAAAAAATAGGCAAATGAAATACTTCACCAAAGCAACAAAAATTCAAGCTCTATGTAGAAAAAAATCACCTAAGATAAATGAAACAATTCACCTAAGCAGTAGGATTGTGAGGTGAAAAAATGAAAAAATAATTGTGAGGCAACATTGCTCCCCCATTTAGTTCACACTCGCTATGTAGAAAAAAATAGTTAACAAACTAATAAAAATATGCAGAAAACATAGGTAAATGAAATAATTCACCTAAACAAAAAAAATTCAAGCTCTATTTAGGTGCAAGGAGATGATTTTCCCAAAGATTTGTCAGTCACATTAACATCACATTCAAGGGAATCACATATAAAATTTACATAACACAAGATTGAAATTGAATCAAGGAGTTTTATCAAAATCAAATCTGATGATTACATGCCTCACAATCCTATTGCTGATTCAAGGAGATGCTTGCATAAGCATGTTGGCTATCAAGTTCATTCTTTTATGGTACTAGCTAGCGATGCAAATATACCAGCACACATATATTACAAAAAATTATTGATATTGATATACCTTAATTGATATATATTAAATGATGCTCATGTGACGAGAGTTATTTAAAAAGATATAGATAAAAAATGATATTCATTATAATAATTTGAATATTTTTTACGGTCATACTTGAATGGTTAAGGCGATTTATAATTAGTTATTGAACCTTAATTGAAATGCATGTCATTTCTCTTTCTATTATATTACCGTATTTTCAGGAATTTGTGTATTCACAAAGATGTTGATAACCCACGATGATTTTAAATTAACATTTTCAAGTTTAAATTTTGAAATAAAAAATGAGTTGTATACGAGAATATCTAACGTAGACATAACCAAGCAAGAAAAAAATGATTATATTCTCATCAGCTCTATTTTTAATCCAATTAAAAGTTTATATTGTTAGTGACTTTCAATTATATAGATTATAAATTATTAGTGAGAAAAATATATAAGAATTGTGTAATATGTAAATAAAACCCCCTTAACTTTTTTTGCATCTTTGTCACACTTCGCAAGTTTTTTAGATCCAATGTTTTGATTTGTAATTGCTAATTGGAGATGCATGCTAGTTTGATCCATCACATATCACATCATCTCAGCATTGTTAGTTTATTTGGTTGCATCTTGTACACTACTAAGTACCAGAGCTAATATTTGAAAGCAAATTCTCTAGATGTAAGGCTAATTACAAGGATAAGTTGATGTACAATCAAACTCAAATTGTTGATATGTCAAGAACTACATATTACTATCCTTGTAGGGGAGACTATAAAATAGACAATCTAAAGCTCTAGAAATATTATTTTGTAAGAAATGGACCCTCTCCCCCTAAAATTATGGTGCTTGTCTTTAGTATTTCAACTGTAAAAAGAAAAATACCAAAAACAAGGCAAATAAAAAGTTCTCTATGATATTAGGTTGGCAATGGACATTACATGAATGATCTCTAGAATTCCATGATTTGTTCCTCGATTCTTGGAAATGGTATTAATCTCAAGCTTTGCTTCTTGTTTCATTTACCAAATGATGATATGATTGATAAGGAATTATGTGAGAAGAATAAATAGAGAGAATTAGAAGAGAGAAAGAGAGAGTGTGTTTGTACGTGTGTGCACATTAGTAAGATAAAAAGGGGGCGAGTAAATTTTTTTCTATTTCAATTAGGAAAGAGAAGGATGCTCAAATGAGGAGAGTCTAAATGAAAAAGTTCACAAGAGGGAAAAAATGGATTGCATTCAAAATTAAATTATGATTTCTCACAAGTGATCCATCATATCTTTATTCATAGTAAACACAAGCAAATAATCCATATGAAAGTAAACACGAGCAAATAATCAGAGGGCCATTTTGAGAATTAATCCTAGAATAAAAATATATTTCATTTGTTTCATTCTAAATACTAAAATAACAAAACGTTACCAAATAGATTGTCTGCACAAAGTGCCCACTAAGCCCAAAGGTTATGTTTTAAGTTTAAACATATAGATAAAAGACTAAAGTATATAACATGTATAGTCTAAGGCTAATCTAATCTTTGTTATTATCTATTTTATCTTCTTTGTCACCTTTCGCTTTACCCAGTCACTAGATTTGTACCCATTTGACTCTTCTTTTATCTCCTTGAGTCTCATACCATTATCATCAAAATTTATTATAGTTGATCTAGACGCTATAATGCCTATATTTGATCTAATTTGCTTTCTAATTCACATCCTTTTTCCTCTAACTTCTTTTGCTCTTTATACATCATTCCATAACATATTCATCATCAAAACTAATTGATTTTTAATATTTTGGGTACTGTGACTCGCCTCCAATTAACGACTCATTACTATCATCAAATTGAGAGAAAATGTATTAATAACAAATCGTTTCTATAGATTACCATGTAAGCTTGATTATATTTCATATAAAACAAATCATATTTTTGTTGATCAAATCTATTTCTAGAAAAAAAATGGAATTTAAAAAAAATTAGTCAGAGCTTATAACTTTAATATTGAATCCCCCTCAAATATTATGAAGTTATATACTTTAAAATAAATAAAAAAACATTAAAAAAAAGGAGCCTTGCATTGCTTTATGCCTTGCATCAAAGAACTTGCCTAAATTGTAGCTTAACTAACGATGCCCAATACAAAAAATACGAGGCGTACTAGCCATCCTATACTTTGCTTTAGTATTTAAGTGAGCACCTAGAGTCAGATTTTTAGAACAAGTTTAGACATTGAACCAACATAAAGAAATATTTAAGATTCAAAAGTAGAATAGGGTTCAAACAAAAACATCAATCATATAATAGGAATATTTCTATTAATAATAGTAAATAAGTGATAATAAATATACATGTAAAAAGTTCAACAATTTTACACAATTTGATCAGTTAGACTATAGGTTTTTATAAATCAATCCCCAATCACTATAAATTTATTTATTTTTATTTATATTCAAACAATATGAAAAAAGGTTTAAAATTTGACTAATTCAACCGCCATATCTGACTTAACTATTTATAACTATCTATAATGGCTTTTAATAATATAAATCCTATGATCAACTTTCTCTACATTAAAAAAATCACACTCGGCACATGAAAAAATTCAAACTTGTTGAAAAATCATTATAGAATTGGTATGTCTTAGAAGAAAAGATGTAATATATATATATATATATATATAATAAACACGCAAATTTTGATATCACCAATAAAATATTATCAGAGGTGTGTCATTCATATTTCCAAGGATGATCAAGCTCTTTACCAAGCACCCTTTTGATGAGAGGAGTTTGCCCAAACCATCTCCTTTTTTTTTAATTCAAATAATTAAATGAAGAAATTATTACACATTATGCATATCCCTAATTAGTCTTTCTTATTCTTCCTATATCCTCGTTATATCCCATTAGTTGTCAGTCCTCTTATTTTTCTTAAGAAAAATCAACTTAGAATATCAAATAAATATAACTCTATATAATTTTAATTATAGTATCTATATAAATAATATAAACAAATAAAACCGACAAAATAATAACAATAATAATAATAATAATAACGTTTTGATGAAAAATAAAACAAACCCTATGAGAAATTTTCTTAATGATAATAATTAGAAGAGCTTAAGTCGAGGCCCAAACATTGACCATGAAATGTGTAAGTCCTTAACTTTCATAAATTTTTTTAGTCTTATTAAATTTTATTAAATAATTATTTGTGATGCCACATATAATTATTTTTCACCTCATATGAATGCACTAAACTTCACATATTATTCACGCTCTACATCCCTCTATATGAATCCAATTATTGATTAATAATATTTCATATTTTTTTTCTAACGTATGATTATTATTATATTTCACATTCTAGTAATTATCTTAGATAATTACTAGAATGTGAAATCAGATCAAACATCTGGTAATACTAAATCTATTTTTTTGGTAACCAATATGCTATCAAAAAGTAACCAGATTGAAGAAGAAATGAAAAGAGGATATAATTGATTGGGCAAATAACTAAATCTAATTTCATTCATCCTATTATTTTTTTAATATAATCTTTAATATATATGTATGGTTAGATTCGTATTTTTAGAGACCATAATTATAATACGATGTGTGTTTGGTATTGGGTGGGGTGGACATGTGATGTCTAGGTTTTGGTTGTTTGTGCAAACAATAGTAGGGAATGGAGATGATTGATTTCAAGCTTTAGTTCTTATTTTAATACTTATATGATAATAGAATTAATTAAAAGTTATGCCAAGAAAATAATTAAACGAAGAGAGAGGGCGTTAGATCGGGAAGACAGAAGGAAAATGAGAATTAGAAAGCGGTGGGGGTACTAGATCTAGAATAAAATTAAAAAAAGAAAGGAATGCAAAAAAATTAAATAAAAAAAATAAAAACCATCATTATTTCAGCTCGGAGAGAGACGTTAAAATTAGTCGAGGAAAGAAAGCAGCAAATAATGAGAAAAGAAAAAAAGAAATTGTGCTCTAATTTAAACCATCATTATCTATAAATATCCATTACATCCCTATTTATTGAACTAGGATTACAAAAGGAAAAATATCGAAAACTACAAATACAAAAGTTAGCATCTAAAACAAAAGATAACGCCTAACAAATCATCTATATTACAAATAAAAAATAAAAGTACATAAAAGAGGGCATAAAATGGTTATACCAATTCGAATGCAACAAAAAAATATGCAATGAATGGAATCAATTCAGTTCAAAGATTCTCCTTGATTGTTTGGTTAACATAAGTACAAATTTGTGCGGTACAATATGGATGATCTAAGCATGTTTGATTTACTAAAGCTGAAGTAAGTTGTTCTAACCTATTCCTACTAACCCATGCTAAGAGGAAATAGAGCCATGGCCTAATACAATCATAGTATAAGATGAAAGAGCTCCATAATGAGAAATATCACTCAAGATACTTAAAGGAGAAACTGTCCTATTTGAGATAAAACTTGTCCAGATTTAAATTTGGGCTCATGATCATAAGGAGACTGTGCCTCATTTTGTGTAAACATATATGCAGAGCCTATCTTTTTAAGTTTGAGACTTTTGAATATTTTAGCCACCGAGATGTTTTACATCCAAGCCTTCCGAACTAGGGAAACATTCAGTAATGACATGGCAATAAAAAAAGAGGAAGCAGATCACAATGAAACAAGGATAGAGCTAGTGATGTAGAGCCATATTTAAAATTGCACATTAAGTTTAACTTCTTGAGGAATACCTCAGAGAGAGGCGCATGCAAAGCGCATTAAAGCTATAGCCTCATAAAGGAAAAAAGAGGCATGTACCTTAAAAATAGTGAGGTACATCTTGAGGCAATTTTAAAGAGGTGCTTTTATTCACTGGGGAGTTGAATCGTGATTGTGATTGAAAATTATGAAAATTGGGACAATTTTGATACAAATAAGAATAAGAGATGTGAGAAAGCAGTTAACTATGATAATGATTCTAATGAAGAAACTTTTAAGTGGTAGAAGTGAGAAACATTTAACTCTGCGTGTCACAATACAAATAAATGCAGAACCTGTTCCCTTAAAAATGAAAATTCCTATTGTGTAAACCTACTTATCTAAAGCCAAATTCACCTTTTATAAGGATAACAACAAGAACATTTAGAAAGTATTTAGTAAAATGTCTTAAAACAGAGGCATGAAATCGGAGGGCTCTTAAGCTACATTTTAAGAAACATAAAGACCATGTATACTCACATGAATCACCAAAACTGGACAATTAACCAATTGGATTTTGTCAATGTTCTGCAAAGAAAAAGTGAATGCCTAGTTAGAACTAGCAAGCAACAAGATTAGATTAATAAGTTTAGAGGTAAAGGGAAATTAAACCTTGAATATGTCAAACCAATATGTACGCTTCACAGGATACATGACACGCAGTCCAGATAAAATAGGACTATGCAGAACAACAGCTTTTAAATAAGGTAAACGGGTGGCTAAGTCTAATGTTGGACCACTCCCAACTGATTGTCCATATAAAATAATATCTTGTGACGTGGTCCCATATGTTTCTTCCAAACACTTATACACAGCTTCAATGTCTGCAAATGTATTTTGCTCACTTGGCTGCATTCAAAAAGTTTAACAAATTAATTGCCTAAGTGAAACATAATAAAAAAAGGACTTTAAGAATTAAACACGAACCTTTCCAGTTGATTGTCCATATCCAGAATAATCATACCTGCACCCAAATACATGCCGATATTAAAATATCAATCTCTCTCTCTTCTTGCTTTCTCATACATGCCGATATTAAAATATCAATCTCTCTCTCTCTTCTTGCTTTCTCCTTCTTAAGCTCATTAATGAAATTATTAGAAAAACAAAAGGACTCTATAAAGTAATTCAATGAACATAGAAAACTCAAAGCACAAAAAATTTATGCTCACAAACAGCCAAGGACTTTAATTGCTACACTAAGATAGCAAAACTAATTTAAGATATCTTAGGAAGAAATTCATCATTATATGCTCCTCTCACACATTTAATTAATTAAACTAAACTAAAAAGATGATAAATGATTTTTTTGGTATAGTATCAATTTTATTAACCACGAGCACCTTGAAATGCTTTCTGACAAGTAGCTATATGTGATACTATAATATTCAATCTATGATATGGGTTATTAAACTAAATCTTAAGAGAATCAACGAAAATTCTATAACGGTCTTAAGACAAGTAAATGCAGAGAGGGAATATAAAATGAGGAATCTTCTCTAACTTCATGAGAGTGGGAATATACTAACTTTAATTAGTTGTTAGACTTTTTAAAATAAAATACCTTCATTTTTAAATCAAAATAGCAAACATGCCTAAATAGCATAACTTCCATTAATGGACCTTTGATGATGGTAAATGAATTTGATTCTATCCCAATCTTCTCCTCATTTGCCAAGCACTCTATCTTACTAAATATTATTTTATCTGCATAAAACTAAATTGAACCAAACCAATACACAAGTTCAAATGAACCACATACAAACTTGTTTAATACTTTTATCAGATCTTTTAACAATGAATTTTTTTAATCAATGCATGAATCCATGTTCTTGTCATGAACACTGTAATTGCCATCTAATATTTTTATGGTTGTAAATTGCTAAAGAGATGGGGGTTTTATAGGTTAAATAATTGATCATAAATTCAATTCTGATAAATCCTAAGACAGGATACACATGCAAAGAAGTCAACAAAACTTAAAACTGCATAGCAATGACACATAAATTTCTCAAGCGCTGTGAAAGAAAGAATTTTAGAATGATCTTCACCACAACTGAAAATGTCCTTATACAAAATTGTATAAACGACACTTTTACATGCACGTGATTGGATTCATCCTAAAACCAGATGCCCAACAGCCACCAAAAGAAATAAGACAAATGACAAACAATTTAGGACCTAATCATTAGAGGAACAAAAAACCTTTCCTTAAGCCTCCAATTTTGTTCTCTCAACTATTTCATGGACGAACCATGAGTAAATTAATGCCACAAGTTCAATGTAACTAGATTGCCACAAGTTCAGTGTAACTAGAACAATAGCATCCAACTTCCAAATAAAAAGCCTAGATAGTATTCATTGATAGCAAAGCTTGGCTCCAGGTATTGAAGAGCAACATATTGGTAATTGAACTTACCATGCGCTCTCGAAACTTGATGATACAGTTTATTTGAGATCTTTCAGGCCTATTGCCTAAAAAAGATTGAAATGATTTCATCCAAATAGCAAACAAACATTAGCACCACGCTTTATTGAGTGTCATGACTTGCTATGCTACACATACCAAGTCAAGCAAGCCTCGCACATCCTCAAGCATTAAAATCCTCAATTATTGAAGGTCTTACTTGGTTTATAACTTTTTATTCATGGATGATGTATCGAGACTAATTTATTTGAAAGGGAAAAAAAGCTCTCTTTTTATGCTAATTTGGTCAGAGTTGACATTCTCCAAATTGTAGAAGACTGCCTTTCAATATTACTACCAGTTAATAAAATTTCTTATTTCATTTAATTTTGTTGAATTTACTGAATTAAAAAGAACCGCAACAGAAATAAAGATAATTTAATTATAAAAGAAAGCCTGAAATTGTGATATAAGATGATAGATCTTTTACCAGCTTTAATGAGTATATCTGGATCTGGATCTAGCTACAGCTAGATATAAACATCCCGAATGTCAAGTGTCATTTTCTAATTTAATTCTGTTTATATAATGACAGATTTCAACTTCAACAAAAAAAAAGGGAGACATATCTCAGCCTCAAATTTTATTATTTCAATATATTCAGCTGAAAAGCTATATTTTCCCAATGTTTTGCCCTGCTTCCAACTCTGTTGTTTTCTACTGCTCAAATGTAATGAAGAACATATTTATCCATACACTCTTTGTAACTACATGCTATAATGCATTTTCCAATTATTCCCATTCTCTTGCTGATTTGCACCTTTGGCGGAATTTAACGCCAACTTTTAAAAGACATCCTTAATTAGACAAATTATAAAACCCATGAACAAGACATTCAGCTAATTTGAGATATTTGATAGACATGAAATTTTTTGGCTAAAAGTTTTTTTTCCAACCGGCAGAACAAGTCAAGTAAAAGTCCATGCATGGACTATGTTAGATTTTTAAATTTCTTATCACAAGCAGTTCCAAGCAAGCTCTAGAGCATTAATTACAATATAGAGTCCTAACTCAACACTATTAACAATTATGAATTCATTTGATAGCCATAAATAATTCAAAAGAACCTCATAACTTTTTACTAATTACACTATTCAGAAATAACAGAATTCTAGTGCATGATTATAAAATATAATAGAAATTTAATAAAACCAAATAGATTTGAACTTCTATCAAATGGAATACTTACATTGTTACAAAGTAGAATTTGCATTACCAAATTAACAAGGGTGAATTCTTATTACAGCTTTAATTACAAAAAGCTATTCAATTATCTATCTTAAGCACTATCCATCTGAAATTTTTTGCTAGGCATGTAAGTAATATTCATACAAAAAATCACTACAATTAGCCATACAAAATAAGTCAAAATTTCCATTAACGAAAACCTAACCCTAAAAATGAATCCAAGGAAGTTAGCAAATGCAATTCTTCCATGTTATATGGCCTTATCCCCTATAAATTTTGAGTTTATTGTAGCTACAATCTATCCAAAAATATATATCTAATTGCCACAGAAAATATTTAACAACAAAAAAAAGGTTAAAATCAGGATCAACAAAAAAGAGGCCAAAATTAGGTAAAAGAAATGCAATGTAATCAATAATATTAAAACATAAGCAAGTGATTTTGCTAACATTCAGTGAGAATATGTCAAATATAAGCATCACTACTTCTAGAAGTTAAAATTTCTTCAAAATCATGATTTGAGGAAGCTGTTAAGTTTCAAATTATAAAGTTATAGTCCACTCCAATTTAAAATCAAACACTAAACTAAAAAACCCAAGCAGTTCTTATTGACTTCATTCTTCTACCATTTAAAAAGCCAACTTGACTGTCCATGCAATCGTTCACCTTAAAAGGGTTACCAAAAATATACTTTGTAACCCTAAACAATAATTGAGTTCACAAACTACTCTTTTTCATGTCACCAGACAAAACGGTGAAGTGAGTGAATGCATTATCGCTTACCCTTCAAGTCTTGATGTTCACATTAAAGGAGTGTTTGGCTACAATTACGTTAAATGAGATTTAGTAAATCAGACAAAATCCAAATTTATACTGACGGAGATGGCCGCGGCGGAATAAATTCTTAATCCGCCTCACAATCAAATTTAGTAGATCTAAATTTACGTTGAGACGGAAAGTGAGAAAATGAGACATGATGTTCACATTAAAGGAGTGTTTGGCTACAATTAAGTTAAATGAGATTTAGTAAATCAGATAAATCCAAATTTATATTGACGGAGATGGCCCGGCGGAATAAATTCTTAATCCGCCTCACAATCGGATTTAGTAGATATGAATTTACGTTGAGACGGTAAGTGAGAAAATGAGACGGAATGCGGAAAAATTCGATTTAACGGAGCGTTGAATTTAATTTTCACTTTTTTTATGTTTGGTTGGATTTACACTAAATCGATGGATAAATCCTATTAAAAACTATGCTACCAAAAACCCCATAAAGAGGAAACAGGATAGCCATAATAGTTCAGACCAACAACAAAGAGAAATTAGATGTTAAAATTAGCTTCAGAACCACTAACAATTTGCCCAGCACTACCGTCCTCCTTGTTATGCATCAATCTGTAACACCAACAGATACTCTTCCAAAAAAAGAAAAAGCAAGCATCACGTCCCAAAACCAAGAGTCAAATCCCTATATTTACCAAGAAGCGAAAGAAAATCAAACAAAAATTCATCCTGCAATTTCCCTTCATACCATCAGATCACGCTTCTAGGTCTTTACTATAAGAAAGATCAATAATTCCCTGACCAGCTAGCCCGAACACACATAACCTATGATCAACCAAGATTATTGATCGAACAAGACAATATAGGCAGCATGGTCAACCAGCTGTTGGTCGACCAGGGCTGGCTGTTGCCTGATCAAGAGTTTCGGTGTGATATAATCATGGCATCCCACAAATTAGGATTGATAACCATAACTAAAAAGCCAAAAGCATTTAGGTTTTCAATACAACAAATAACAAAAGGACATTAAAAAATCAAGCTCGAGAACCAAAATCCCAACAACATCGACGGAACACAAAAAGAAGAAAAAATTTGAAATAAATAAACACTAAGATATAAACTCTCACCCTATCAGGTTCACCCTTAGATGAACACTAAGCTCAATGAATAGCTCGTATATCTGACCAATATCGGCAGCGTTTCCATGCGAATAAAGCACAGTGAGCTTCGCCGCAGGATTCCTCACATAAACCGCCACAATCTCATTCCCCTTCCTTGTCTTCAACCTCCTCACCTCGACCCCCTCCCTCTTCACCACTCCGGTCATCTCCCACCTCACCCCCGCCGGCTCCACCGCATCCACAGCGACTAATCCGTAAGACGGCGGGTCCGGTGGGAAGAAGGCGAACTTCGCGGCCATCATCGAAGTTACTCCTCCCATCTCTTGATATTTCAGCTTCACAGAGGCGGATGAAGCATCGAAACGAGTCTGCGGGTAATGTTTTGATTCAACTGATCTCCTCTCGATGGAAACTGGAGGAGAAAAGGAAGCTTATTTCCTCCATTATATTGATGCGAAGTTTCCTTTTTTTTTTTTTCAAATAGCAGGGCCGAAGCAATGGGGAGCTGGAACCTGGCATGCAAATCAGTAATTACAAAAATACCCCATTACCATTTGCTTTTGGGAATAAGTTTCCGTAACAGTTGAAATATATGGCGCCTTTTCCTATGTTGGCAGGGGAACGACAAGTTCTTTGTCAACGTCAGAAATTCAGATGTTAAAATATAAATATGGTATTTGAAAATTAAATGCATATAAATTTCAATATACAAAGGAATGACCTCAGGCTATTATACAAACCCCCGTCATCCTCGATGCGCCTAAAAATATGAGTATCACACCTTCCACCAAGGAGAATCGAACTTCAGACTAGAGGGGACTTATAACTGATAAGCTGATGTCAGACAAACTGATATGAGTACGCAGTACATACACACACATGCACACACATATAAATATAATAATTTTGATTAAAGTTAGTTAACTAAGTTATAAATACCGTGGCATTATAAATTTACAGTATTATTGATGGTTCTTATTTTTCCACGTGTTATTTTATGATGGTATAATTAATCATTCTCACATATTTTAAGTTGATAGATTTTAGTGTATGTTTTCTCTGCAATATTGCATGTATTAACAATATAATTCAGAAGAAAATAATAAGCTTTTGTTCTCTTTTTCTTGTTGTGGAATGCATGATTGTTCGTGAAAAATTGATGTGGATCAAGCTCAAATGTTAGGAAAGGAGTTAGATATTGTATCAATGTTCTCTTAAGGGAATCGGTCTCTATTGAATCTCATTCATAAGGAAGAGTGAGTCAAATTGAGTTATTGAGAGAAATCATCAAGAGAGAAAAGCTTTCTAAAGAGAATCATGAAGTGAGTCTGTTGAGAGATATAAATGCATCGGTTTTTACTATGCCTTTATAATTGAGAAATAAGGACGATATATCTATAAGGAAACACGTAGGTAATTTATTGCTCCAAAAAAATGGGTACTAATTTTACATAGTGGAACCCTTTACCGAAAACACCAAAAAATACAGAGAACACACCCCCTAGGGCACCATCTCAATACAACACCACACAAAAATAGCTCCAAAATAAAGAAGAAAAACTCCAAAATATAAGAGGAATCAAACAATGTCGACAACAAAATAGTATACCCTCCAAAAATAAAAAAACTAAACCATTATGAAAAGGATCTCAAATATGGTATGTTTAGTTTGTCACTATTCAATGGAAGCTTGAGGTAGCGATCTAGCTTAGGTTCTATTTGTGGCAGCTGCAATTGTCACTATTCAATGGAAGCTTGAGGTAGCGATCTGGCTTAGGTTCTGTTTGTGGCAGCTGCAATTTATCCTGATAATATGCTGATCAGCAGTTTATCCTGATAATATGTTGATCAGCAGTTTATCCTGATAAGTTGGTTGATTGTTATGTTTGTGCATTTGGAAAACAATTATTTCTGGATAAATGATCATTCTGCCCCTATTTTGGATAAGTCGTTTATTGTTTGGTTAGTGCATTTAGAAAACAGTTGATTTACAGCTTTTTTTGGATAAATGATCATTCTAGCACAAAACAATGTGTTGTTTGCCACACAACCACAATGGCTACGCATTTGATATTTCAGAACCCATAAAACTACATCATAATTGTACCAAAAAAGAATATACACCTCACTTAAGAGTGAGTATCAAGGAACTGAATAAAAAAGAAAAAAAACATATTAAAATTACAATTAAAAGTATAATAGTATTCATTTTAAAGTGCAGAAGAAGCATGTCACAAGCAACATCGTTTGATTGGGATGTCGTCAAACCTCGAGCAATGTAGTTCGTATGTGATACCGTCAAACACCGCTCACTACCGGCAGTAGAATCGGGCAGATTGTCTGCCCGTCTGAATAAGTCACACTTGTCTGGATCGTCTGCCCACTGCAAGCACCTGTAGAACTGTCGTCTGTAACTATGTGACCCTGCGTGACAAAGACGATAGTCCGCATCGGCATAACAGTCACCCGGAATTCCCCGAAATTCTAGAGCTCATATTATTACAATTATTTAAGAGAGAACAAGTCAACCATAAAATTAGATGAAATAAAAAAATTGTTGAAATTGAAAATAAGAAACAATATTGTATAAAGAAACAAAAATTTGATCAAAAGAAAAATAGCAAGCGCGAGTACGAAAAATAAACAAGCCCACAAAAAAATAAAAAACTCAAATATAAACTAAAGAAAAAAAATTACCGGAAATTTTTAAATCTAAAAATATATGAAATAAAAATATACTAAAAATAAAATGAAAAAAATAGGAGGTGTGAGGCTTCAGAGAAGTAACTAACCAACCAACAAGTTTGTGACAACATGCAGACAGTAGACCTTGTAAAAAAATGAGTTCTTTGTTACATTTAACCCATGTGAGACCAATGTACAGTGTCGCATGTGCATATCACAAAAAAAGGTCATCCAGTTGATCCTCATATACTGATGCACCAACAAGAAGAAAAAACCTCGGTTGTTTTCATTAGGATTTAATATGCAACATCAATGGGTAACCCATGGCTTGTGGCACATATGCATATCACCAAAAAAGGTCATCCATGTGGTTCCTCATAAACCGAAACACCAAAAGAAAGAGAGGATATTGGCTTTCTTTATTAGGATTTCATATGCACCACTAAAACAACAAAAAACTGGTCATCCCAAAGAACCCATATGGTCATATGGTTCATCACTGTCCTCACAAACCCATAAAAACAAAAACAAAAAAAAGATAACATAAAAGCCACTAAAACATGTTAATATCATAAAATCAAAAGATAAAATGGAACAAACGACATAAGAAGGCTATATAAAGTCTGCAAAACAAAGAAAATTATCAGCAGCCGCATATAGCATATGTGATACGATCCCTCAAAGTAGACACCTCCTCTGCACCTTAGCCATCCTAGGTGTCAAGTTTAAGTGACTCCATCACAGCCTCTGTTATTGATTGCCCAACCTAGAATTAGAATGATTCAGGCAGGATATGCATCTTGTCATTGTCGGTCGTACTAAAGTTTATATCTGACCGAGAGCGATGTCATCTAATGAAATTATGGAGCACCATAGTGGCCACCACAATATATACCTATTTAAGAAATGGGTATGTCAACATATTGCTTAGAATGACCAATTTCTTCTTCCAAACCTCAAATGTTATTTCGATCACCCCGCGTAAAAAAGAGTGACATTTGTTGAACATTTCTTTTCCACCACGGGTGCCACCACTTGATCTCTCGAAATCATGAATGTGGTATTTGGTGTCTGAAAATGGCTTTAAATACCCCCTCTGTAAGGGATATTCAACATCCACCAAACAATATTTATCTGTCATTAAAGACACTATTAGTGACTATTGATAACAAAAACTAAAATGTTAAAAAATTAACTAACCTGGAGGCGGGTGAGGCAAGTGTTGTCTGTTATTCTTTGTTGCATAGACAAAAAAACGACTGTCATTGGCATTGCCTTTTCATCCGGACATCACAAATGTGAAGCACATGTTGAAGTCATAGATGACCATCACATTTTGGGTAGCTAAACCGCACCGACCAATGTACGTCACCTTTTCATAAATGGGTAATCGAGCATCCACGTATGTACCGTCAATTGTCTTAATGTTGTTCTGTTTATATGTGTTAAAGATGTCAATCTCAGCAAAAGAATTACATTCTAATGTAAACATAATGAACTAACGAAACTTACTGTCAATCGCTAAATGGGAATGTTGTTGGTTTCGGTTAATTTAGCAATTCAAGAGATTGTGTAAACTTAATATTATAAATCTTCAAAATAAAAATTTTATAGACCTTACTGCAGTTACTAAATTCCAATTGTTGGGGAGTCCTTATGCATTATCCTAAGCCTATGTTGGTCGTCAACATGGGAAAGTTGTTGGTTTATAATAAATTTAATTTATTGTATATATATATATAATTTTGAAAAGTAGTATTTTAAACTTTGAAAATACGAGACCTAATCGATCTCATACACACAATAGTTTAAATAAATGACCACAACACTACAAGTCATGAATCTATCCCTGGGGATAGGCACGTTACTTGATAGTTAGGCTCGATTAAATAAACTAAAAAATTTATGACATTTGTTTTGGTCTGTGAAACTTTTTATGTTGACGGATAAATTCCTCTATCTAATATAAAAGATTAGACTGGGTTTATATTAGTTGGGTTTTAAAGTTTTCTATAAGGGAAGTCCCATATAGTTAATTACATCTTAAATGTCCAAAGTCACATAAGAAAACTCTCGATTTAGATCAGAGGTATTGTCTTCAAGATTTCAAAGTTTCGGGTTTTTAAGATCAGATGAAGAAATATCAAACGGGAAAGATCGAATAGGAGCAATTATTTTTGGAATCCAATGGGAGAAAACTAGGGGATATTACGGATCCTAAGGAGAACCTCAGGACTTCCCAAGCTATCCTATGGTTTGACTTCAGTTTCGAGGAAATATTATTAGATATTTGGACTTGCCAATTTTTATTATTTAGGTCTTACACTTGCATGACACCGATCATACAAGTAGCTTGAAAGATAGGCGGGTTAATGTCGTAATGAACGATAACCTCAGAGCCTAAAGTGAGTTAGGGCTTATATTGCATAACATTGTTGTACAAAGACCTAAAGATAAGTTGAGGATTTATGTCGTATTAGATAGGCTACGTCAAAGTCATATGGCTTGTTATTTAATTCTATGGTAGGTTTAGCTGATGTAGATTGGTTTCATTATTGTAGAATGTCGTCCTTCACCTGCTTCAGCTTGCTTTAAGCTCCTTATTGGCAGCTACTGCATTTTTAGTATTTTATGTCTTATACCTTTATTTCAATCATTATTAATCCAATTAATTAACATGTACGTGTTTGGGTTTTATATTGATCCACCCTAAGTAAAACAACTACTGTTTTCTATCCTACAGGTCTTGCAATTACATACATTAATGCAAATACAAGAGGACAGTAAAAGAAAATGTTGTAGTAAAGAAAGCTATTGTAATTATATAAACAAACATACTTGGGTCTCTGCTAGCGTTGTATGGTTAGTAGCATAATATAATATAATTTACAGGGAATTTAAATAAATTACAGGAAAATAAAATAGGAACATTCAATATGAAAAGTTGAAAAGTGAGTAGTAAGAAAACATGAGGAAGTAGAAGAAAACCCATAATCATATATGAAAGATGGAGACTTAGTGTATTACCTCAGTGAAGGTGGGGTCTCAGAGCTGGACTGTGTGCATCTCAACCTTGAGTAAGAGCTACCAACCCAATAATCCACTAAGGGAACTCCTAACCTCAATCAAAGTGATTAATCGTGGACCTTTATAGGTTTTCATTTTAATTTAACTTTCATATATATAAAATTTACTTTAGCAGGAAAAAGTAGTTATGTTGTGAAAATGATTGTTGTCTGGAATATTTTTTGTAAGGAAGTATAGTCCACAGGGTAATTACTTTAATTAAGCTAGGACTAACAGCAACCTAAGAGTATCGAGGGCAACCATCTCATCAAGAGTCGATGAATAATATCATCAGTCCTATCCTCTCTCGTTATTGAAGGTCCTTGAGGTAGGAGATATTATTCAAAATCTCACTTCGTATCCCTCGTTTAACACACATTAGCATTATTGTAATTGTCCGAGCTAGCTGGACTTCAGACTTAAACCAGCCCGATGATCCAAATGTGGCATAAAAAAAAATCTCAGGTTGCCCACAAGAATTTAAATACCTTAGAGAAGACTTAAATTCTTGAGCATTGGGTCATAAATGTAAGTTAAGTAGTGTAGGGCATTTTTATTGATTTGGGTGAATTATCGGGTTTCGAGGTAAGACTTGGTGGGTCCCCAAAATTCTTAAGGATGATTTTCTTGAATAAAGTATAATAAGTTCAGTTGTCCTTCAAAATATCAAAAAGATTGTAAAAGTGTTCGGGGCATAAACCTAAACAACTTTTAAAATCTTTTGAATTATTTCAAGTTCATTTAAACATATTATGTTGTCAAATTAATCATCTGAAGCTAAATTAAGATTCAATGGTAATATTTTAATATGTTATCAATGAACATTGATGATTTAATCATCCCATGAGCGAGGCAATCAGACGTTCATCTAACGTTCTACCTAGAAATTATGTGAATGGATGCCCTTAAGGGCAAGTTGAATTATTAAGGTCCTTGTGCTCATAATTAAATTTGGGCATGTAGTGCTTTAAAAATATTCATGATTGTTCATGTTTCTCTTTTCTAAACCTCATTAAGCAAATTCAAGTCAGACCTAATTCACTACTAAGCTCTTAAGTTTTCATTCATGGATAAATTTGTAATGATAAAAAAAATGTCGAATTGAATGGATTTAATTATTATTAAATGATTGAACTTATCATCTAATCACCAATTAGGGGCTTCAAAGAGTAAGTTATCATCTTCTTAGCTCAAGCCCAATACCTTAGGATCATCTAATTAGATCGACTTTTAAGTCACAATAATTTACGAAAATTTCAATTTTACCCTTATTATAGGAAAAGTTTGTAGTTGGTTTCCACAACGTAAACCATTATATTTCAAAAATTCAAGAGAGTTCATTATGATCAATATTACTCATTTACCCTTTAACTTAGCCTAAATTTTAGTTGGAGCTTCAAATTCTATAATTACAATTTTATCCTTAAGGCTCTTCCCTTCATAATTCCTTAAATTTAACTCAAATGACTTTAAAATTTTCTTGGTACTCCACTCATGGGTCAATTAAAACATCAGAGGATAAATTACGATTTTCTGATTTTTATTTAATTTTTAATAATTATTTTTACTCAAAAATAGGGATTTTCAATGTTAATTAATTTAGTTGACCAAAGCAAATCCTCTATCCTTAAGAAGCTTATTGGAGGTTCATCTAGATTAGAGGAACACTAGGAACACTTTTCATAATTTTTTTAGTTTTATTTTAATTATTATAATTATTTGCTAATTTTGATGGTTAATTTAATAGATGATATAATTTAATCTTTTATATATTTTTTTAGTTCCTCAGAGAAATAAAACTTTACATTTTTGTGATTTTTATTTTATTTATTGTAATTATTTTAATGCAAAATTAAGGAAAATTCATTTTAGGCATTCAAAAAATACATAACTATATTAGGAAATTAGGAAAACTATTTTAGGTGGTCCTAAGTGGCCAGGCAACAATTTATGATATTTCCATGCATTTTTGTTTTTTTTTGTGATTTTTAATTATTTTTAATTTTTTAAGTTAAAAAATAACCTAAAAATGAACTTTTGATTTTTCACATCAATTTTATTTTTCTTAAGTGTCCTTGGTCACAAGGAACACTTCAAATCACTTTTAATAATTTTCTAAGTTATATTTTATTTATTATAATTATTTTAATGCAAAAATCTCTTTTACTTAGAAAAATAAACTTTGATATAAATGACACTTCAAATGGGTCTCAAATTTTTACAGGGGCTTAATATACTCATTATCTTCAACGTGGACAAATTTTTGTGATTTTTTGAATTATCTTTTATTTTTTTAATTATTCATGAATTTTTAATGATTTAAATACATGGAATTTTACCTTTAGTTATTTGAACTCCATTTATATTTTCTTAAGGTCATCTGACCACAATGAACCAACACAGCAAGTCTTGTATTTTTCTGATTTATATTTTAATTTTTATGAATTATTTAACTGAAATAAAGGTACTTAATGTGAAAATTTATGTCTTTCAATCTTTTTTTATGAATTATTTAATTGAAATAAAGGTACTTAACATGAAAATTTATGTCTTTCAATCTCTATGTCTTTCAATCTTTAGGCTGTCCTCCGATTTTAAAAAATCAAAAAACACTCTTAAGCACATGAAGACCAAGCCCTCCAAATTTCATGACATGGTGGTTAATATTAAATTATTTATGATTAAAATAAGTTTAAAGTATTTAAATAATTAAAAATAAAATAAGTGGTAAACAATTTTAATTATTGTTCATAATATTTTTCTATGTTCACTGAGCACAAGGGTATTTTTATTTTATCTTTATGATTTTTCTACACCAAGTTGTGATTTTTCAAATTTTATGAATTGTTTTATATCAAAAAGCCCTATTTTTTAACTTATCCACGTGGCAGCCTCGTCATCCTCGACAGCTCCAAACTTTCACGCGGCGCGCTTCGATTCGACGCCACCATCCACGTCAGTTGCCACGCGGCTCCTCGTTTACACTTTGTATCTTCGTCCAATCTCATCCCAGTCGTTCCTCCAATACATGCACGATTGGACGACTCTTAGTCATCGTCCCCAACTGGTCTTAATTGAGAATTGTCCGCATTAAAACCCTAAGATCTCGCTCGATACCGTTGGTGGGGTTTTGATTTAGCGCGCGCACGCGCACACACACACAGATATATATATATATATATATATATATA
>NW_018164444.1:2673237-2680003 GCF_001263595.1 Phalaenopsis equestris
TATATATATATATATATATATATATATATATATATATATATTAGAAAATATAGTATTTTTAAATTTTGAAAAAGGTAACATTTTAGTTCTTGAAAATACGAGATCAAACTGATCTCATATAAACAATAGTTTAAATGATCGATCACATCACCACAAGCAATATACATATCCCGGAGGATAGATACACTACTTAGTGGTGAGACTCGATTAAATAAACTAAAGAATTTATGACATCCGTATGATCTGCAAACATTTTCTATATGCTGCCAAGTTCCCATATTTAATACAAATAATTAGATAGGGTTTATATTACATGGGTTCTTAAAGCTCCCCATATAGGCAAGCCAGTATAGTCAATTACATTTTAAATAACCAAAGTTATTTAAAAAAACTCTCGATTTAGATCATAAAGTATTGTCTCCAAGAATTTCAATCGGACAAAGAGGTGTGAAATGGGACAGGCTCAAATATGGAACATTTTGTTTTGGAATCCAGATGAGGAAGAGTTAGGGGATATCACAGATCCTGAGTAGAACCTCGGTGATTTCCGATGTTATCTTATGATTTGGCTTCAATTTTGGTGAGAGAAATTATTGAATCTTTTATCCTGCTAACTTTTATTAATTAGGGCTTATATTTGTGTGAGAAGATCGTACAAATAGCATGGAAGATGTGAGGGCTTACGTCATGATTAACAACAACCTCGGAATCCTAAAATGAGTTAGGTCTTATAATGCTCAACATGATTGTGCAAAGACCTAAAGATAGGTTGAGGATTTGTGTCGCACTAGGCAGATAACCACAAAATCTTATGGTTTATTATTTAATTCTAAGGAAAGATATGTTGTTGTAGATTGTTGTTGTAGAAGGCTGCCCACAAAATCAGCTCCAAGCTCCTCGGCGAAGTAGTAGTCCTAAAGTCTTTGTCTGAGAAGTGTATCCTCAATCAGATGGTTGCAGAAGCTTCGGAGGGAACCAACGAGCCTTCAGATGAGTTGTTGGGTTGTAGTAAAATTTCTAGGTATGATTTCGATCAAACTGATTTTCAGGTATTGGCCTTGAGCTATGCTATAGGATCTCTGTGAAGGGGATTTTGTGGGGAATCAACTCATCTCAGTCTGGGGATATTGTGAGTACAATTAATTTGAGTTTGGTGGACTGTGGTGGAGTAGAAAATTGTGTCATGGTTCCTGCAAGGGATTAGCCTGAGAAATTGGCTCAGGGCAGTGGGTTTGGGTGGCTGGAAACATTTGAATTTCACTCAGGAAGGTCTGGAGGAGTTGTAGTGAGATTTTGGCAAAGTTTCCTATAGATTTCAAGCACTCTCCTATTTGGCCATGAGGAGTTCAATTTATAGACATGACTGGTGAGCTGAGCTCAAGGGTGGCTAGTGGGTGCACTCAGCCGTCTATGTGGAGGGTTGCGTGGCATCAATGGCCAATTCCCAATTAGGGTTGGACACATAGGATGGGCTCAATTGGGTTTTAATTTATGGAAGTGGCTCTCAGTTTTGGCTCCTCTGGCGACTAGGTCGGTCGGCCAAGGCAGAGGAGGTGGTCAGGTGAGCCAGAGGTCAGGCCTTAATGCTGATCAATTAGTTTGGGTATGACTTTAAGCAAAGAAATATATGGTTTTGCCATAAATAGGAAGAGAACCCCCAAATTAGGGGACCCTTGGTCCATGGCCCATATAGGTTGAGCTAGGAGGATAGGTCAGCCGACCAGGGCAAATGAGGTGATCAGGTGAGCTAGAGGTCAGGCCTTAATGGTGATCAATTAGTTTGGGTATGACTTTGAGCACATATATGGTTTATCCATAGGGAAGAGATCCCCCAAATTAAGGGACCCTTGGTCCATGGCCCATATAGGTTGGACTAGGTGGATCTAGGCTGGTCCTTAGGGTCCACTTGATGGCTGTGGTGAGCTTGGGTTGTTCAATTTGGTTCGATTTGGTCAAGTGTATGTCTTGGGTTTAAATTTGGGTCAATTGGGTTCAAGTTGGGCTAAATTTGGGTTTGAGCTTGGATTGGGTCCAATTTATTGAGCAACTTGAATTGGATGACTGTCATGAATATTTCAGAAAAGGTTTGGAGTAGTTTTGAATTTGGGTTTGAGCTTGGATTGGGTCCAATTTATTAAGCAACTTGAATTGCATGATTGTCATGAATATTTCAGAAAATATTTGATTTTGGGGGGTCAATTTGGTGGTATTTGAACATGTGGCATATTTTGGGCAAAATAATGGGGATTTTAACTTGTGATGGATTTGGATGAGGCTTGGGTTCAAATTAGGGTCAACTGATGAGTCAATTTGGTTTAAAGGAATTTCATGAAGGGTTTTGGACATCAATTGGGTTGAATTTTTGGGGTTATGGGGTTTAATTTGGGAAATTGAGCTACATGGTCAAAATTGGGACTTTTGGATTGAGCTAAAAATTGGGTTCAATTGAGCTTGGATTTGGTTTGGATTGGGTTTAGGCATGATGAATTTGAATTTAGAATTGAAATTGTGGAGGATTGAAGTCAATTGGATAAACATTAGGGCAATTTGGGCATTTTGAGCTTAAAGGGGCAAGTTGGGGCTTTGCTCAAAATGGGTCAATTTGGTCAAATTGGGCCCATATGAGTGGTTCAAATTTATTTTGAGGACATTTAGAGTGATTTTGGTGGTTTTGGGAATTTTTGTAATTTTTGGAATTTGAAGGGTATTTTGGTAATTTTGGGTTTTGGGGGTATTTTGGAAAATTTGAGGTATTTTGGCCAATTTGAGTGATTTGGAACGGTTTGAAATGATTTTTTAAGAGGTTTGGAGAATTTGGCTAATTTTGGGAAATTTTGGAAAATTTAGGGTTTAGGGGTAATTTGGTAATTTGGTGAAGTTTGGGGCCAAGAAATTAGAATTTTGGTAAGGTTAGGGTTGATTTAGGATATTGATCATAAGGTCACCTTATTTGATCCATAGGACCAAGGGAACTCCCCTTTTTGGATCCTTCTTATGTTGGTCTTAGCAAACCCTAGTCTAAAGCTAATGGTTTGGGGGACCATCCACATGAGTTTCCAATAGAGTAGGGGATCAAGCCAGGTATATTTGGCTAAGGATGAGGTTGTGAGTGCAGGTGAAGGTGTGTGTGTGCAAGACTGGCCAAGACTACACCACCCAACTCTAAGGCCAAACTGTCTTATGGGGACTCCTCTTGAGCTCCCAGCTCCCCCATATTGGTCCTAAGTGCTAAAGGTTAGAACCAACATGCGAAACTTCAAGAGAGCGAATAAGAGTTTAGAATTTTTATTGGTGAGCATTTTGAGTTATACCTTTTCCCAAGAGGTGAGGCCTCAATTGGATTGTTCTCAAGCTTCGCATTGGTCCCATGAATGTCCTCCAAGCGTTAATTCGAGTAGAGGTTGGAGCTATATCAAAGTCGATCAATAGTTGGCACGGCTTTGGTCAAAGTCTAGTGCAAAGGGCTCTAGGGATGGGGATTTCATTAGGAAATTCCTCTCTTGCCTTGGTGAAGCTAAAAATTGAATCAATTTAGAGTTTGGTAGAGGTTTATGGCATGACAGAAAAATGCCTTGGATTTCAAAGACGAAATTGGGCTTGGACAGTGAGAATGAATGGCTGAAGATAGTGAAATTGAACTCAGGGAGGTTAGTAAAGCTCTAGAGATAATTCGACAAAGTTTCCCCAAAAAATCAGATCATCTCCTTTTTTGGCTATGAGAGGGGTAGTTTAAATAAAGAAGGAAGGAGGGCTCAATTGGCCAAGCCAGTGGGTGCAAAATGCTGCCTTCGTAGAGGGTTGAGCGGTGCAACAATCCAATTGGAATGATCCTTTTTTGATGGGTGTAATTTAGGGTCCAAGCCATGGTGGCTCTTCTCGATTTTGAGTTTTCCAATGAGTAGGGCGGCCGACCAGGCTAGGGGAGGTGGCTAGCTAGCTCAGGAAAGTTATAGGGAGGTTTAAGTGTGATTAAGATGTAGGTTTAATCAAGTGATGACAAGCTTGGTTGAGAGGCTCCCTAATTTTAGGGACCCTTGGTCCATGCACCAATTTAGGGTCTTAAGTGATGTGATTAGCATCCTAGGAGGCTAACCAAGGCAGAAAAGGATTAAGCATGGGTTAAATGCAATGGCTTAGGTTAATTTGAATTTTAGGCTCAAAATTATCGGGCTAAAAGTTAAATTTGGGCTTGGCTTGGGCTTGGATCCAAATCAGTTGAAGCCAAAATTTGGTCTAGCAGAATGTCATGGAGCATTTGGAAAACAAATTTCATGAAATTGGATTAATAACAAAGTTCAATTTGCTGGAATTTTGATTTAAGGTCAATTTGGGACATTTAACTTGGGCCTAAGATTTGAGCTTAGAATTAGGTTCAATTGGGGTTGAATTTGTTTCAAATGGGATTTAGATATCATGAGATTCAATTTAGATTTGAAATTTTGAGGATTTGAAGTGAATTTGGTGAGAATTGGAGGTGATTTGGGGATTTTAGGCGAGGATTTGAAGTGAATTTGGTGAGAATTGGAGGTGTTTTTGGGATTTTAGGCATTTGGGGGCATGATTTGGGGATTTTAGGCATTTGGGAATTTTGGCAGATTTAGGTGCAATTGGGGTCATTGGGTTGTTCGGATTGGTTTGGAATGATTTTGGAAATTTTAGTAAATTTTGGAAAATGTGAGTTATTTTGGTAATTTTAGAAATTTGGGGGTCTTTTAAGAATTTTGAATGATTTGGAATGGTCTAGTGTGCTTTCTGAATGAGAATTGACAATTTGGGCAATTTTGGGAAAATTAGGGTTCTAGGGGTATTTTGGTAATTTTTGAAAAATTTATGAGCAGAAGACCAAAGGTGGTTGTTTAGGTGAAATTGGAGTTTATTGAAGATGCTAATTATATTATTTTCTTTTTTGTGTCATAAGACCAAGGGGAAGCCCATTTTGGATCCTCCATGTGCTAGTCCTGACCTCCCTAGCTAAAAACTAAGAGTTTGGGGACCACCCACGTGAGTTCACCCACGTGAGTTCCCAAAAGAATGGGGAAACAGGCTAAGTGGAGGTGATTTTAGGGTTTTGGGAATGTGTGTAAGTGATTCAAATGTTTGTGTGTGTAGGTCTGACTAAGACCAAAACCAAGCCACCCGGGGGTAACCCTAAGACCTGATAATCCTATGGAGACTCTTCTTGAGCTCCCCCATGTTGGTTTCAACTAAGTGCTAAAAGTCAAAACTAAGCATGTGGAACTCCAAGAAGAGTAAAGAAATGTTTATAATTTTTGCTGGGGTAGGGTTCTATCACTAGTCCTCTAGTATAGTCAACAGGAAAGTCCTTTGGCTATGTCTTAGGCTTCTAAGGAAGAGAGATCAGACCTCAACAAAAGTGAGGTCAACAAATGGACCCTCCAAATCACTAAGTGCAATAGTATCATTATCTTCAAACTTCATTTTCCTGTTGAGAATACCATTCATAAACTTTACATAACTTGACATTTGTTCTAAGACTTCAGCAAATGAAATATTAATTGTAAGCTTCTTAAATATTTCCAGAAATTTTGAAAATTGCTTATCCAACTTCTGCTGATGAAGTCTCTGAGGAAATGGAGGTGATGGTTTTTTCAAATCAATTTTTAGTGGAGAAATAGGTCTTTCAGAATCTTTTGGAGCGTCTTCATTTCTTCTCTCTCAACTTCAATTTCTTTTTGAACCCTACCTTCCAACTCTCTTCCGCTTCTAAGTTGAACGGATTTTACTTGCTCTTTATTCTGTTCTTTTGGATTTGATTCAGTATTACTAGGAAGTGTTCCTTGGGATATATTACTTAATGAATTTGATATTTGCCCAAGTTGATTCTCAATATTTTTAATTGTAGCTCCTTGACTTTGTAATTGATTTTCCATTTGTAACACCACTACTTCTATAGACAACTTCAGTTTCTCAATGGGTTTACTTGGTTGTTCCCCCATTGCTGATTATTACCACCCGAATTGTTGTTCCAGTTAAAGTTGGGATGGTTTTTCCAACCTGGGTTATAAGAATTTGAAAATGGGTTATTCTGCTTGTTACTTATGGCATTCAAAGTTTCTAATGGTGCTTAAGAATCTACCATTTAGCCTATTGAATTCTCCTCAATCATGGAAATTGGTTGGGAAAATTTCATTCCAAATTGGTCTAAATTCCTTGAAATTGCAGCAACTTGATTTGCTAACATAGTAAATGCATCAGTTTCATGAATATTGGCTACTTTCCTCTTCAATTAAAGCATAAGCATTATTAAATGGTTTTGACATCAATGAACCACCAACAACAGCATTAATAATAGATATAAGTGATCAAACTAGTCCATTGTAACATGTTTGAATTATTAACCAATCTGGTATAGCATGGTATAGACACTTTCTTAAGAGTTCTTTAAATTTTTCCCATGCTTCATAAATAGATTCTCCTTCAAACTGGCAAAAACATGTAATATCATTTCTAAGCTTCACAATTTTTTATGGTGAAAAATATTTAGCAAGAAATTTTTGTGTTAAATCACCCTAATTTCTGATAGATCCTGGTGCTAATGAATTCAACCACATCTTAGCTTTATCCCTTAATGAGAAAGGAAATAACGTAAGTCTTATGACATCATCGTATTTAAATGTAGTGCACAATTCTAGAAAATTAGCAAGATGTAAATTTGGATCTTCAGTTGGTGATCCCCCAAACTGATTATTTGATACAATTTGGATAATAGCAGGTTTAAGCTCAAATGAATTAGTCACTACAGTAG
>NW_018164444.1:2683580-2706707 GCF_001263595.1 Phalaenopsis equestris
ATATATATAATATGTAAATGATATGATTTTGGTAGCTGACAACAAACAACTAACGAAAAATTCATAATCCAGCATAAGCTCATATTTAACTATGTACCAAATTTATTTTTATACAATATGATTCTATCCCATATATCCGGACTTCACTTCAACATTAGGGTACATGTATAGCATTATTGTACACATCATGTAATATTTTTTTGAGATTTAGCGTGGTAGGAACATGTCACCAAGTCTCATTTGCTATATTCCCTTATGGTTTTTGGTTCTTCCTCACATTCTTTCTTTATATCACCAAGTCTCTTTTGTTGGCGCATATAAATGGCGCTCTTAGGGCATCCTTCCCTCTCAAGCACTTTCACAAAAAGCTGTTCTTATTTGGGGAAAGCCATTCCTTTGTTTTTTGGAGGTGCATCTTGTCTTCTAGAATTTTATTTTTGTTGGGATGTTTGGGAAATGATTTTGTTGTAGAAAAGAGAATCGTCTTCTTTTGATAAATATATATATATAGCAAAACCCATGCTTTCTATATTGTTTGCAGATCAAATGCTCTCTAGGTCCAGCCTCCAGCAGCCCAAGATGCCTTAGGATGGTCCCAAAAAGCCTACATATAGGGCAAGCTCAACAAAAGGCAAGAAGTTTTCTTCCAAATTTGATTCGGTGATTAGGCGTGGGTGTATCATGATGCTAGCGTGGGCGCATCAGGTTACTAACAAAATAGTGTGGGCGCATACGGGTGCTTTAACCATAGATGAGGATAGCATGGGTGGTTGTTGTGTTAATGCAGGCATACTGGGATGGAGCAAGCACACTGTGTAGTCTGTGCGGGTGCGTTGGATCACTTAGTCACCTTTTTCACTCCAATTTATTATCTTTTCATTCCATAATGGCATAAAACATGTAACCTGGACAACAAATAAAGAATTACCTTTCTCACACATAATAACAACATTATATATTATTACATATTATAATGTAGGAAACCTTATTCATTCACATATAATGTAGGAAACCTTTATAGTAATAAAGGTAAACAAGCCAAGAATTCATCACATATTTCGTTCACATTAGCAGAAAACCTTATTCAAATCTAATATTGAATTCCATTAGTTGCTCCTTTTCATCAACAATTTGGAGTCCTATATTGGGCAAGCTAAGATAACTTTAGATCACTTTGAGATGATCAAAGCCCGTTGCAAACTTTATGATAGACCCGCCATTCAAATGAATTAGGTCAACTATCATGTTTGTTTCATTTTTAATGAAGAAAATCAGCTTTAGGGATAGTATAGTTCATGTAATATGAGTATAAAGAAGGATGTTAATGAAAAGTCTACTCTTAAATCTCTAAATCTTAATGACAAAAAAATAGCCGCTCATTAAAAAATACATATACTAATTAAGAAAAAAAGCAAACGCTCATTAACAAATACAACTCATTAAAAAAAATCAGCAGCTCATTAATAAAAAACAGATGATCATTAAAAAAAGAACTGCAGCTCATTAAAAAAAAACAACAACTCATAAAAAAAAGCAGCTCATTTAAAAAAGAACTGCAGCTCATTAAAAAAAAACAACAATTCATAAAAAAAAGGCAGCTCATTTAAAAAAAAAAAAAACAACATCTGCTATTAAATTTTCGATTTTATCGCCAGGTAAAATTTTCTCTGTCCTTGTAGAGATTGGAAACCTCACCTTCTACTTGAAGGAAAGGACAACAACCAACTGTGCTAGTTTATCTTATGCTTATTTATAAATAGTAAGTATGCTATCTATATGGAACAAAAATGAAGTAGTTCTAATCTGTTTTGCTCAAAAATAAGGGGACAATTAATACGTCATCAATAAATTTTCATCTTAAGGTATGACACGATGGAGGCAATATTTTGAGTAACAAGTATTAAATTTTTGATAAAAAACCATCCAGATCTCCGATTTCAGCAAGTTTATAGTCAAACTGACCGGCTCGATCAGACGGGCCTAATAATATCGAAGTTAGTCAAATTTGAGTCAAATCAAGTACAAATCAAGTGATTAAACCAATATTGAAAGATTTTCGGACGCATTTGGAAAGTTAAACAAATGTCGAATTTGGCGAGTTTATAGGGTTTAGGGTGTCTCGACAAGGTAAATCCAATGAGCCCAAGATCTCTCAATTCTAACATCATTACAATATTTAAATGTCCATTAAACATTGTCTAATTAAAGGAAGCTATCCAGACTATTCGATCAAAATAATACATACTTCTGCATTAATTGCACCTAGAATACTATAAATAGAGCTCCACCCCTCTCATGAGGGGGACTTAAGCCTTGAAAGAGAACTTGAAGCTTTGAGAAGGTGCTCAAGTCTACACCACCGCCGACCGGCGTCGACCACCATCGATCGTCATCGACAACCACCAACCTCTGTCGATCGTCATTGACCACCGCCGACCTTCGTCGATCACCGTCTATCATCATCGACCACCATCGATCGCTGTCGACCATCGCCGACCTCCTTTGGCCTTCGCCAACAGGCGTCAATCATCACCAACCAGACGCCGACAGTTGATGTTGTAATCTGAAAATATAGTTATCATGTCTCGTCTGTAGGACAAGGAATTTTTTTAATCATCGATCAATAGTGGATTTTCGCAATTGGACCAAACCCCGTGGTTTTTTCCTTTCCGAATTTTTCACGTAAAACTTTCTCGAGTCGTCAGTGCTTGTTTCTCATTCATCTGTGTGTGCTCTAAATTCTCGTATAACGCTAAGACGATAATTTGTTACTCTACCACCGTATATTTTCTAGCACGCATCAAATATATTTTAGCAAGTAATAAAACAATAAGATCGAGCCCACAAACATATAAACTATAAAAGTAATAATTTGATTGTTGAGATATGGGAGTTTAATTGAATGCATGGCTAGTACCATGGTGTGGTGTAATAATTGTATTATGGTTAATCATTTCTAATCATAAAATTGGAGTTATGTTCTTGATTGATCTTATTTTTTATGTGTAATTAGACTACTATTTTTATATCTAATGTGATCCTTAATAATGCATAAATTAAAAGAAAACATAAATGATATGTCGGATTCTATTTGTGTTATGTTATCATATACTATCACACATTATAGTATGGTCGGGCCTACGACTATATGAAACTTAAAGAATGTTCATTTAAAGATCGAGATAAGGGAATTTAGACAAGTTCACGATGAGTTCGAGGATACAACATCTGAGGTACATTATAGGATGTCATTTCAAATAAAAATGGCAGCTTATGTGTAAGAAATTTGAATATAGAATATTAAAAATAAAGAAGGCGGCCTATAACTTCTCTTCTTATTAATCTTACTATCAACTCGTTGTTATAATTAGAATATATAGCAAATTTGACGAATCACATGCCTAACTTACTCACGACATGAATATATAGCAAATTTGACGAATCACATGCCTAACTCACTTACTCACGACATATTGGTTGAGGATTTAGTTTCTCGCTGTAAGTTAGCGAGTTTGAATCACGGATATTGCACTTTGGGCACAATTTTATCGAAAAATTTTTTTTTTCCATATTATTTAGATTTTTGGAAAGACATAATTTTCAAAGCAATATTTATGTTGTTTATTATTGTTAGAAAAATAATTTTAATCTATGGATCTAACTATTTATTTGATATTTACATCTTTAGAAATTAAAATATACTGAAATTAATAGAATTGAGTAGAATAAGCCATAAGAGAAATTAATATATCATTGCATAAGTATTTCATTAAATTCGGAATGAATAAATTAATAAACAATAAATGATTTATTCATAAGCATAAATGGGTGGGTATGTGGAACCCCATTAATGAGCATAAGTTTTTCAGCATATCATAAAATTTATTTAAGCATAAATTTTTTAAGCAAAATTAAAAAAATTGTAAGCATAAATGACATAAATTTAACTTAAGCAAGGGTCTTCAATAATTCATAAGCATAAATAGAGACAATTTGGAACCCCATTAATTTTAATTTATCATTTAAGAAAAAACTATGAAAGCATTTTAAATTAATGACTTCTTTTTGGGAAAAATTATTACGTGCGGTCACCACACGCAAAATTTATTTGCAGCGTCAGATCTGGACCGTTAAAAATTTAGAGTGGGCGCTACTCTAATAAAAAAAATAAAAATAAAAAAGATGTATTTCAGTGGTCCAGATCAGACACTGCACACAAATTTACTTGCGATGTCTGTACGCAACAAGCGCCCCCTTTTTTTTGGCCCCAAAAGTAAAATGTTAGCAATTAAATAAAACATTTGGGAGAATAAATTTGGTAATTAAATATTGCATTAAATCCAACCGCAAATCAGTGTCGCCTTAGTTTTCTCCATTTATTTATTTATTTTCATTGTTTTTACATATCTAACTCCTTAACTTTACTTTTCACATTTTCATCCTCCAAATGTTTCACATCACACATGAAATATCACTATTGTAATTTTTAAAAAGTTAAATATTACATACATAGGTAAGGTGGTCTGTATGTGTAAATTGAAGTTTAGGTTTTAAATATGTAAATGATATGAATTAAATGGTATGTAAGTAAATATTCCTATTAATTGAAGTTTCATTTCTTTTTTTTTAACTTTCATGTTAACATACATAACTGTGGAATCATGATTTATCCTCTAGAGCATGTTTCGAGAGATGGAGCGTAAAGAATAATGAAGAGAGAGACAGAATAGTTTTTGATGAGGAGGATTCTTTGCGCCGAGCAGAGGGTAAAAAAAGAAAAAAAGTTTTTGACGAGTCGAAAGCTGGGGCCACGGGGTGGATATCACGACCCGCTTTTCTTCCGCTTTAGCTTCGTTCTGCCGCGACGCTGGGAGCCAAACGGTCGATTTTCGCGATTTGGTGTCGCGAAGCCGCAAAAAAGCCGCCCCAAACGGAGTCTAAGAGTGCAAGATGAACAGTTTCTAAGAAAATATTCGTTATTTCATTCATAAAATGGTCTCAATTTATAAATATTGGAGATCCTTGATAAAGTTATATTTTTAGCCCCATGTTAAAGGTCATTATAAGTCATTATTTATCTTTATCGTATCATGAGCATTACAAATCAGTTTTTATCCTCTTTGACGGCTTTTCGTAATTAAAAATTGATACTTGTGTCTATCTAGATCAATAACTGATACCGACACCCTTTCTTGTTCATAACTAATGTTAAAACATTTTCTCATCAATAACTAATATTGATCACTTTCTGTGAGCCTAATTATTTCGATCGTCATGCCTTTGAATCAGTTGACTTAAATGATTCGAGTTGGTTTCTTACTTATATACCGGTCGGCTCTTTCTCTAAGAACTTGAGCATCTCCCAGGTAGTATTCAGTCGACTCTTTGATCAGAGTGATTCTTCGATAGCTAGGCAGAAATGCAATCGATCGCTCTTTCTTCGCTCGACTATTGACCTTTAGCCGCATTAAGCACTCGAAGTCTTTTGCCAAATCATTGAATGTTAATCAAGATTGAGCAGAACACACGGTTTAAACTAAACGCAACAATATTATGAGTCTCATAGAATGCAATATGATTTATTTTTAATCCTCACCAAAAAGAGTGAAAATGTGGAGCAATTGAACATATTTCAAAATGATTTCCGATGGTCACGTTTGGCGAGAAACTCGGACCAAAATACCCGTCGATGAGTCCTAATCACTGCCCAAATTTTGCCAAAAGAACACCTAATCATATAATAAATTTAGGTCCACATTTCTGTAAGAATAAAATATGTGAAAGAGACAATTAGTAATTAGCCATTGAAAACATTCTTTTTTTCGTATAACCATCTTTGAACCTACTCAGGAAAAAATTACAAACATCCCACAAAACTTCTATGTGTCTACATCTTTAAAACATAAAGATTCGAGCATTAATATGAGGTGAAATAGGAGCGCTATTTACGTACAGAGAACGCACGCAGCTCTCAGTGCGTAACCCCTCCCAATAACCTCTGCGAAGATTATTAGGGGGTTATTGCGGAGTTATTTCAAAGTTATTTGGAGTTAGTACCCTCCACGGTTACACTTTGACATTTTCTCTAGTGTTTAGGATATTGATTCCAAATAACACCGAAATAACTCTGCAATAACCCCACAATAACTTTCGCAGAGTTATTGAATGGTTATTGAGAAGGGATTACGCACGGAGAGCTATGCGCGTTCTCCGTACGTAAATGTTTACCGTGACATAGACATGCGGTATCCACTAAAAGAAAGCCGGTTAGATGCAGTTATCATACCTTTTTAGCATTATTAACCGCACATAATTTGCATAAATCAGCTCATATATTATTAGATATATGAATAAAAAAAAGTGTGCATGAAAAAAAAAAAAACAATTTTCTAAACGTATAATCTACAAAAATCAACTTTTTTTCTGAAAATTAAGCTGAAGAAAAATGGAACTAAAACAAAAGAAAAAATTTTTTTCTGAAAATTAAGCTGAAGAAAAATGGAACCAAAACAAAAAAAGTTAAGAGCCCAATGGAGAGTGGGAATCATATTGATGGAGAATAGTCCAGACATCCTGATCTGGAAAGGTTGGCATTTACGAAAATGATGAAACACGCGCACAAAAGCTCTATTGTACATAGTCAAACAGTGGCGAATTTAAAAGGTTTTCAAAATATTTGAATTACAAAAAAGGACAAACGAATTTATGAAAAAACGACTGCAAGACTGCTCAAGTATAAAATAAGTGCTCGTGAAGAGATGCCAAATCAAACATTGAGTTGCGCCAAACTGCGTAAAGATAAATAGTTATAAAATAAGAGTAATATGAGGCTGGCAATAACATAACCTTTTTGCCCATTTGGCATCAAACTCAACATTATACTCATAAACATGATGATTGTGCTCTGTTTTGTCTTGTTGCCTTGAAGTGATATAGAGCCTTCCTTCCCTTCTCAGAATATATGCACAATGTCATACGCAAATCTGGCACGGTGTTAAGGTTCCAAATTTGCAGATTTTAAGTATGAATTGCCGAGCTCATGTGAAAAGTATAGAATAATAGTTTTTAGTTGACTCAAATTATGGAACATAGACAGAAGGGTAATGGAAATATAGGAAGTTTTTGGTTCACAATATGGTCATGATAGATTTTATAGCTGCTAGATTTGTTTTAAGTGCAATATATGACTAATCCACCAAAATCTGTTTTGAATTCAATCTAAAAACAAATCTAACGGCTTTAAAATCCTGTATAAGCCCAGCTTTTCTCCCTAACTATGTTTGTTTGGGCATTACAAAATAGGAATAAGAGGAAAGCTTCTATCAGAATTTAAAACTGCTAATAGAAAGTTGATGGAAAATATGAATGAGAAGGAACTCGGTACTTGACACTTTTATCGTGATTTTTCACAAATCATTCAATTAAAACAACTAGGCTCCGTTTAGAAGCTGGTAATTTGAGTGAAAAGAAAAGGAAATGAAACTGAAAATCTTGGATAAATGGTTCTTCATTCATGATCGGATTAAAAGTTACTTTTACTTTCAATCCAAAATATTAGCGCACCCAATGTACATATTGCGGTGAAACATATGTTAAAAGGATACGTCCAAAATAGCACGTACGACTGCAAATACATAACAAAATAGAGTTAATGTGGCCGAAGATAGAAGAGCAGCATAACTATTAAGATATTCGCAGAGAGTAATAAGAGAATAAAACGCTAAGAAAAAAATTACAATGAAAAATTTTGCTAACTTAATGGAATCCAGAAGAAGCCTATGTGTGTTTATTTTCTTCAGTGAAACCTAATTAATGTGTTCTGAGAGCATAAAAATAGAAACAAAAAAAGCAATTTTAACAATGCATCTAAATTGAATTCAGGTTTTAAAATTGTCTCCTAAACGCATGAATTTGAACATGAAAGATGACTTGAAAAGGGTTTCATAATGGGCCATGAAGGGCTTGCTTTCTAAACAAGAAAATAGCTTGAAATGATGCCAAGAACCCTAAATTGCGACAGAAAACTACGTAGCAGATAATAGCAATCGGCCTTGATGAGGGACTTCAGATTGTGAAGTGAGTTCTTAATAGATTTCTATCATTTTATTAGAAGCGAAGGTTTATATATCAGGTAATTTTCCAATAGTTTGAACAGTGGGTATGGAATGAAGGGGGGTGTCAGCACCCTTCAGTTAGTTCCACCAATAAAAGCCTTCTGAATAGGATCTTTCTGAGTTTATTCGGTGCTAGACAACTAGTGGGATGACTATTCAAACACATCGGACAAGCAATGAAATTTTATACAAAGTTTTAGAAAAATTAAAAGAAAACATAAATTTTCGTGCTTATTTTCCTCCAATGAACTAGCAATAACATATGATATATAACCAAAGCAGTTATAATAAAATCATTTTATAGTAGCTATGTACCATCAATTTATCTATTAGAGCAACAATGAAGAACTCAGGAGAGAAACATCTGGAATCATACCATGAGGCCGCCAAAAAATCCGTCGAGTACAATACTATTCAAAGAATTGAAGTAATTCCCGATGGAGAATTTAGCTTTAGCCAGAAGTCCCAAAGAAGTGACTGCCATGATTAACAAGTAAAACACAAAACCTGTTAAGCCTGTAAAACCCCAAATTCCAGCAACAACTCCGCCCACGATTGACAAAAAGGTACGACTGCAGAAAAAGAAGAACCCCTCATCAGGTTATGTTTGGATCAAAGTTCTTCCAATGAGATTATGAAACATACCGAAAGCAAGTTAGAGCTGGATAAAAGAAAATAAATCATATTTAGGCATAGTAAAGCAGGCTAGTTTCAATGTAGAAGATGACCAAAAGATGTGCACAATGCTGAAGCAGCCACTAGCTCAAATATTCTTCAGATGCCTCTACAGGTGAACATCATCTCACTCATCTTATAGCTTTATAATTAAGTTATAGTAAGCAGAAGATAAAATGCTCCAAGTAAATTTGTAGTGCTTAACATTTCACCTACAGTACAATCACAAATCTATCACGCAATTTCATTTTCATGCAAAAACCATGGATTATTTTTCACTGCATCCTGAACAACAAGGAATCAAAAGTAGATTCAACTCCCTGATTCCAACGATGGGTTCACATGGACTCTATAATGCACCCATATGGACATGGGGACAGAGATAAAGCATGCAACAGAAACCAAAACCCACAGTTTAATGGAACAAACACAGCAATTAGAGACCAAATATAGCAAAATTGAAAAAAAAAATGCATTCTCGCAAGATGGATTACAAATAAAATAGATGTAAAAAAAAGGTAAGAATTGATTAAGTAGAAAAAAACAAAGCCTCATATTGATACATGGAGATAACTCACTCCAAAAATTGATAGATGCACTAGCAAACTCAAGGAGCTCAATTACTAATAAGCAGACATGAGATGGAAGAAAATCTAAGATTGTACTAAGCCAACATGTGTCCTTCATTATAGGCACCAGCACCGGAATTTATAATGACAGTGCTAGGTCCATAATTATCCTCAGAAAGATAACAATAATTTAATAAAAGAAAGGAATCAGCCCCATAAGAGCAGGGAGAGAGATGCTAGATCCCAATGAATCTTTTAAAAAATTAATTTGCAAGGAGCTCAACCGAACCATTTTAAGCAAAACAGGACCAATCAAATTGAGCTATGAATAAATAATTTGGAAAGAAAAAATATTCATAGCGAATTTTATTGAGATTTCATTTGATTTTTCTTATGCCTATGCTCAATCCATGACCCCTATTTGTAAGTGAAGTTTGACATTACAAAATTGGCTGTATTTTACAATTATCTGAAATGAATAGGTTGAGCTTAAAGTATTTAGTCATATAGTGTGCAAGTTAGACTTGTAGCCAGGTAGCCAGTTACTAGTAAAAGGAACTGCGGTGAATTCTAAATTGACAGTGAGTACCATTAAAGAGTTCTAACAAGAACTCCCTTTCGATTGGTGAGGGTTTTGGCAAATTGACTATTTCTCTAAGATGAATAGCCTTGACACATTGGCGACATCGCGAATCTCACAAGCAAATTTTGCAATATAGTGCCAAGGGTTAAGTTAGAGTCAACTCATGGGTGACTTCTTATCTAAAATGTAGACTGGCAACTTAAGGCTTTAGGACACTAAACTCTGCAAAGTCCAAGCTATATAGGTTTAAGTACATCAGTTACCAAATTCTCCTATCTCATTCTCCTGTCTCTTTCAAAAAGCTGAGAAAAGAAAGGGAATAAAAGTATTCGCAAATCTAATTCGGCTTAAATAGCTCATGTTGTATGGATTAATCTAGAGCATTGATTCAACAAGATGCACAAATTTCCAATAATATATGATAACATCAATGCCTATAAAATAGAGATTTGTGATTCGTTTTCAGAACTTCACAATGTCTGAGCTTTACTCATCAAGCCCTTGACCTGCAATTGCTTCAAAGTTCACTTTCTAACAGATAAGAAAATTTGAGTGTGTTTGACAGGCATGTTTTCATCGATGGGTTTCAATAAAAATATAAAAATGTTGTTAATAAAAAATTTCCCATGTTCACGAAAAAATTGCTGCTAATAGAAGGACAAGGTGGAAGACTCGAAGCTTCAAAGCCATCTCCTTAGACACAAATTTAAGCAGTTTCATTGACAATCCAAATGTAAACACACCCTAAAGTTTAAGACCTTCATCTCTTAGTTGATCGTGAATCTTCCCAAAGGAAGTTGAGGGAACAACTTGCCAATATTTAGGGTGATTTCAATTTGAGGTAAAAGTGAATTTCCGAAATCACATGACCAATAATGAAGCGAGAGGGGAGCACTAATGAACTAGCTTTTCAAGCAAACACAAATGAATGCAACGTTGTCAATGAAGTGGATGTTGTAAGGAACGATTTCACTCCAACAAACGGGGAAGAGAAGATGTAAAAGAAACCTAATTCTAAAAAATTATTCTCCTTAAGTTAAGATGTGAAGGATGATAATCATTATGCTAGTGATAAAGGGATAATTCTGAAAAAAGTGGTGACCTAAAAGCTACTAAAAATGAGAGGGCTTTTGAATCCTACCACGAGTGTTGTGAATTCAGAGAGATGATTATCTCGATAGCATAGTTGTTGGCGAAATACTTGTGTGCATAATTCGCACGCAACTCTGCGTGTGTACTCCATTAACCCTGCAATACCGCCATAATAACCTATGAATAACATCGAAATAGAACCCGTGAAGGTTATTGGAAGGTTATTAGGGTTATAGGTTATTGAAATTAATACCTCAATAACCTCCTAATATCCCCTAATTACTACGAAGAGGAGGTTATTGCGGGGTTATTACGCACGTGATTCTGCGTGTGTATTACGTACGCAAATATTTCCCTATTTGTTGAGGGTAGTTCCAAGATAATAACCCTAGAGGCTTAAATTCTAGGAGTTGCTCACTAAAATCAATTGTTTGAAAAAGCTCATAATGAGTCTAAAAGTCGTTATTGAGATAAGGCAAAGGTGGCCAAGCAAGTTGAGGGCTTGATGGCTATTAAGTAAGGAATTGTCATGCTCGAAGTTTATGATCATATTGATAGTAATTTCTTTAACTAAATTGAAGCAAAGTTGAACTAGCATGCTTAGAGTCACCATGTTAAGTTGCCCAAGAAGTTTGCTAATGATATTCGTCAAGAGGTTAATATACTTAGGAAGAAGTCATCTTGATAAAATTGTGTTTTGAAACTTAAATGATGAACCAATTTGAAGCAGGGATTCATTCTTTGCCAACTCATCAAGTAAGAAGATCCCTTCCTGAGATTACACTTGATTCGTGATTTTGTTGCACGTCGCGATGGCTTTCACCATCTCTCTCAAGTTCAAAATATCTATTTTTGGACCAAATTATCGTTCATAGGATAGACTTAAGCCTTAAAGTTGTATTCATCTCCTCTATTTTTATTTTTTATGTGGCTAATAAAAAGACAAGTAATGTTAGTAAATGATGTTATACTACGTGCCTGCAATTTCTTTTATTTTGCTATGATATAATGGATTTTTCATATTCATGAAAATTTTACCTATGCTTATAAGATAGGCTTGAGAACTTCTCAAAATTGAAATTATTTGTTTTATACACTACACTTGCACATTCGAATTAAACCTCATTAGAAAAATATATCCTTCAAAAAGAAGTAGGCTACTCTGAAGTCGATCATTCATCATGAGTTGCACCTTTGCTATAAAGTCGTCTTTTTAGTGTTGAGAAATGAGTTGATACATTTGGATTTATTAAGTTGATACATATAAATAGCAAATCAATTTCAAAATTTGGTTGTCAAATCAATAGTTATGAACATTTATGAATCCATCATGCTTATGTAATATGATGGATTAAGGTTTCAATGTTTTCCAGCCAATATATAGGGTTGCCTTTTAGCATTATGTCTCTTTGCGATTTCTTAACCTCTAGCTTCTATTTCTATTTTCTTCTTCCTTACTCCATGCTCAAACTTTTGCTTTAAAGCTGTGACTTCAATGATCAAGTAACCTAAGATCTTCTGAAAGTATAATGGAAATTTAACCCGTACATTATGCTGAAGAGCATAAGGCTTCTTCGGCCAGAGCTAAAGCTTGGCGATGAATTCTCACTAAAACTATAGGGAGAAGTTCTTGTACCATTACTCAAATGACAAGTTATGCTTCAATGAGGTCTAAACTGACTTATATTTTCGAGGAGAACCTCGAGATTATGAACTTCTATGAATTAATTCTAGCTCAGATAATGTAGAATTTATCTGCTAGTGCAGTCTCCTTCATTGTCTTCCTCTACAAACAATGCTGAACTAGAATTTGAGCATCTTCAAGAACTTGTACATGGTGAAGGTTACAACCATGCTCATGTACAAAAGCATTAAGACGTATGGGCTATAGCGAAAAACATTGAATTAGAAGATAAAAAAATTTTGCAAGTCAGCCAAGGGATGGCTGATTAAGATTTGAGAGTCAGGTTTGCTACTCCTAATCTATCCTTTGAAGAGCACCAAAATTTCATAAGACACAGAGACTATATCCTTGACCCCTAGGTTTATTCATCAAATAACATGCTGGGGAACTTCCCGTCCAACCTAGTAGGCATGTAAGAGACGTGGATTTTATATCCTCTTTAAGTCCATTTTGAAAAAAATAATTAGCACCAGAAATAGAATCAAGCATTTCATCAAGTTTGGACATAAGAAATTTATACTTGAAAGTAAGTATATTGACACCATGCACTTAAACATACAACCAGTAAGAACCATTTATATATGACAAATTTCCTGAAATAAAAATATAAAAAGCAAAAATTACCTAAGGTCATCTATCCAGCTTTTAGCTCAATATTTTCAACAAGGTTCATTCTATAATGTGAAGGATTTAAAAGTTAGGGCCTTGAAAGAGAATTTATTGCATGTGAATTTGCTTCACAAAGGAAGTACATCTTGAAATTCAGCAAGAGAAACATTACTAAAACAATACATGTGAGACAATAAGGGAAAAGACAAATTAACAAAAGATGTTGTTCATAGAACATGCATCAAAATTCATTAAAAACTCTACTTTAAAAAATGAGAAGGAATTGTTTCAATTTGAGTACAAGAAAGAAACATATGTAGTAGAATCAATAACATAGATACAAGACCCTATCATACAGGAAATTGAAACAATAAACTGAAGATTTGCAAATTTTTCTTTAAAAATAATTTGGTGTGAATATTAAAACATGATTTATGAGAACACTGCTTTACGAACTTCTCTAAAGCCTTGGCAGGATATCGTAACATATCGCAATCATGTCACACAACCAACATTTTACTAACAAGATACAAGCGATGCTCATAGGAATGATATGACACCAAATATGAGCTACAAAAACGCTCATATCGCTTGATTGGCACCCAATAGCTACTAACTAGAAGGTATGTATCATGCATCATTAACAAAACTAGCATAAAAGAGATTTGAATTTAGTTTAGTTTTAGGATTTTCCTAGTGAGAGTATGGGCTGTCTCTTATAAATCCTCATCTTCATGGGCTTTGCAAACTGCACAATAACATTCAACTTTAATAAAAGCAAAGCTGTTAAAAATACTCACAATTGGTTGACGGGCCTCTTGCATTTGTGGCAATTTAATTCTCCTTCTGTTTAAAGGTTGTCTACCTAATTTATAGAAAACAAGAATTTACTTGGTGTTATTTGGCATTGCATAAGAAAGTTGCATGAGGTCCAACTAGTGGTCTCCAGTACGTCAAGTCAAGCCAGCGTACTATAGCCTCCATTTATTGAATTGCTATTTGACAGACTAAGATGAAGGTTCACGTGAGCTTTCAGGAAGCTTCCAACTCAGCAAAAAGCTCTAGCACTTGCAACATTTTTTGTATATTATAATCAATAACATATAAACTATAATGTAACAGATATATTTTACCTTATCATGTATATTAAAAATAGTGCATATGTAAGAAAATTAATGATAGAATATAACCTATGATATTATATAATCTATATAATAGCAAATCACTTGTATCAATTTTTTAAAGGTAAGATGACATGAGAGTACTGCATTTGACCACTTCGGGAAGGGACTTTGTAACATCGTACTATCTAGGACATGGGATGGAATGAAGAAGTGGCAAGGCAACTTTCACTTTACACGACCCAAATCTTTTACAAGTCCCCACAACAATTCCTAACGAATAAATCTAAAAATTATTCAAAGACTTGTCTTGTCAAAAACTAACATGTTAGTGATACTAAAGAATTTCATTGAATTCAGCTCTTGAGCATTCAGGCTTATTCAAACAATAAGAAATTCAGAATTTTTCATACAACAACGACAAGCGTTTATCCCACTAAGTGAGGTAGGCTACATGAATCTTTTGTCTACATTGAGGCCAATTGAGTGTCATATTTTCATTTAATTCTAATAAATTGAAATCATTTTTTATACAGCATGCCCAAGTCTTTTTAGGTCTTCCTTTATCTATCTTAACGTAAGCCGAATATAAAACATCTACTCTCCTAATTGGATCATCAGATAGTCGGCGTTTAATGTGACCAAACCATTTAAGACGACCCTCTCCAATCTTGTTTTCCACTAAAGCCACACCAACCCTTCACGGATACATTCGTTTCACATTTTTTCTCTAAAAGTCAAGCCACTCATCCACTTAAGCATTCTCATCTCAGCAACATTTAATTTATTTTTATGCTTCTCTTTTATAGGCCAACATTCTTCATATAGTAATAAAAATTCAAGTAACTTTTATTTGACAAGGGAGAAGAGCAGAGTTAGAGGCTGTTGAATGCCAAGTGCGCAAGAAGAAATAATGGATAAGCTATGCCAAGACCAACTCCAAACCTTATATATCAATATAATAATCAAACCGGCATATCAATGGCTTTTGAACAATTATTACGAAATTCCTAAGGAGAAAACGCGGCATAGTGGGTTCAATAAACTCAATTGAGTATGCTGATTTTGCAGCAGTTGCACATTCTTACTGTGCAGCATGAAATGTAGCAATCTTCATGGAGAACATTTTATAATTACAATGGCCAAACCCATTGTGAACCATAGAGATTCAATCTTTAAAAGGAGCTGGTAAAATTGCTCACAAATAAGGAATTTTATAGGCCAACCTGAGTTGGTGAATCATAGCCTAGAAAATTATTCATTCTAAGAAGATGGCTTCTGTGGGATGAGTATAACCATAAACTTATCATTCATCTACAAAAACTAAAATTAAATCTCTCCATTATCAATATCTAACTAAGCTCATAACAAATTTAAAACTCAAAATGACAAATTTCATTTATTCAGTCTATTAAAGTAAAACTTAGTAATAAAGCTATAAGGAAGCAACAGGTTAATAAGGATGAGAGTGAAATGATTTGAATACTAGAGTTTTCCTTCTATTATAGCTAAATTTGGCAAGTTCCTATGACATCCATGCTAACAATAAACAATCACCTAGAACTTGACGCTAAAATATTCTAGCAAGGATAAGCCCAGTAGATTATCACCTTGGACTGTCAGTTTTTTTATTGTTTACAAGCTGAAGAAAATTTGGATGATCAAGAAACTTCTTAAAGCAGGCCAATAAAAAATTCCCTAAAAGTTATATCATATTTAACACAATCTATATTAGATTATAAGAGGTGAAACAACAAAGCTACCATAATCATTTTCCAAAAAAATACGATAGTGGAATTTCAAATACATAAATGAAAGAAAATTTTCTATTTTAAAAAAACCAATAGATTTAGGAAGAAAATAGTGAGTGAGCATAATAAACAAAACAATAAAGTATATTATAGACTAGTCAAAACAATAAAGCAGAGCTATATGCAAAAGATGCATAATGGTAAAGAACTTTAGCTTTAATCAAGACATTATAAGGATTGGGTGATTTATTGCAGTGGTTTGATTAATGGGTCATTTTAATAAAAATTTAAAGACCAAGATGTTGAATAATTGGATAAAAAATAGTTTGGTTCCAATACTTAAGATTAAAAGAAATAGGAAATATTATGGTAATAAAAAAGAATTAAACTTATAAGTCATACAAAAAATTTAAGAGATACAATGATAGAATATGAACATTGAAAATTATGAAATCAAATAAGCAATTATATTTTAAGCCTCGAACCACTTTTTCGATTAAAAAAAGTCATGGGAAAAGTAAAGTAGAAAATAATGATCATATAACTTTCATTGATCTTGAAAAAGTATATGATCAAGTAAAAAAAAATGATTTGGTGTGCATAAAACACAGGTGTTAGTTAATGTTATATTGAATTCATTAAAGATTTGTATGATTGAGCATCAACTATTGATAAAATTAATTATTGAGTAACCAAATAGTTTCCAATTGCAATTGAATCATATCAAAGATCAACAATGAGTTAGTATTATTTTATGTTGATTATGAAAATGCTTATAGCAGATATTCAAAGTCGGATGTATTGTTATATATGTTTCACACATAACATAGTTCTAATTGGTGAGACTTTGATGAAATGAATGGTTAAACACTAAAATCAATAAAAAGGTTAAAATAAAGGGAGTTTTGGACAAATAGAATAAATTTTGAGTATATTATATTCAATTTTAATAAGTAAGAAATTAAAATTTACCAGCAAATAATATTAGAAGATAAAATAATATTTAGGTGTAATGGGTTTAATAATCTTAGACTCATCATACAAACATATAAGAATAAAAATGAATATATAAAATTCACAATTTAAGGATAGGTGGTTAAAATAAAGAAGTGTCTTAGGATTATGATGCAACGAGAGCCAACCATGAAGAATTGAATGCAAAAATTAAGGAATTACAATTAGGTTTTTATGTTGAATGGATTGAGTATTGGGAAGTGAAAAAATCAATAATAGATAAGTAGAGTGTAAGAAATATATATATAAGATAAATTTGTAGCAAAATTAGGAAAAATAATTTAAAGGATGACCATATTAGATTAATGGTTGTAGAAAAATCTATTAAACATAATTTGAAAAAAATTAGGCATTGGACATGTACAACCTGCTCAATGCATAAATAAAATAAACATCAAAGGATTAAGCAAGTAAATTGGTAGATTCAAGGAAACATGGATAAAATTATTCAAAATGATTTGTAAAGAAATACATATAATATCCTGGGAGATAGTAAAAATTGGAAACAAAAGAAAAATGAATATTCATAAACCATCAAGCTGGTTGGGATAAGGCTCATGACGGCAATGATGAATAGAACAAACAACAAAAAAGGAAGAAATTTGAGTTTAATATTTGCTAAGGTTTATATATCGCTATAAGTACTTCAGATAATTATATAATCATCAAATGTGAGAAGAAAATTGTTCAAAAACAAAGAGATGTAAAACGCTTTCATATATTTCTATCATTTCCAATACTCCGTCATATCCCGCTCAAATATGCTTTACAGTTCCTAATTGCCTTGGGTATATTGCAGCAATACAAAACAGTAAAGAATGAGTACAGCTAAAACAATTCCAGCAACAATATCCTAGTTTCCACCAATGAATTGCAAGGCCTGATAACTAAATATGTGCTAATCGGGGTCATCTGTAAGATGATTGCTATTAGATTGGCTCTGTGACTTTATTATGCTTGATAATAAAGCGGCGAATCACGAAAAAAATTTCTAGAAAAACATGCAGGAAGTAAAGAGCAAATTTTTCGTTGCAAAGATTCTCAAATTGCAAAATTCTTAATCTTCAAAATAAAAAATAATAACATAGCAGTGGTTGGTAGTGCGATTGCTGGATATACGATGGGCACAAATAGAATTCTAAGGGTTCAATTATAACCTGTAATAGATTGATTTCATGTTGTTCTGCAGGTTCTCGGCATGGAGGAGGGAAAGATCATCGCCGCCGTCGTTTAGTTTTCCCCCCGACGAAGATCTCGAGTCTTCATGCACGGCCATAGCAACTAAAAAAGAACAACCGGCTTAGTTGTGGGATGGAGGAGAAGATCGGCGTTACGTGCGGCGAGGAATCTCCGGTGAAGGGGATGGAGAGAGAGAGCTGCGGAGTGAACTTAGGTTGGAAAATTTACGAACTAGCTCTCTCAATTCCTACATATTTACTTATCCATCACCTAAAATTCAATTATTACATACAAGACCCTAAGCTCACATGTTTAAATTATGTTTATGTGTGTAGTTTATGTTCATTTGTGGGCTCACATGTTTAGGTTATGAATGTGTTTGGTTTATACTTACTTGCAAGTATGTGTGATGTGATTAATGTAAATTATAAGCTTTTGTATTAGCTATGTTAATTTGTAATTTACATCTATGTAGTTTATGTAAATTGTAAACCTATGTGTTTAGGATATGATCACTTGCAAGTAATATGTTTAAGCTAAGTTAATACAAACAACATAAGCCCAAATTATTCAAAATTTTAAAAATACAATTTGTTTTTATTATTACCTAATTTTAAATATGCTCAAAATTTGTAAAATTACCTTTAAGTAAGTTTAAATCGGGTTAAAATACTAAAACCATTTTCATATAAATTATATAAATTTAAATGTGCTCTAATCTTTAAATTATTTTTTATGAAATTATGTAAATTTAATTGTGCTCTGACTTTATAACCAATTTTTATATGCTCAAATCTTAAATTTATTTTTAATGAAAATTATATAAATTTAAAGGTGTTCAAAATATTGATGAAAGCTTAAATATAGTCAAATTTTGAAAGAAAAGTTAAGTAAGTTTAAGTGCATACAAATTTTAGATTACTTCCCATATAAGTTCAAATTTTTTTTTCTATTTTACATGTTTTTTTTAATATATTTCATTTAACTTACAATTTTTAAACCAATTTTTAAAAATTTTAATCCTTTAAAATTACTAAACTTTAAGCCTTTTTTTCCAATTATTTAAATCGCTTTTTCAAATTACTTGAAATCAATGTTTCAATCCACTTTAAACTTATTTTCAATCTCTTAAATCATTTGCAAATTACTTAACTTCTAAAACACTTTCAAATTTACATTTTTTAAATCAATTTTTTAATCATTTAAATTATTTTAATTTTTTTAAAGCCACTTAAAATAAATCAATCTTTAAATCATTTAATTCATAGCTTACCATTTATGATTTCCAACTCTTTTAAAATTATTACTTAAAGTTAACTTTCAAACCATTTAAACCACTTAATTTTTTTTACTTTCAAAACACTTAAATCTCTAAGCCTTCTCAGAACTTATACTCTTAAAATTAACTTTCAAATCAATTAAAATCTTTTTGAACTTTCAATTGTTTATTCACTTAAATTTTCAACCACTTAGAACTAGTCAACTTTCAAATCATTTATCATTTAAGCATACAAACTCTCACTTTTAATCTTCAATTCATTTTCAAATCACATAAAATTCCCAAATCAATGAAGTGTATTAATCATTTATGCATACACTTTCAAAATCACTTAAGCTTGTACTTTTCAAGCAAATAGTTGTACATTCTTTTATAAGCTTACAAATTGGTTTTTTAATTCTCATACAAAATCACATAAGCTTACAAGTCATCATATCTTCATAAGTATGTAAATGCATATAAAATTCAAGTAATTTTTTTATGTTTACATGTTTAGCATATAAATAAGCATGTTTACTTTTAAAATATGTCATTTCTATGCTTAACAATTAAATATTCATGTAAGCTCATTAAAATTTTCTACAAATTCTTATATATCTTCATAATTAACATTTAAATCACATAATTCCCTTACATTTCTGATACTTAAATGTTTAGGAGTATCTTTATAAACATATTTTTATGTTTAGACTATTTTTGTAATAGAAAAAATTGTTGGCTTTTAAATTATTTTTTTGTGCATCAAAAATAAATTTTAAATAAAATTTAAATAACTATTAAACATGTAAGCAAATAAAGTTTAAGTGTTAAATATGGTAGTATAAAAGAATTAAATGATATGTGAAACATTTTTGATACTACATGTGAACTTCAATGATAAAACTTCTAACAAACCAACACTAAGAACTAATGGTCTGTTTGGGTCAGCTTCAACTTATCCAACTTATGCTGGTGAGCAACTTATTTTGATAAGTTGTTGATCAATAGTTGATCCGGATAAGTTGACTGGCTATTTGGTTGGTGCATTTGGAAAACAACTAATTTGCAATTGTTTCTGGATAAATGATTATTATGCCCCTGGTTTGGATAAGCTATTTAGCTATTTGGTTTGTGTGTTTGGAAAACAGTTATTTTACAGTTGTTTCTAAATAAATGACTTTTTCGATACTGTGCAGTTGTGATGTTTACAACATAAGTGTAATGACTATACATTTGATGGTTTATAACAAAAAAATCCACTTCATAACAGTACAAAAAAGAATATACACATCACTTAAGAGTGAGTATCAAGAAACATATAAAAAAAAACATATTAAAATTACAATTAAAAGTATGATGATGTTTATTTTAACTCCTCAAATTTGTCGACTTTTCAAAATAGCTTCCGTATTGAAGTTTAACTTACACCTCACCAAGGCATTAACTATTAGGGTTTGCCCTTGTAAGGAAATCAAATCCCATAATAAAATAAATTATATATTACGTATTGAAGTTTAACTTACACCTCACCAAGGCATTTCTCTACAAAATCCAAACACAAACAATCATCAACATCCAACTGGTTCTTTTATATTATATTGATTTTTGTCATTTTGACACACCCTTTGTCCTCAAGCTTACTTTCAAAGTCACCCTCATACACAATAGATAGATTACAAGGTAATGATGCTACCTCTCATGGTGTTATATTTCCCTTTAAATAATGTATTCAATCATTTAGATGAAAATCTTTTGAGATATGTGGTGGATGACAAAAAAAAAATTATCAATAGGTTTTCCTATGCTCCATTGAGGATGGTTTCTCTCGTTATGTGAACAAGTAATTTTCACATGAACCATACTCAAGCCGTTAGATTGGTCATCCACTTTCCTCTATGATGTGACAATTACCATTTTGCTATCTTTCTTTTTTACTCGAGGGATTCAAGTTGTTTTCTGGAAAATCAATTACAAGAGTTTTTATATCTTGCCAATATAACCAACTAATCGAATTGATAAACAGTTTTAACAATGCAAATTAATTGCAACAATAGATAACTATAGAGTTAGAAGAATGGACACGCATATCAAAAGACAAGCATTCTATAGGAAATTCTTTTTAAAAAGTCATGAGTATATTGATCGGGGACATCAAACCTAAATTTAGGTAAATTCATCTATTTAGTCTCCTTCTATTTACCTTGGGATTAAACTTTAACTGCTACGTATAAAAATTTCCAAGTAATTTTTTTCCTTTAGATTAAGAATCAACTTAAACTTTTTAAATCAAACTATTTAAATCAAATTTTTCAAATCAAATTATCCAAATTAATCTATTTAAATCAAAATTTTCAATTTAAATTATTTAAATCATTTTTTAATCAAACTTTTCAAATTAAATCATTCAAATAAAATTTTTCAAGTCTAACAAATTCTTCCCAAATCTAACAAATTCAATACATTCAAAATTCTTTTTAACTTCATTCTAATTCTACATAATTTAACTTCTTTATTGATTTCACATTTTCAATCCCCAAAATATATCATATTTCTAGAGTTAGTTAATCATCTTTAGCAAGCCTTTTCCCATGACACATCATTTTTAGATTGTAAGCACCAACCCTCAAATTCCACAAATAAATCCCTCAAAATAATAAATCTAGCCATTTGAAAATCATATAATATCAATCTTGAAATGTCTAAATTTGAAATCTTAAAAAACACACGTCAAAACTTTAATCGAGAGTTTTCTATGGGTTTTATAACTGTTGAGATGTAATTAACTATTAGGGTTTGCCCTTGTAAGGATATCAAATCCCATAATAAAATAAATTATATATTTTATCCATAAGATAGATAAAATTTTTGGATTAAACCCATAAATCCTAAAGATTTTTATCATCTAAGTGATTAGATAGATTACAAGGTAATGATGCTACCTCTCATGGTGTTATATTTCCCTTTAAATAATGTATTCAATCATTTAGATGAAAATCTTTTGAGTATGGGGTGGATGACAAAAAAAAAATTATCAATAGGTTTTTCCTATGCTCCATTGAGGATGGTTTCTCTCTTTATCTTCAATAGTGGTTTGTATTATTATATATCAATTATTTACATGTATCCCTCATATATCACGATGACTTCTCATTTTTGTTAGACCTTTTCTCATCTTATTGTGGATCGGTCCACCCAACATCCTTAACAAACTGTCTTTTAATATCTCATTTAAACCACATTTAACGAGTACGCTTCAGAGCTTTTTGTTGTCAAATTTCCTTATGTTAAAAATCCTTTTTTGATTAAGTTCTCATTCAATCAAGTCTTATCATAATTTCAATAAGATTTAGATATTTGACTTCCCATTAGTGTCCTTCTTTGTACTCCAATTACAGGAAATAAGTCGTCCCCTAAGCTGATTTTCTAATTTGAAAATGGAACAAACCTAACGCTTAACCCCAAATTACTTGAAATCAAT
>NW_018164444.1:2707598-2710073 GCF_001263595.1 Phalaenopsis equestris
CTTCCGATCAACCGCAAAAAAATTTCAATATGTAAAGCTAAGTCCCAATTCTTTATTTTCTGCCACATAATTGCTCACAATTCATTTTATACATCTTTAATGTGAGCAGGGGATCTAGGGGACAATTTCTCAAAAATAATTGATAATTACTCATAATTCCTTTTATACATCTTTTGCCCATTCAAAAATATTAGTTTTGCCCCTTCTTGAATATCACTTGCCATTGACTAGGAGGTCAGTTGTCTCCAATACAAAAGAAGCTGGTTCCGCCCCTGATCTGCGGGAATCGCATGCTTTATGGGCTGGATTACTTTAGTTTATGATCCTTAATCCTTTACTTTGCTTTTCTTGATTTTTTTTTTACTTGAGATGTTTGAATCAAGCCATATATTACCATTAATTGATTTACAAGAACGAAATTTTATATATATATAACACCCAATTCTTATACATTTACTTATCTCACACCCAAACTTCAATTTTTACAAAAGCGCCCTACGTATAGGAAAAAGTGTAATCCACCTTTTCATACAACTTTTCAAACATAGGAAAATGTGTTTAACTTATAAAAATTAAAGTTTGGTGTGGGATAAGTAAATGCATTAGAATTGGGTTTAGGGTATCTAATTTTCCTTTACAAGAATGCTAGTTTTTTTTAGATTAATTTTTTGAACCATCAATCATAGAACTTTTGGTTTCTTTCAATAATCACAAATCATAACCCTTAGAAATTAATGCTAAAATGTGTTTGATCAAGACAATTTAGGGTCGGGTTGGATTTTTCTTCTCTAGAATTCAGGATTTAGCCTTAGGGTTTCCCAATGACTCTGCCTAGAAGACTAATGACGAGATCCACGACAATTATAAATTGAATTATCTATCGACTCATTGTTATTTCACGTCATTGGCATTGAATCCTCAACCTTTTGTTCAAGTTGAGTTCATACATGTTTAAAATGCCCGAAATAACCTTTTCATCCTTAGAAACTTGACTTTACGACTTAAGTGCCTTCTTATTTTACAAAACTCTCTCAATCAGGCTTAATATTTGTTCTTAATTCACGCCTTTGGTCCGAGATGAACTCAAACCTGTTTGGAATTTAGTTAATAATTGAAATTTAAATGAGAAATTAGTTAATTAAAAAAATAGCTAAAGTTGGAATTAAAAATATGAATCATTATTATCAAGAAATTTTAAATTCAATTTGAAATCAATAAAGACTTCCGATCAACCGCAAAAAAATTTCAATATGTAAAGCTAAGTCCCAATTCTTTATTTTCTGCCACATAATTGCTCACAATTCATTTTATACATCTTTAATGTGAGCAGGGGATCTAGGGGACAATTTCTCAAAAATAATTGATAATTACTCATAATTCCTTTTATACATCTTTTGCCCATTCAGAAATATTAGTTTTGCCCCTTCTTGAATATCACTTGCCATTGACTAGGAGGTCAGTTGTCTCCAATACAAAAGAAGCTGGTTCCGCCCCTGATCTGCGGGAATCACATGCTTTATGGGTTGGATTACTTTAGTTTATGATCTTTAATCCTTTACTTTGCTTTTCTTGATTTTTAATTTTCTTATGATTTTTTTTTTTTACTTGAGATGTTTGAATCAAGTCATATATTACCATTAATTGATTTACAAGAATGAGTTTTTATATATATAACACCCAATTCTTATACATTTACTTACCTCACACCCAAACTCCAATTTTTACAAAAGCGCCCTACGTATAGGAAAAAGTGTAATCCACCTTTTCATACAACTTTTCAAACATAGGAAAATGTGTTTAACTTATAAAAATTAAAGTTTGGTGTGGGATAAGTAAATGCATTAGAATTGGGTTTAGGGTATCTAATTTTCCTTTACAAGAATGCTAGTTTTTTTTAGATTAATTTTTTGAACCATCAATCATAGAACTTTTGGTTTCTTTCAATAATCACAAATCATAACCCTTAGAAATTAATGCTAAAATGTGTTTGATCAAGACAATTTAGGGTCGGGTTGGATTTTTCTTCTCTAGAATTCAGGATTTAGCCTTAGGGTTTCCCAATGACTTTGCCTAGAAGACTAATGACGAGATCCACAACAATTAGAAATTGAATTATTTGTTGACTCATTGTTATTTCACGTATTTGGCATTGAATCCTCAACCTTTTGTTCAAGTTGAGTTCATACATGTTTAAAATGCCCGAAATAACCTTTTCATCCTTAGAAACTTGACTTTACGACTTAAGTGCCTTCTTATTTTACAAAACTCTCTCAATCAGGCTTAATATTTGTTCTTAATTCACGCCTTTGGTCCGAGATGAACTCAAAGCTGTTTGGAATTTAGTTTAAATTGAAATTGAAATTGAAATGAGAAATTAGTTGATTAAAAAATGAGCTAAAGTTGGAATTAAACATATAAATCATTATTATCAAGAAATTTTAATTCAATTTGAAATCAATAAAGAAAACCAATCAA
>NW_018164444.1:2710173-2745303 GCF_001263595.1 Phalaenopsis equestris
AATTTTTACATGGAGAGTAGAATTTTTTGGGGACTCTTAGGTTGAGTGAATCTATCTTATATTATACTTCTTTTATAAAAATTTGAAGAAAATATGTATTTGTTAGGAAAAATTATAAATATAACATAAAATATGAATAAATTTAAAAATTATAATGTAGCTGATGTGAATTTAAAATTAGGCCCATTTGATCAAATTTGAATTACACCGTTTATATAAAATGCTATAGGCAAGCCGTCTGGTGTCGTTCCCTCAAGTTCAATATCTCACTGATATCAAAAGATGACTAATGCAAAATCACTCTAAAGTGTTGAAAGACTACATACGACAATTAAAAGAAAGTTGAATTGACAATCAAAGAAAAACTACCTTCTTTTTTCTCATTACTATATTAAATAACAAATTACATTACTGTATTCTCATCCCAACTGGGAAAATAATAACTATGAAATTAAATTAAGAAAATAATAATATTATTTTCCCATCCAACTGAGAAAGCAATAACTAGGAATTCAAATTAAGAAAGAAATAAAGCTAACATAATAAAATTCAGAATCTAAGTAATTAACTTCCAAAAACGTGAACTTCCAAAACTCCATTGTGATTGCACAGATTATGAAGATAAATTATCACCCTTTCGGATTTACCTTTGTGTTTATATTTACATCCATATTTCCTTCTAGATTTGCATCAATTCCTCCCAGTTTTGCATCAATTGCCAGCTCTCTCGAAGAACTTGACTCTGGCAAGTTTTGCTGAAGGTAAGCAACAAAAATATATAAGTTTAAACACTGGAGTTCTGAGGCTTGCAACTAAACAGAGTCTGAATTTGGACTATTCTTCCATTGGACTAAGAACTTGTAATATCCTCCACACCGAGTAGTAACAAACTAGTGATCGAGTATGGATGCAATTTCATTCCTTCGGCCTGTATTTTTAGGGACACGAATAATTGTGTCTTGATGAGTCGGTATATCTGTGGTTGCTGACACTTGTTCCTCCGAGCCAGAAAATTGAGTAAGATCATCAATATTAAAAACAGGGTTGATTCCGTAGTCAGCTGGCAACTCGATGACATATGCATTAGGTCCCAATCATTTGGTCACCTTAAAAGGTTCTGCACGCCGAGCATGCAATTTGTTGAAACTCCCAGGAGGAAATCGTTCGCGCTTGAAGCAGACAAGAACCGTGTCACCAAAATCAAAATACATATTCTTCCGCTTAATATTTGTAGAGGTCGTATATGCTTCTTGCGGAGTGTAAGGCGCCGCTTGAATTTTGCGTGAATGTCCTTCAAGTAATTGGAAAAAATCGAGTGCAGCTTCACTTGGTCACGGAGAAAGAACGAAAGGGTGGAGGTCCAACGGAGTGTGAGGATGAAAACCATAGACTATTTTAAATGCTGTGCATCAGGTCAAGCGATTGACATTGTTATTGAAAGCAAATTGTATCTGTGGCAACACAAAGTCCCAACTTGTTGTATGGTCGACGTCTAAGCACCTCAATAAATTCCCCAGTCTTTGGTTGGTCACCTCAGTTTGCTCGTTAGTTTGAGGATGAAATACACTGAAGAATAGTAGTTTGGTTCCCATTTTTGTCCATAAAGTTTTCCAGAAATAATTCATGAACTCAACATCCCGGTCGGACACTATGGTGCCTGGAATACCATGCAGTTGAATTACTTATTGTAAGAATAATGACGTTGTTTTGGAAGCATCAAAAGTCATGTGGCAAGGGATAAAATGAGCCATTTTTGCAAAGCGATTCACAACCATCATGATGGAATCATGTTGTCGTAAGGTCATGGACAACCTCAACATAAAATCCATACTAATGTGCGGTCAAGGCTTATCTGGAATTAGAAGGGGCGTATAAAGACATGCTTTTTGTTTCGTGCCCTTATTTATTTGACAAGTTCGATAATCAGACAGTACTTTGTGCACATCATGAAGAATCGATCGGAGACAATAGCAAATGTTTTATCAAACCTGAAATGTCCTGTTAAGCCCCCTCCATGAAGTTCTGAAATAATAAATTCCTGAAGGAGCCACATGGAATGCAAAATTGAGTGTCACGGAATAAAAAACCCATCTTTGATATAATATGCATTAGGAATTGCATCTCTGCCATTTGTGAGCGTACTCTGGATGGTATTGAAGTCCTTATCGGTGGAATATTGTTGCTTGAGGCTATCGAACTCCACAGTATTAACTGATGAGGCCATCAGCAGGTGCAGTCTTCTGCTTAAGGCGTCGACTACCTTATTCTCAGTTTCAGATTTATGCTTGATGATGAAATCAAATTGCTACAGGTAGTTCATCCATCTAGCATGCCTTGATTTCAACTTACTTTGAGCATTCAAATGTTTTATGGAATCATGATCTGTATAAAAAATAAATTCTCTACAGATCAAATAAGGGCGCCAATGCTTAAGTGTTTGAACCAACACATAAAAATCCATGTCATAGGCTGAGTAGCGCATACAGGTATCATTGAGCTTCTCGCTATAGAAGGTGATATGATGGCCTTCTTGGCTGAGGACGCCTCCTACACCCACATGGAATGCATCACAAGCGACTTCAAAAATTTTGGGAAATTCTGGTAATTTCAGATTTGGAGCTTCTCCTATTTTTCTTTTGATCTCAGTGAATGCTTTATCAATAGCTGTTGTCCACAAAAATTCCTTGGACTTCAAACATTCGGTAATGAGAACCATGATGACACTGAAATTTGTATGAAACACCGGTAAAAGGTTGCTAACCAATGGAAGTTGCGCACTTCAAAAAAATTTTGCGAAGAAGGCTAGCTTTTGATTGCTTAAATCTTAGTGGGATCGACTTCAACCCATTGGTCTGAAATAATAAACCCCAGAAAAGAAACCCAATTCTGTAAGAAGGAGCACTTTCTGCAATTTATAAAAAGTCAATGTCGTTGTAACGTCTCCAATATCTTCTACACATGGTATAAATAGTTCTGCAAACAATGAAAAAAATTAAAATATCATCAAAATAGACGACTATGAATTTGCCCAAGAAAGGCTTAAGTGTTTGTGTCATAACACACATGAATGTACTTGGTGCATTGGTTAGCCCAAAAGGCATAACAGACCACTCAAATAATCCCTCTTTTGTTTTGAATATTCCCTTCCACTCATCTCCGGGACGGATTTGAATTTGATGATACCAGCTACGAACATCAATTTTTGTGAAGACGGAGGCGACCCTTAGTAAGTCAAGCATGTCGTCCGACCGTCGGACAGGGAATCAGTATTTGACGGTTATTTTGTTAATTTCTCTACACACATCCTCCAAGTTTTATCATTCTTAGGTGTTAGTAGAACTGGAACGACACAAGGGCTAAGACTTACTTGGATGAAACCATTGTCAAGAAACTGTTGTCTGTTCAGTTCCTCATTTTCCATGGGGCTCATGCGATAATGAGGTAAATTTGGCAGAGAAGAACCTGTAATTAAATCAATGGCATGTTGTACCTCTAGCATTGGTGGTAGTTGTCTTAGCATCTCTTCGTCCATATTGTATTGGAACTTCTCTAGCATCTTTATAAATTCATTGGAGATAATACCCTCGTCCTGTTTAGCCTCTCGGTTCACTACTAACAATACTAGTTGTTCTTCCTTTAGAGCTTGAGTGAATTGCCGAATGGTTAGCACTGGAACAACTTCTATCTTTTTATCCTTCGGTTTTTCATCAAATTCAGAGATATGCAAAGGGTCTAAAACGAACTTCTTGCCATTAAATTTAAAGGAGTATGATTTAGCATACCCGTCATACAACACATTTCTGTCATAGAGCTAGAGAATAGCAAATGACAAACGGTCATGGGAACCACATCAAAACAGGCCTCATCCAAATAAATTTTTCCCATAATAAACCTCACTAAGCAAATATTCGTAACTAAAATGGGGTTAACTTCATTAAACTAACTTACTCGATAAGGGGTGGGGTGTTTTTCAGTTTTCAAACCCAAGCGTTCCACTGCATCACTGGAAATCACGTTCATTCCACTCTCGTTGTCAATTATTACATTTAACGCATGACCACCATACTCCATTTGGGTATGAAAAATGTTGGTGCGCCTCTTATTAAGATCAACACCTTGGATTTTTTTCTTAGTACCCGTCAAAACTTGGTGAATCACACAATTGGGCAAATCAGTTGCTCCCAAGTGCTCTGCATCCTCGCCGGTGCTTGATTCATATTATGTTTCTTCCCCTCCATCCATGGTGTCCACTAATAGAAGTTCTTTTTCACACACAAAGGCCAATTTTTTTCTCTCGTAGGACATACTACAGTAAAATATCCAAACCCCATGCACTTATATCATTGTGGTCCGTCGACCATAAGTTTGGACTTTCCACTTTGGTCACCCATCATGGCGTGCAGTGGGAGAGATGGTTTCTGGTATTGCTGTGTTGATGCTTATTCCTGTTTGGGATCCATAGATGACATACATCTTCCATTGGAGAATCCTAATTATTTTTCAATGCGTAAAGCTAATTGGTAGGCTTCATCAACATTTAGGATCCATACTATTAGCATCTCTTTTCGCAGCTCTTTATGTAACCCAATTCAATATCGAGTTAAAGTTTGTTGTTCATTTCTACCACTTTGTTGCAGATGGTCAATTCATAGAAACGGCTTGTGTATTGGTCGACAATCAATATTCCTTGCCTTAGTTACAACATCTCTTCAAACATCATTTACTCATAGTCAATAGGTAAATTTTTTCTTCTTTAGCCGCTCCTTCATTTCTGCCCAATTGGACACTGACATCTATTGAGTACAACATAGTTGTTCTTCTATGCTACTCCATTAAGCTCGTGCTTGTCCTTTTAATTTCATACGGACATAACATACTTTTATATCTTCGGACACAGAGAACCAATGAAAATAATTCTCAATAATCATCAACCAACCTTCAAAAGCATTGAGGTCCAATTTTCCAAGAAAGTCTAGAATATCGGTCTTCATGCCCTTGGTTAGTTCATTACGAGGGTGATGGTCGAAGCCACACCTCCTCGTCCCCTAGGAATTTCTTGACCATTTCGTCCAGAGCGAGATTCACGATCACCAACTCCCCTGGAGTCTTCATCCTCTTCATTATCGTCTATTTCAACTTCCGGAGGAGGCCCACACATCCTCCTATTATGCAGTACAAACTCATCTCGGGTTTGACGCTCCTCCAAGGTATCCAATCTATGAATGATCTATTCTAGTACGGATGTCAGTTGGGTGATCTGTGTTTGTAGCTGGGCTAGATCAGTGCTTTTGTTTTGGTAATTTGACATATTATAAGAGTTACCATTATGGGTTATCGACATGAAATATTTGAATTCTTTGAAGTAGGAGAACCCAATTTGATACTAAATTGGTTTTGTTCCCTCAAGTTTAATATCTCATTGATCTCAAGAGATTGCTAATGCATAATCACTCTACAGTGTTAGAAGACTCACAAATGGTAATTGAAAGAAAGTTGAATTGATAACGAGAGAAAAATTGTCTATTTTTTTCTCATTACTCCATTAAATAGCAAATTACTAAGAAATTGTATTCCCATCCCAACTGGGAAAGTAATAACTAAGAAATTAAACTAAGAAAGCGATAATATTATTTTCCCATCCAACTAGCAAAGCAATAACTAAGAATTTATATTACAAAAGCAATAAACCTAACACAATAAAATACATAATCTAAGTAATTAACTTCCAAAACTCCTTTGCGATTGCACGGATTATGAAATTAAATTATCACCCTTTCAGATTTGTCTTTGCATTGATACCCGCCTCCATATTTCCTTCCAAATTTGCATCAATTCCTCTCAGATTTGCATCACTGCCCTCTCCGTCTCAGCTGCTGGTCCATTGCACCTCTTTGCATTGATACCCGCCTCCATATTTCCTTCCAGATTTGCATCAATTCCTCTCAAATTTGCATCACTGCCCTCTCCGTCTCAGCTGCTGCTCCATTGCACTGCCTATACTCCCATCCCCCCCCCGCCGCGGCGGCTGTCCCATTGCCCCGCCTATACTCCCACTGTTGCCAGCCCCCCACCATCACCATATAAAAAAATATATTTTGAAATACATCATTTTTAATCTACTATATATATATATATATATATAGTTTGGTTTATAGTAAATTGAAAATGATATGTATATATAAAGTCTTACATTTATTTTACAATGAACTAAAAAATCAAAAGTATTTCAAATATATTATAATTATAATACTTTATAAAATAATAATATTATCATGAAAATAATTTGTTATCAATAATTTTTTGTTTCCAAGTTTCTTTATGAATTTTATACTATATGAAAAATGGATCATTACATGATTTATGCTTTTTTTTTTTTACATGATTAGTGATATAGATATATTATTGGAAATGGCCATACCATAAATTTAGTCTAACATTATCCTTTTATATTAACTACTGCTTATATTTTCTTCCTTTGATTTTCTTCTAGTATGTTCTATTTAAAACAAATCTTGTTTTTATTCGGTCCTCCTTCATTGCGTTGGTAGGCTTATTAGCTGACGAATTCAGAAGCCACTCTTGTGTTGCCTCTTCATTATTTACTGACCATACCTTGAGTTTCAACTTAAATAGTAAGTCACCCAATAAATATAAATTTCCAAGTATAAATAATAGGATTATGCGCACTATATCTTTATAGATATGATAAATGTGAATAAATTTAAAACATAATTTTTATTATGTTAGTTGATACGCATCGACAAATTTTTATTGTTCCGCATGAATCTCTCGAGATATATCACGAACTTCGGGACAAAATTTTTGAGCAAAATTCAAGCATTTATTAAAAATCATCAAGAACTCTAATTTCAACGAAGTTATAGTCAAACTGACCGATTCAACGAGAATGACCCAATGATGCGAAAATTAGTCCAATCCGAGTTAAATCAAGCTCATATCAAGCCATCAGACCAATTTTGGATGCTTTCCGTGTTTAACTGGAAGATCAAATGGATTTTAAATCTGACAAACTTAAATTCAAATCGAACGTCTCAATAAGACGGATCCAACGGGTCTAAAATTATTCAATTATGATATCATTATGCACTAAAATGTCAGTAAAGTACTGCCTTATCGAGGGGATCTATCTAGGCCGGCCAATCAGAGTGGTCTTCCTTATTTGCAAATTGAACTCTATAAATAGAGCCCTAGTCTTCACTTGAGAAGGGACCTAGATCATGAGACAAAGGAAAACAAAAGTATGGAGGAGAAGCCTGGATGCTAACCTCAACGACATTGTGAGCTTCACTCATCCATTTTGTGTAGCTCATCAAACACTGCCTCTCTTTGCTCCTCTTTATAATTTCATCTACAATGAGTTACGACACATGGTCCAAGAGGAGTTTCCTCTAAAAGATAAGGATCAATTCTCCTTTTGTCACAACTTCAAAAATTCATCTATCTTAGCCAAGATGGTCCTCGAATACCCCATTCTAGCAGTTTTCAAGTTTCTGAACAAACAAACAAGTAATTTTCCTCTACAAGCATATTGACCCCTGATATATAGAAAAAAAATGCATCAATTTCTTTATGTTTTTGCACATTTTATGAATGAAATTATACTTTAAAGAAATGTATTTTTATGTTTTTTTTAGGTATAACTTATATTAGAAGTGGAACAAAAAGGAAGAGACATGGAACAAAGTGGTGGAGACTTGGAGCAAATGAGCTCTTAAGAGATTGGCGCCTTGGCACCGGACCCTTGAGCGCCTAGGCGCCGGCCCCTTGAGCGCCTAAGCGTCATTCTTTGCCCTAGAAACCCAAGAGATTGACCCCTAAGCGTCAGCTATTGGGCACTAAGGTGCGAACTTACTTACATGTAGGCGCCAGACCCATGGGCGCCTAGGTGCCCATATTGTTCTTGGCTGACAGAGAGACCGACACACCTTGGCACCAGCAACTGCCTGAGGTAATTATGAGTAGTTTAGGCACACAACTTTAGGAGTTACTTAGATGGTTGGAGGGCTTTATTATGCTATGTTTTCAAGTCTAGATTTTTGGGGAGCAGAAGAATGAGGCTTGCTATAGGTTTGTTTTAAGATTGAGTAAGAGAGTTTATGTGAGGGAATTAGAGAAGTCTTGAGCTGTAATGGGAGGAGAGTATTCGAGAGAGCAAAAAGGAGTTCAGAGGCCTTTGGTGGAGCATTTTCAGCGTTTTTAAAGGAGAAAAAGAAAAGTGTTGCAGTTTATATTGACTGTATTTCTTTGTGTACAAATATTTAGTGGATTATCTTGATTTTAATGAAGTTTTGTGGTATGTTCTTTATGCTTTATGAGTAATTCTCCTTACCTTTCTTTGTGATATTTGAGTAGGATGTGTAGGAGTGCGAAGTATTTCTAAATTTGGTTTTTAGATATTTAATGTGATGCGTAACCTTCTGAATTTCATTTACTTTTTATTCTGGCTAAGTGAACCGTTAAAATGTGTTGTGATCCATAATGACTCGAGAGAGCTATGGTGGAATCAACTTTGTTAGTCACATCGAACTATGGGATATGGTGCAAGTACTTTCTAGGGAGATGCAAATGTTAGTCAAATAGACTATGGTGCAAGTACTTTATAGGGAGATGCAAATGTTAGTCAAATAGAATTTGATGGGTTCAAGTTGGGATTTAATGAATTAAAACTAATTTAACCAAACTTTTTTATAAACTCGAGAGAGGGTAAAGAAGATACTTACTCTTATTTGTCACTTACTACATTCGCAATTGACGCTTTACATTTCCGACACTCCACTTATATCATTCCAAGGGAAGATAACTTTATAACCTGATAATGATCAATCAAATTAGGATAAGTAAGATTTATGTAGGATTTAAGCTTTAAAGGTGCTTGCAATACTGTATTATTAGTTTGTAGAGCTTTTCTCTAATCTAATTTTTAGGCTAAGAACTAAACCTAATAGGCTAAAACTTCTCTTAAGTCTAATTCCCTCATTCCCTATGGGATAAATATTCCAAACTCAAAAATTTGATATTACTAATATGACACATACAATTACATGAGACCCCAGAGTTTGAGTGCACCTAAAAATAGTGTATCAAACCCTATTGAACTATTATGCATATTCAACATGCCTTCGACGCAGTTTTTATTAAATGTTTTCTACCACTCTCAAAAGTCAAGCTTGTACATGATTCTACTCTCTTCTAGAGGTCACTGTCAATACCTTAAATCTGCTCTCCAAGCTATTAGTGAAGCATTTCAACTTAAATTGATGATTCATAAAAGATTAATCCCACATCTAAGGAATTTATTAGAACGCGAGAGAATCACTCAAGGATAACTTTCATAGATTCTCTGCCAAACCTTGCAAAATCTCAGAGGTGGATCCTAAACAGCTAAGAGAAGTTTTTCTCAGAGGGATTTGCTTAGGACCCTTCTACTCATCATTGATGTGTGAGATGGTCTGCTCTTACGTCATTCTTATCCATTATGTCAAAGCTTGGATCACTACAGATGAGCTCATCGACAAACATAAGGAACTATTCAAGTGATTTGAGGTAAGTACAAGAACAACGTCAGCGATGCAGGGGAATAACACCCTCCCTCCTCATCCTACAAATTAGCAATGTGAGCCCCAACCTAAGAAAGAGTACATGCTGCTCAACACATCACGTATCAACATCTTATTTGTCATTAGAGATGAAGAGATCATTAAGTGGCTTTATCCTTCGAAACAAATCATGGGGAACGGGGGGCAATACTATTACATCCACCAAAGAAAGCAAGTGGCTCAAGAAACAAATTGATAGATTGATTTAATAATGGTTCTTGGGTCAGTTCATGCAAAATAAACCTGTGGGTACGGACAATGCCCCACTGGAGGCAGCAAGCATAGAAGTAATAACATGTGTGTCACCAAATTGTTGGTGAGATTCAAATAACTACTGGAGGCCCATTACTATCTGAACAAGTCCTCATCACAGTACATAGAGAACCGGTACATAATAAAATATGATTTGAGCCCATCACTTTTGAGGATTTTGATCTGAACGGAGTCCAAGTCCCCCACTAAGGCCCTCTCGTCATCAGCACTAAAATTGGCCAATCTTTCTACAATGTAAAGAGGATTTTGTTCGATAATGACAACTACGTCTATGTCCTGTTCTACTCCACCTTCTTCAGTTTGGAACTGACTAAGGAGAAGCTGCAACCCATGTTTCAGTTGTTATATGGGTTTGGCAATCAACAAGTAAGAGTCAAAGAAAAAATAAATCTTCCCAATGTGATGGGTAATTTCCTCGACAGGCAACTCCATCTAGTTCATCACTGTTAAGTTAAAATGTCTTATAAATCTTCAGGAGATCTCTCTTATCTATCTTTTTCATCGTCACTTTTGTGCCACACCTTATGCTTAAGTTTCCAATTCGTGCTAGGATTTCCAACTACATCTGTTAGTGATGCTTAACATACAAAAATTTTTTCTTCGAGAAATAGTCATGTCCCAATGAGATTCTCCTGTGGAAGGCTTAATTCACATTCCACTAGTGGGTGATAATCAATCATGAATAGTGTAGCTTGGCTCCCTAATCTCTGATGAGAATAAGTTAAAGTACATAGAATTTCTACAGAAAAACTAAGAAATCTTCTCTTGGACCCTAATAAATAAGCCTGGAGTTGACCCATAGATATTCTTGCACTCCTTAAAGGTGGATCCGACCTTCAAGCCAGTCATCCAGAAGAAACATAAATTTATTTTAGACCACGTGCAAGCCATCAAATAGAAAAGTGAGCAAGCTTCTGGAAGTAAGGTTCATATGTGAGGCAAACCAAATTTTGTGATGGTTAAAAATGTATAGGATGACCTGGTGAAATTCCCTCGATTAGATAATATTTTATGGACATTTTAGTGCCTTAATGAATTGAGTGATCATGGACTCATTGCATTTATCTCGTCAAGACGCTCAATTTGACTATAAGCTTGTCAGATTTTGAATAAATTTGAAATTTCAAATGGGTACAAAAAACATTAAAAAGTGGTTTAATGGCTTGATCTAACTCGGATTGGATCGATTTCAACGTCGTTGGCACTGTTTTGTTGAGCCGGTCAATTTGATTGTTAGGTTGCTGAAATCAAAGTTATGGATGATCTTTGATTGGAGTTCGAACATTACTCGTTAAAAATTATTCCGAGATTTGAACTCATTGCTTCGAGATTTATGTCCAAAGACATAATTTATTAATTGGGTATTAAAAAACTATAGCTATATTTTTTTTATTATTAGATTATATTTCCAAACTTATTTGATAAACTTTGTATCGCATGAAAAAAAATAATCAGTATATGATTTACACTATATTTTTTGTAAGCATATTTACTGATATAGATATATTTTTTGGATTAATATACATGCCGAAAGTTTATTCTAAGATTAGTTTGCTATATCAGTTACTCATATCTTGCATTTTTTTATTTTCTTTTGAGGAAATATCTCATGTTCAACTTAGCTTTTATATCAATTAGATATGTATTAAAATACTAATTTTATATTTTCTCAATTTATGATAGAAATAATTAAATTTATAAAATTTTTTGCATACATATAATTATTCAATTTAGCTTTAAAGTTCAAAACTCAAATTTGTTCTCTCTTTCTGTGTGTGTCTCCTTAGATAAATATTTAAAAAAGTTAAACTAAACATTTATTTAATAGGATATATATTGAAAAAAATCTACACAGGAAATAAATTAAATTTATTAAATATAAATTTTTTAAAAAAAATTGTACATGAAGATCACTCCATCAAAAACAAAACAAAATACTTCCTCAAAGCTCGGATTTTTATATTAAAAACACCTACTTAGCTTTTGTCTTAACAGGTCACAAGATATGAAGGGTGTGGGTGTATGAGTTTGGTGGAATTCTCACAAGGCTCAAAAAAGTGTCACCTTTCTACTGAGTAGAAATAAAATAGTGCAAAGTTTTCACATCATCAGTGATACCTAAGTAGGAAAACTCACTAACATCTCTACACTCTTCCTTCATTGTATTTCGGACTCTAACCTAGTTAGAAAACTAAGGATTTCACCAAATCAAGATGCTCGTTATAGGCTCTATATTAATCATATTCTACTCCATTTAACTCGAAAGTATTATTTACTGCAATACTATCAAACATTACCCACTTAACCATGAAAAATATCTTAAGATTCTGATGCCCTTTACCATTAGGTAAAAACATTCTCACTGTAGGAACTATAGCCACTTTAGGTTCCTCAGTAAATTACTCCCCACCCATTTTGGAAAAAAAATATGCTCTCTACTACTCTACTCCAACAATTGATAAATTCTCTCTCAAGAATTAGAGTTGATGGACTTATAATATCTCTCTTTTGACTCACTATTCACAAACTCGTTAGAGTCAAAGGTTCATCTTATCTTCTTCTTCTTTTGGAAAATCTTAGCACCTTTGCTAAGGAATGTCAGTCGCCAAATTAAAAATTGTAGGTCGTCGGAATGGATATCTCGATCCCGTTGTATATATATATATATATATATATATATATATATATTATTTAGAAAAAGTTATATTTCAAAATTTGAAAATACAAGACCGAACCGATATCATATTTGCAATATTTTAAACAATCGAGCACAACACCGCAAACAATATATCTACCTTGAAAAATAGATACACTACTTGTTGGTGATGCTCAATTATATAAACTAAAGAATTTATGACATCCGTTTTTGCCTACAAAAAATCATTTTTCATGTTGACCGACAAATTTCTCTATCAAATAAAAAAGATTAGACAAGGTTTATTTTAGGCTAGATTCTTAAAGCTCCCTATAATGACAAGCCCCTGTAGTTAATTGCATTTTAAATGACCGAAGCTATCTAAAAAAAAAACTCTCAATTTATATCGGAAAGTATTGTCTTCAAGAATTCCAATGGATAGGACTTTTCAAAGATCGGATCAAGAAATATCAAATGGAAAAGTCTTAAATTTGAAACATTGTTATAGGGGTCGGCACAGATTCTGAGGGAAATCTCGATGACTTCTCAAACTATCCTATGGTCAGGCTTCAATTTCGACATCCTGCCATTTATTATTATTTAGGGCTTATATTTGTGTTAGACGATCACACAAATAGCTTGGAAGATATGAGGATTTATGTCGTAATGAATGACAATCTCAGGATCCTAAAACGAGTTGGGGCTTAAATTGTACAACATGATTGTGTAAAGGCCTAAAAATAGAGTGATGATTTATGTTACACTAGACAAACAACCTCGAAATCCTATGGCTAGTTGTTTAATTCCAAGGAAAGATTTACTGTTGTAGATCTACTTGTTGTTGTAAAATGCTGCCCTCGTAGCTAGCTCCAAGCTCCTGACCAAGTAGCAGTCCTAAAGTCTAAAGGTTCAAGGGTTTAATGACAAGTTCAGTTCAAAATGGGGGGGGGGTAGTTAAAGCGACACCGGTTATGATCCCATGGTTTCCTCATTCCAGTAACACTATTTTCTTTTAAATTTACTTAGCTTAAACGAGTTGTTAAACCCATTTAAACCAGGGAGATCTCGTTAGCTACCGTGGGTTTCCTCATCCGAGGGACTCCCGTAAATTCAAAATGACATATTATGAAGTTGTATTTCAAAGGATTTACGGTTACCTTTGAAAGGGTTTAAATTTAATTTGAAAAATGGTTTTGTTTTGCAGGTGAAGTAACATCCACAACCAAGCTTGTATAATATTTTAAAGTAAGAATAAATTGCAATAAATAAAATGATAGAAAGTAAATAAACTGTAAAGGCGTACCTTTCATCTTCCCGTTACTCCCGTTGAAAAATTAGCTTTTACAGCATATATATGATTTTGCAAGAATATGAAAAAGCAAGAAGAGCAGTTTAAGGTGTAGTCACCAAACCCCTAGTCATGACTTGATGAGTCCCGAAAGGTCTTAGTAGATGATTTTCTTGAGCAAATACTAATAAGTCCAATTGTCTTTCAAAATATCCAAAAGGTTATAAAAGTGTTTGGGGAGAGATCCCTAACAACCTTTAAATGCTTTTAAAATGTTTTAAGTTCATTTGAACCTATTATGTTGCTCAATTGATCATTCAAAATTCTAAATTTAGTTCAAATGAGTTAAAACACCCTATGCTCAGTGAATCATGATATTTTAATTATCTCATGAGCAACGTACTCAATTTATCAGTTGATGTTTCATTTAAGAGTTATGTGAATGAGTGCCCTTAGAACAAGCTTGGGCTATTAAGGATCCCATGCCCACAGATAAAGCTGGGCCCCTAATGTTTTAAAAAATGTTAATTATGTTTTCTTTCCTAAACCTCATTAAACAAATTCATGTTGAGCCTAGTGCACTACTAAGCCCTTAAGGTCCAACATTTAAAGTGAACCTACAATGATTAAATATTAAATTAGGTCAAGTTCAATTCTTTATCAAAAAAATATCTTATCATCAGATCACCAATAAGGGGCTTTAAATTAGTGAATTATCATCTTCGAAACATGAGCCCAACACCTTAAGATCATTCAATTTAATTGACCTCCAAATTATAATAATTAAGGAAAATTATAATTATAACTTTATTGTAAAATAGTGAGAAATTGGTTTCTACCATTTTTAGTGCCTTATATTTCAATCATCCAAAAGAACTTGATATTGTTTTAATCAATCCTAAAATTTATTTAAGGCATTAAGAATTCAAAATTACCCCTAGGGCTCCTTTATTCATAACTCATCAAATATAACTCAAATGACTTTGAAATTTTTAAAGTACTCCTCCCATGAGTCAATTAAAATATCAGAGAAGAAAATGTGATTTTTCAAAATTTTATTAAATTTAAATAATTATTTTTAGATCAAAAATAGGATTTTTAATATTAATTTAATTAACTAATCAAAGTAAAGTTTTTGTTCATGAGAAAACTATTGGAGGTTCACCTAGGTCAGAGGACCACTTGAAAAAAATTTCATGATTTTTCAAATTATATTTTAATTATTATAATTATTTATTTATTTTTAGTAATTTAATTAAATAGAAAATGTGTTTTAAGTACAAAAAGTTATTTTTATATTTTTATTAAATCTCTCTAAGTCCAGAGGATTCAGAGAAATAAGCTTTACATTTTTTTTATTTTTAATTTATTTATCATAATTATTTTAATGGAAAATTAGAAGAAATACATTTTTAGCCTTTAGAAAATTATAGTTAACTTAGAAAAATTAGGAAAAATTTTCTAATAAATCCTAAGTGATTAGGAAGCAATTAAGAACATTTTGGACCATTTTTGTATTTTTATAATTTTTTATTATTTTTAAGTTTCTTAAATTAAAAAATATGCTAAAAATAAAGCACTTACTTGTGGGCACTATTTTAGTTAAGGAGTTGCCCATTGGAAACTGTCGGTCGTCGGAATCGGAATCCCGTTGCTTGCTTCAGAAAGAGAATTAATTTACATATATATAAGTTTTAAAAAAATATGACATCAAACCGACCTCATATTTTTCATAGTTCAAATAAAAGAGTAATATACCTCAAACCTTGTATCTATCTCAAAAGATAAATACAAGACTTGAGGGTTAAACTCGATCAAATAAACTAAGAAATATATGAAGTCCATTTTGTTTGCGAAACCATTTTATTTACCGAAGTTACCTAAGAAAACTCTTGATAAAAATCAGGAAATATTATCTTCAAAGAGGTCAAAGGATAGGGCTTTTCAATGAGATCAGATATAGAGGTGTGAAAGAGGAATGGTTCAAATTTGGAACATTTTGTTGTAGAATCCAAAGGAGGAAGAACTAGGGGATGTTATAGATCCAGAGGAGAAACTCAGTGACTTCTCAATTTATCCTTTTATTTGGCTCCAATTTTGAGGAGCAATATTTAAATGTTTAATCCTACCAATTTTATTTACTTACCACTTACATTCGCATGAAACGGTCACACAAATAGCCTAGAAGATGTAAGGATTTGATTTAGGTCATGATGTTAGGTCATGATGAACGACAACCTCAGAATCCAAAGACGAGTTAGGGCTTAAATTATACAGCAGGGCTATACAAAGGCCTAAATAAAAGGTGAGGATTTATGTTTCACAAGCAAATAACCTCGAAATCCTATGGCTTGGTTGTTTAATTCTAAGGAAAGGTATGCTGCTGCAGATACTCCTGCTGTTGGAGATAGGTGTGCTGCCCACAACGCTAGCTCCGAGCTCCTCGTCGTGACGAGTTTAAGTTTTCTAACATGTCATGTTATAATGTAAAATCAGATGTTCCTATGTTTATTGTTCTTTAAATATTATGGGGCATATTAAAGTTGATTATAATAACACCGGTTAGGATCCTATAGTTCCTTCATTCTGGTACCACTATTTTCTATCGGATTCACTTAGTCCAAATGAATTTACTAAACTCAATTTCAATTTAATGAAACTCAATTTAATGAATTCCATACTTTCATTTAGACCGTAGGAAGTCTCGTTAGCAACCGTAGGTTACCTTCTCCGAGGGATTCCCGATCATCTGTAGAGACATCTTAATTTAGTTACAATTGTTGTTTTGTGATGTTTGTAATTAAATTTTGAGTTGTTTTATATCTTATATGTTGTGGAGGCAAATTTTATCTTGGTTAATTTTAGATTTGGTTTTGGTTTTACAGCTATCCTAGTAGTTTTGGTTTTCATGCAGGGTGACATCGTTGTTTAACATGCAAGTTTTATAAGCAAAAAAATATAGTGTGGAAAGTACAAGAAAAGACAGTACTGTAAATTGTAAAAGGGTTCCTGACGAGTCTTCTCGTTCCACCACCTGAAAGGTCAGTACTTGCAAATCATGTATATAATATTGTAAAGAACTTAAATTGCAAGAGTAAATGAAGGTTTAGCTACTAAACCCTAGGCTATATCTTGAAAGATCCTAAAGATCCTGGTGGAAATGATTTTAGAAAAAAAATATGGCAAGTCCAATTTGCCCTTCAGAATGTCCAATAGATTTCAAATGCTCGAGGCATTAGGATCACTTTAAAGATCTCTTGAAATATTCCAAGTTCATTTTTGACTTATCATATTATTTCATTAATCATCCAAGGTTGGAGTGTGACTACCCCATTGCTAAGTGAAACTTAACAATTTAATTATCCTAAAGATAGGATACTCGATTAGTCAATTGATGTTTCATTTAAAATTTATGTGAGTGGGTGCCCCTAAGGCAAGTCTAGGTTATTTAAGATTATGGTGCCCACAATTAAGGTTAGGCTTATAATGTTTAAAAATGTTAATAACCAATCATGTTATCTTCTAAACCCAATCAATTGAGTTTATACATTGAGCCTAGGTCACTATTATGCCTTTAACAATCATGATAGGTAAAATGGTGATTATCAAGATTTTAATTTCAAGTGACATGTATTCTTATTAAATAGTCAAATCATCCTCAACTTTGGGCTTAAGGCAAGCAAATTATCTTCTTTCTAGCTTAAGTCAATCACTTAAGAATCATTTGATCTTTATTAACTTCCAAGTTATGAAGGTTAGGAGGATTATGGTTTCATTGATGTTGTGCAAGGGTGGTCAATGAGTTTCTACCTTTTAACACTATTGCTGTGCAAGGGTGGTGAATGAGTTTCTACCTTTTAACGCTATTGTATTTCAATCATCCAAACATATCATCCAAACATATTTATTAAGAACAAAATTACCCATGTCCCCTTGGTTAATCTTAAATTTTGATTAAGGCACCAAAGTCTGAAATGACTACTTTGCCCTTGGGGCACTTCAACTCATAACTCTTTAAATACAACTCAAATGACTTTGGTGCCTTACAATGTTTAGAGGAGAATATGTGGACCTCTCAAAATTTAATTTACCTATTTAATTAAATTTAGAAAGAAAATAGGATTTTCAAAAGTTGATTTGTTTAACTTTTCAAAATGAAGTTTTTATTTATGAGAAAATGATTAAAGGTTTTCTTACGTCAGAGAAATACTTAGGCAAAATTTCATGGTCTTTTGAATTAATTTATTATAATTATTATAATGGGAGAATAAGAAAAATTCACTTTTAAGCCTTTAAAAATTATTTTTAATTTATGGAAAATTAGTAAAAATATTTTAATGAGTCCCAAGTGATCAAGGAACAATTAGAAATATTTTGAAATATTTTTGTTTTTTTTAGGATTTTTAATTAATTTAATTAGTTTAAATTTAAAATAAGGCTAAAAAATCAAGTATTTTACCAAAAATAATTTTTATTTTTCCTAAGTGCTCCTAATCACAAGGAACTCAGAAAACCACTTTTTAAAATTTTAGCAAGTGTATTTAATTTATTATAATTATTTTTGTACAAAAATATAAGATCTTTAGAAAATCAACTTTATAGTGCTTCGACTTTATCAAATAATTTTCAAATTTTTATAGTGGATAGACATGATTTTTATGAACAATGTGGAATTAATTTTATCACTTTTTGATAAGTATTTAATTTACATTAATTAATACAAAATATTTGCATTCAATTAAATATAGAAATTCACAAGGTAATTCAAAATATCATGATATTTATTCTAGACTTCTCTGACTACAGAAAACCTACTAAAATTATTCTCATAATTTTTTAAGTGATATTTTGATTTATATAATTAAAATAAGCCAAAATGGTCATCTTAGCTTGAAAATTAGGCTTAAAAGCATAGAGATGCTCTCTAGCCTTGGAAAAATCAGAGGACATCCCCTTTGTGATGAGGAATGAACCCTAAAAATTTGAAGTCATGGTGAGCCATATTTAATCATTTGGTGAGCAATGCTTGATCATAATTAATTTAAATACCACAAAGGGTATTTAATCCATTAAAAATCATATGTTTGACAAATAATTTTTATTTTTAGTCGATATTATTGTCCTCTGTTCACTGAGTAAGATGTTTCACTCAGCAAGAGGTTATTTTTCTTTTATTTTTTTGTTTTTTCTCTAAAAGATATGGATTTTTGATGTTTAGGTATTTAAAATAATTCAAAAATCTCTATTTTTCTACTTATCCAGTGCGGCGCTAACTGGATCCTAAGCAGCTTCGAAAGAACACGAGGCGTTCCACCATTTGATGTTGTCATCCCCCTCAACTGCCACGTGGATTGCGCTTTATATCCAGTGCGGCGCTAACTGGATCCTAAGCAGCTTTGAAAGAACACGAGGCGTTCCACCATTTGATGCTGTCATCCCCCTCAACTGCCACGTGGATTGAGCTTTTTGTATCAAGATCCTGTTCGACTTGATCTCATCTATCCATTGGATACACACGCTATCGGACGGCTTTTCATTATCGTCCCCAAGTGACTTAACCCGTGAGCTATTCACACTAAAACCTTAAGATCTTCATCTAGACTCAACCAAATTGCATGTGGTTTGTTCTTAAATCTTCATCTACTTGAGACGAGCATATCTATATGGCTTATACGGTATGAAATAAAGTAAATACATATGGAGAGTCAAAATAAGCTCGATTTAGGGTTAGAGTTCAATACCTTTGTCTGAGAGGGGAGGCCTCAATCAAATGGTTGTGGTAGCTTCGATTGGGTCCAACAAACCTCCAAATGAAGTCCCAAGCCTTGGTGAATTGTCTAGAGCTATGTTGGAGGCTGTTTCATTTCAGGCGTTGGTCTAGAGCTATGGGAATCAACTTCTCTCACTGTGGGGATGGTGTGTGCACAATTAATTGAAGTTTGGTGCACTGTTGAGTGATATGTCTAAAAAAGGTTCAATTTTTAATATGCTTTTAATGCCTATATTTGGTGATTTTCAATGATATTACACTTTAAAGGAAGGTATTTTGCATATTTTTCATTCTAGGGACAAGAAATGGAGCTTTGGAGAAAACAGAGACAAGAAATGGAGTTTTGGAGAAAAAGAAGCAAAAATGGTGCAATTTGGAGCAGAAATGAGCAAGAAAGAAAACTTTGTGAGCAAGAAAGAAAATTTTGTTCTAGCACATTTTGATATGTCTTTCTATGCTTAATCTTATTTACACTTCTCACACATCTTTGCACACATTTTTGAATGAAATTACACTTTAAAGAAAGATTGTTTTTATGCTTATTTTGTAGATCTATCTATTAGGAACACAAAACAACTGAAAGGGGCGAAATGGAGCTAAAACGGAGCCAAAGGAAGCAAAATGGTGGAGCTGCACAGGGTGGGCGCCGACGGCGAGCTGCACAGGGTAGGTGCTGACAGCGCCAGAGTGCAGAGAATGACGTGAAATGGGTGTTGACAGTGCCCAAAACGGCGCCGATGGACGTGATCTTAGGCGAATTTCTAGAAGATTCAATGTAGTGTTTTTATGTCAGAAAAAGTGGTGTGTATGAGCGGAAAAATGAGAAGAATGTTTAGAGATCTTAGAATATGAGTAGAAATATAGAATAGGAGAATTTTGAAGAGATTAGTGAGGGGATTTTGAGAGAATCTGTAAGAGAATGTTCTAGCATTGCATGGATCAGCAGAAGACTTTGTGGAAGAGGATGGTTTTTTACTTAAACTTCATTTACATTACAATAAATGCCTGTTGTAGTGTTAAAATTCATTGTAATTGCATTAAAACCAAAGAGGGCGGTGTAATTCTCAACAAAGTGGAACCACATTTGATTCCATGAAGGAGTGTTTCCTACATGGAATTAAGTGAAAATAAATAGGGAAATATTCATTATTGGGCTTAGAATTAGAGATTTTATGGTGACAGACAAAAATCCCCAATTCGGTCCTAGTGTTTAAGAGCTAAAGCGAGAGTTAGCCCTCAGTGGAAGGGAAGTGGGAGCTCTTGAGTGAGAGCTAATATCCTCCCAGCCTAACCACGAATTTAGGGACTAAACCTGAGATTAGCCAATGATTTTCTATAACACTGAATTAGGGTAGAAAATTAAAATTACTCTTATTTGGCACATATAATATTTAATGCATCTAATTCCTTTATATTATCCAATTCACTACATAAGAATATTAGTTTTTAACATCTCTAAATTCTCCAAACTCATTTATCCAAAAAGGGGTTATCTTTAGAATTAACATTTGCATTAAGGAATAGTTATTATCATTACATTTAACATTTGCATTTAGGAGTAGTTGCTAGATAAAACACCATTTTAATCGACATTACAATCTAAGGCCTGATAGTAGTAGACTAGAACTTTGGCTAAGGACCTCTTACCTCGCTTCCCTGTGGGATCGATAAACAGAACTCCATTAGAGCCCTATATTACTTGAGTGATATGTATACTTACATTTATATCATTGTGACTATATAGAATATATAAAATTAAGCATATAAAAAAGTCGCATCAAGTTTTTAGCATCATTGCCGGGAAAGCTTTGGTTATGTATACTTGCGTAGAATCTATAGAAATATAATTGAAATCTGACTTTTGCTTGGGATCAAGTTTTCTGTGTCATTACCGGGGATTAAAAATCTTCAAGTAGTTGTGTCAACTTATTAAATTTTAGATATAAAAAAGAATATGGGGATCAAGATTTTGGCACCGTTGTCGGGGATCACAATGGTTGATCTTGACTCTTAGGAGAATTTTAGTTGATGTAATTAGGCTTAGACTTGGAAACTGTAGTGTCGTAAAAACTATTTTTGAGTGAAAAGTTTTTTTTGTATGAAGTGTTGTGCAAAAACTATTTTTGTGAAAAAAAAGGTGTTTGTGAAAATATTTTATAGTGCTGAATATATTTTTTATTTTATGTGTTTAATTATTAATGTATTATTTATTGTATTGCGTATGTGAAATAAAGAATCTGTAAGACCTGTGTCTTATGATCCTGAGTTAGAAAAAAGGTAAAAAATGAAAAACAGAAAGTACTTGAAAAACTAGAAATGGAAATGGAAAACATTCAAAGTAATAACTTAGAAAATCATCATAAATCATTGAGCAATTATGTAAATCCTACGTTAGATGAAATTCACTCAAGTATACAAACCCCTGTCGTAGAAGCTGACTCGATTGAAATAAATCCATCAATTATCCGACTAGTGCAGAACAACCAGTTTGGGGGAACTCCTTCGGAGGATCCCTATTTACTCTTATCAAATTTTCTAGAACTTTGTGCTATATTTTGTTATAATGACATGTCAGATGATGTTGTAAGTCTAAGGCTTTTTCCTTTCTCACTAAGGGATAAGACTAAAATGTGGTTAATGTGGTTATACTCATTATATCACCTAGCTCTATTACAAATTGGGAGGAGTTAACTCAGAAATTCCTAGCTATGTATTTTCCACCTTCAAGGACTACTAAACTTAGAAATGATCTTATCTCATTTTGTCAATATAAAAGGGAATCAATATACGAAACCTGAGAAAGATTTAAGGAACTCCTAAGAAAGTGTCCACATCAATATAAAAGGGAATCAATATACGAAATCAATGCACCTACTCTTCTCTGCATCAATCCGAGCTGCGCCCTCTATTAGTCCCTCCAGGAAACTCCGATTCGATAGCAGAGAATATAGAGCAGCGAAAAAGGCGAAAACAGTAAGAGCTCCTTCTGTGGCAGTCAAAATCGTGGTTGACTATTGATTCAATTGTGAAAACAGCTTCTTCTTTCTCTTTCACACTCGTAGTTACAAGCTGGAGGTACCTAATCTACGTCTGAACTCTTGATCTTGTCTGCTGATGTTAGAAAGTGAATAGGGCTGGGCTGGTCTGCTAGTCAACTATGTCATTTGCTTTCGGGTATGAATCCCATCTCGAAAGAGAAAGATCCTGTGAAATACGCACCCTTGCCAGCGTAGAGGTTTCCTATTGAGGTTAGGAGAGTTTGAGACATGGTTTTCAAATAGATGTCCGATGTCGATTCAAAATTCTCGAGTAAGATGAATGATGGAGTCAGATTCTTTCACAGCCGATTCTCAAGCACCAGATTTCTAGCACAACCTATTCTCTTGTCAGTGTTCATGATACAAATGCAATTGCAATTCTTGCATCTCAGGTTGCTGCAATATCAAGAAAGTTGGACCCATTTGGAATGAACTCTCAAGCACCAGATTTCTAGCACAACCTATTCTCTTGTAGGTTGCTGCAATATCAAGAAAGTTGGACCCATTTGGAATGAACTAGCCTTAATTTACTCCAGCAAGTGAGGAAAGTTCATTAGGGCATATGATTGATTTTAACTTATCATATGAAACTTTAAATACCATAAACAACTCGTATTCTAACTTTTACAACCCAGGTTTGAAGAACCATCCTAATTTTAACTAGAATCACACTACTTAGGGTGGAAACAAATAATGAAAAAATAATCATGCAAATCTTATTGGAAGTTGGAATAATCAGGGGAACATAAACTATAGACCTTCATATCCACCATACTCTAACAATGATCAACAATTTGAGGATAAGAAGAAGTCTATAGAAGAAGTGGTATTGTAGATGGGAAACCAGTTGCAAAGTCAAAATGCTGCAATTAGAAACATAGAGAATCAACTTGGAAAAATTGCTAATTCACTTAGCAATAGACCCCAAGGAACAATTCTTAGTAACACTGAGATCAACCTAAAGAGAACAATAATGAACAAATAGAAGCTGTCCAATTAAGAAGTGGAAGAGAGATAGAGGATGTGGTCAGAAATGAGAAAGGAGTTCTGAGAGAAACAAAGAAAAATAAAAGACCTGAAGAACATGTTTCTAAGGATCAGGAAAGATAAATATCTCCAACTAAATTCAATTTAGAAAGACCACCACCTCCATTTCCTCAAAGACTTAGATAACATGAGTTGGTTAAACAATTTTCAAAGTTCATGGACGTACTTAAGAAGTTAACGATAAATATTCCTTTCGTTGAAGCTTTGGAACAAATGCCAAGTTATGCAAAATTTATAAAGGAGATATTAAAAAAGAAAAGGAAATTTGGGGATTATTTGCACTGAGTGAGGAGTGCAGTGCTATATTTCAGAAAAAGCATCCTAAGAAACTTAAAGATTCTTCTACCTTAACAATTCCTTGTGTATTTGGAGAAAGATTATGTGGAAAAGCTTTATGTGATTTAGGAGAGAACATTAATGTGATGCCTCTATCTATATTTAGAAGGTTAGGTTTAGCCAATATTTCTCCCACTACTGTAACCCTTTAGTTAACTGATCCATTTATCATTTATCCAAAAGGGGTTATAGAAGATGTGGTTGTTAAAGTGGATAAATTTATCTTTCATATGGACTTTATTGTATTAGATATGGAGGAAGATAAATAAAATCTCATTATTTTGGGGAGTCCTTCTCTTGTTACTGGACAAGCTATGATAGATGTGAAAAAAGGAAAGTTGACTATGAATATTAATGACCATGAAACCACTTTTGATGTCTTAAAGACTATGAAATATCTAACTGAGAGAAAAGATAATGATTGTTTTTGGATGGATGAAATTGATTATATAAGTAAAGACCATTTACAAAAAAATTTGAGAGTAAGTTAATAGATGAGATCGAAATAGACTTTCATAATGAATCTAAAATGTTGTCTAAAGAAGACTGTGTGTATGTTCATGAGAGGTGTGAAATTATGGATGTTGCCAAAAATAGTAAACTTTTAATTCCATTTGTTGAAAAATCTCATGAAATTAAAATGAATATACCCTATACAATTTTAAAGCTTACTTATATAGAGAATTCATCCACACCACCAGTTCAGTCTCTATATCTTCATATTCGACTCAATCACAAGATGAACCTGAATTGAATGAAGAAATCAGTAAAAGATCTCCAATGAAAGAGTTATTTAAAGTCCCTGAATGGCATATTCCGTGGTATACAAACAAAATGAATGAGATTCTAATGTTAGGGCAGATTATTAATGCAATTAATAGTTACCCCCCAGAGATTATACCTAGTGATTTTGAGATGAACCCTAAGCAGATGAATGATGAGAAATTTAAAATTATCAAACAAATATTTAGAAGAGAATTTGAGGATATGTTTCAAAAGAACTTTGAGTTTAGAAATGAGGATAAGGATATTGAAAGACCAATGAAAAAAATTCCTATTGAATTAGAAAAACCTATTTCCTCAACTAAGATAAATGTTGAAACACCACTTATACCATTTACTCAGTACCAAGATGGAATTGAAAGACAAGAGTAACCTAGAAGAATTTGATCCAGAATCTGAATTATCTAGAGGAATCTGATCCAAAATTTGAGAGATCATGAAGTATCTTATAAAGATCCATTGCTTATAAAATTTGAGGATGACATGAATATGAAAATTGAGAAAACCACTTGAAGAATATTGGATCTAGAATGAAATATGAGGAACAAGGATATGAATCAATCTGAAAAGGAAGAGCTAAAAGAAAATTTTAAATTCAAGGACTTCGTAGGAATTCCTGGATCTGAAAAATATTGGGCAATTTATCAAGGATTACTTAATTGGAATTTTGATCCAGGTGGAATCATTTGTAGCGACGTTAAACAAAAAGCTTTATGGGAGGCAACCAATAATTATCTGTGTGGTTTGATTTAGTGTGCTTGAGAGTTATGATTGTTAGTGTTGTATTGTGTTTGCTTTAGTGTGCATTGATTAGTTTGATTGATGTTTGGTAGATGTTTGGATTGTTAGTGGTTTGATTTGTATTTTGTGTGTCATGAGGGAAGTGATTTCTTAACTTCTTATTATGGTTAGAATTTTATGTTCTCTTGTAGTAGTTGGATTGACGAGTCTAAATATTAGCATATGTGACCAACTTAGAGTTTAGAAGTTTTTAAAGTAAAGAAGCCTGAAAATATGAGTTTCTATCTTGATTAGAAATATTGTAAATTCTCTAAATATAGAGTTTAGACATTCTATTTTCTCAACTTAAAAATTTTTTATTAAGATTGATTATACTTACTATATTATATCCTTAAGTTTAAGAGTTTCTCAAGTCTTATACTTTAAAAAGATTAGATGTGGAACCAATTTTTTATTAGGCACTAGTCCTCAAGCTTCTCCTCCCTTTTTTTTAACTTTTTTTTAGGTGAGGATTACTATATCTGGATAGGCCTTTAATGATTTTGAATTCCACTCCTCCTTTCCTAAAGCAAAGTTTTGATATAAATATTTTATTTAAAAATATTCTACTAGTTTTAAAAAGTATTTTTAATAAAAGAAATTTAAGTATTGAAAATAAAAGTCTAAATCCTATAAATTTTTCAAAAAATATAATTTCTCCTACGAAAGATAGTTACACAATATTTATCATTTCCACACTAAAAAATATTAGCTTTAAGTTTTTCTTCATTACTATAAGTTTTAACTAAATTCTTTTAATTATTTTTATATTCTAAATTTTACTTCTCTAATATAACTTCATATATATAATTTTTTCAGTCAACAAATGGTTAGAATCACATATTGATTTCTTGAATGAGAATGTAGTTCATGTGGTTGAGTGCAAATAATCAGGGAAATAAACTTTGCAAGGGTGTATAATTAGAGGAATTTAGAGTGACAGGCTAAAGACCCGAATTTGATTTATAATTTTAGGTTTTGATACGAGATGTTAGCCCCTAGGTGGAGGGAGAAGAGGGAACTCTAGAGTGAGAGCTAGCATCTTCCCTACCTAGCTAGTCTTCTAGACTATTCAAACTATAGATTAATCAATGTTCTTTATAACATCTCTAGTAAGGGTAAAGAATATTATTGCTCCCATTTGGCACAACACCTTTAGCAAACATCCATAACAGAATTTTTATATTTATTACTGATTCATGATAATGAAAAAGATATTTTATTTATATTGCATTCATCTTACAAATACTTAGTTAAGTTAATTAGTTTATTACTTTATTTTTATAAACCAAAAATTACAAAAAGAATCGAATTTTCATTCCTGTTATAACATCTTAAGTTTAAGTAAGAATATTTTGCTAAGTAGATTTTTTTCATCTAAACTTTCTAATTTTTTTTAAAGTGCATATTGGTGCATATTGTTAGTCTCCCTGTAGGTTCGATATTCGGGGTTTAATCAAAAAGTTCTATATTACTTGATAACGATAAGTATACTTACGTAGTATCCCATATTTAATTATTATAAATGTATTCTTATTTGTTTCATAATGGAAAACTTACCTAGCTTTTGCTTTAGCTTTTGCTTTGGATCAAGTTCATCAAGTTCTTGGCTTTGTTACTAATTAAGAATAAATATTAAGGAAATTAAGCATATAATCACATACATCACATTTTACATCTATATAGAAAGTCGGGATTAGTTGCAGACCTTGAATTTTACGACTAAGATTTGGAGAGAACTTTTATAAGGATTTTGAATCAGAAAGGACTCCATGAGTTTAATGTAAAAATGACAGATCAACAATATAATAAATATTCAGATTTTGATTACATTGCTAGTCGTTTCTATAAAGTAAACCCCAAGAGGGTAGCAAATTTTCAAGAAGATAAGCTTACCGTTTTAACTTCTAAGATTATAGATATTTCAAGAAAATTAAATCATTATGCAATGTGTCATCCTCGTGAACCCCTAGTCATTCAGGAAAATTCTTTTGGATAGATGGTTGACACAAACTTTTTTGAAAATATCGATGAGATAGAGAATCACTCAAATAACCCTTATTTCAATTACGACAACGCAGGCTGAGAGAATCCTTCAAACTTTAATTGGAATAACAATTATGAAGGATAAAACTAATTATGGGATTATAATCAAGATGATCCTTTAGGTGATTGGAATAATTAAGATATCCATAAATTTGGACATTCTTTTCCTTTTGAATTTAACTCTAACCTACCATATGAGGAGAAGGAGATGTCTATAGAAGAGGTTGTTTATGAAAATTAATTGAAAAGTAAAGAGGCTGTTATAAGGAATATAAAAAACCAACTTGGGTTGATTGTTGACTCTATTAATATTAATCCTCTAGATATTTTACTTAGTGACTCTGAGATAAACCTTGAGGAGAAAAATGATGAGCAAGATAAAGATATTGAACTAAGAACTAGAAGAGAATTGGATGATATGTTTCAAAAGAACTTTCAGTTGAGAAATGTGGATAAGGAGATTAAAAGACCAATGGAGAAAATCCTAAGGAATTAGAAAAACCTATTTCCTCAAGCAAGATAAATATAGAAAGACCACCTCCATCATTTACTCAGTACCCATGGGAAGAATTAGAAGATAAATTGCGACAAAAAAAGTAATATAGTAGAATTTGATCCAAAATCCAAATCATATAGAGAGAATCCGATTCAAAATTTAGGAGATCTTGAATTTTCATATATAGATCCATTCCTTATAAATTTTAAGGATGATATTACTAATATGAAAATTGAGAAAATCACTAGAAGAATATTGGATCTAGAAAGAAACTTGAGGAATAATAATTTGAATCAATGTGAAAAGAAAAAGTTGACTGATAAACTTAAATTTAAGGATTTAGTAGGAATCTTAGGATCTGAAAAATTGGACGATTGATCAAGGATTACTTAAATGAAATTTTGATCCGAAAGGAAATTTTTATTTGGCTGACGGCGTTAAACCAAGTGCTTTGTGGGAAGCAACCCATAGTTATCACTATGGATTGATTTGATTTAGTGATTGGTGTTATGTTGAGTTTATGATGTTATTTGGAGTCTTACATGATAAAGTTGGCTCAAAAAATTAATTTAATGATCATCGAGAGGTTAGGACCTAAGAGTTAGACCTTAGGCATTTTTGGGTGTTGGCATCAAAGCGCCGAACCTGGTGCCCAAGCACCCCATTTTCTGTGAACTTGGCACCTAAGCGCCCAATCTGGTGCCTAGGCGCCACAGTTTGATTAACTCCTAAAAACAATCAAATTTCTCTTTTTGGCCATTCCTTCTCTATTTAAAAGACTTTGGACAAGATTATATCCATCTTCTTCACAAGTCTAAGTGTTGCAGAGAGGGAGAAGAGTGGAAAAAGTGTTATAATCTAGAGATTATGACTTTATCACCAAAGGAGAGTAAGAATAATGGTAATAATAAGTTTGTGCATAAAGATGCTTAGACATATTTTAATGGATTCTTAGCATTGAGTTTGGAGCGACTTGCTGATAAATTGGGGAAGAATGAAGAGAAATTATCTGTTATACACAACTGCCACCAGTACGAACTCTTGGATTGGTAGATGAAACTCCAATTCAACCATATGGTGTGTTTCCAAGATTATCAGATAATCATGTATCATAAAAACAAGTGGATTGATGACAAGTTTGCTCAAGATTTTCCTCGTGCCCTTTTCTACCATTTATTTGATCGTAATTATCTTGCGGGAGAGAAAGTGGGTGACAATATCATTCAAAATTATTCTTAGATTATTATGTGGAAAATATGTTTGTATTAAGTGTTATGTAATTGTGTGCTAACTTCGAATTTATGTGACTCTAATACTATGAACTAGTGTTTTATGTCGTATTTGCTTTTAATGAATCAATGTAATGTTTTTGGTATTGAAAAAATTATTATTATAAGAAAAAGCTCCATGTTTGTGTTGATTAATATTTGTGCTAGTGTGCTTGGGCGATTAGATCGACTTAATTTTAAGTTGCACACTCAATTATTGGAAAGTTGACGAAGTCAGTTAACTATTGAATTAATGATTAAATCTGGCATATTATGGTTTGAAAATCTTATATTTGTTGTGCTCTTTTGAAGATAACAAAAATTTCCAAAATTTGAACCGTAGAGCACTGACGCCAATGCGACCAAATTGGCGCCTAGGCACCGAACCTACAGAAATTGCCTTAAACCACAAAAATCAAATAGGCGCCTTATCTTCTTCGCTCTGCTTCGCCTTCTTCCTCTGGTTTTCGTGATTTTTCACCCTAGGACTTCTTGATCTTTCTTATTTTGAAGGATTATTAGATCAAAATCTTTCGAAATCATCATCATTGGGAAATAGCTTAACTTTGCCTTAGGAAATTTTAATTTTTAGGATGTATTTTCTTCATCTGGCCGAAAATAAAAAAATTGGGAGAAAATGGTGGAGAATGCATGGTGAATAAATTATTTACTTGGAAAATAGTTGTAGGAGTCCATAGAATTTGATTTTGGATTCTAGTTGGATTTTTATTCATTTTTTTTTAGATTATAAAATGACTCCAAAAACTAAGAAGAATAAGGGCAAGAGTTCTTATGATTCTAAGAAGTTTGTTAGTCCTGCGGCACAAGATCATTATAGTGAAAATTTGATGTCAAAGAAACTTATTCAAGAGAGGGCTTTTCTTTCCTCGATGGTTCGGTTGAAAATCTTGTTGTTGCTAGAAATTGGGAAGTTTTTTTTTTTTTTCTACTGTCGTCATTATTTCTGTTGTTAGAGAGTTTTATGCGAACCTCCTTGAAGAATTTGATGATCTTGTTTTTGTCAGAGAAAGACAAGTGGATTTTAATCCAACTTGGATCAACACATTATTTCAGCTGCTCGATGTTACTAATTGTTTTTATTTTAAGTTTGATCCTTTTGAGGGAGAGTTGGAAGAGATTATTGCATATCCTACTGATGACGTAGAAGCTAGAAGGTAAGAAGTAATAAAAAGGTAAACTTTACTTCTTCTTCATCGAATGTCGTGGCCAAGGCATGAAATTATTTTAACTCTGCCCACCTTCTTCCTTCCAACCACTTGAGTGCAGTGACTCGAGATAGGGCATTGTTGAACTGCTGCATTCAGATGATGAAACCCATTGACGTTGTATCCCTAATATACAAGAGCATTCTTCATTATTCTAGAGGAGCAACTACAATAGGTTTAGGTTACCCTTCTCCTATTTTTATGTTATGCAAGCAATCCAGAGTTAGGTTTGAGTCTTGGGATGCATATGGACGACCTCGAGGTAGAGCTACCAATGCACCATCTACTTCAGTCTCAAGACCTTCTACTTCTGGTAGTTTTTCCTTAGACATTGTCATAAAGAAATTTTTTATTTAGCAGGTAGATATTCTATCAATACAGAGTTAGATACAGAATGTAGAAGAGTATATTGATCATTATGATGAGTATTTACAGAGGAAAAGTGACTATGATGCTACTTTTGATGAAAATTTGGTGAAATTCTTAAAGAGCGATAATTCAGTTGAGTTTCCTACTTGTGCCATATTTTCCCCATATTAGAGTCACAGACCGATGGAGAATGATGATGATGAGGAGGAGGATGATTAAATTATTGTTTTTATTTTTTGATGTAGGTTTTGTTAGTCACCTTGATGTATTGTTAGTGGGTTGTGTGTTGAACCCTTTCTTTTATTTTAATGGATTACTATTTTACTTTTGCTCCCATTACTTAAAAATGTCTGTGTGTTAGAGTAGTATTTCACTTTGCAAGTTTCATGATTTATATTTTAATTTCAGATTTAATACTTCTAACCACCTATTTTTACTACTTGTATTTATACTGTTTTCCTGTTAGAACCTTTAGATTTTTCTCTTTCTTCATGCTTATATTGAACTGTACTATTTTAAATTAATTAAAATTTTAAATTTGATAGAAGGGATAAAATTTTTTTAAAAATAAACATTATTTGTCCTCAATAAACCATATTTTAAAATTAGTTTGAAATAACATGTGGTATGTAGTGTTAGCTTTAGCTAACTATGTTTTTGATTTTAGAAATGTTATAGTAAACTTAAGTAAAAGTTTTAGATAATAAATGTTAGTTCTAGAGTTAAGATAATTAGTATAATAGTATAGGATTATGCTTTTACTATTTAAAGTAAGGAAAAATATATTTTTGAAATACTAAATATCTTAGATATATACTTAAAAAGAATGAATTGAGACTATGAAATTTTTTTTAAAGCTAAAGGATTTTGGGCAGACATTATCAAGTAAGGAAATGTAAGAAGTTTTTAATTTTAAGAAGAGGACGGTGGAGTTCAAAATCACTAAAAGCTATCCAGATATCACATACATATATACATATGGGGAGAAGCTTGAGGAGATGCCTAATAGAAAATTAGTTTCACTAGAATTAACTTAAGGAAAATGAACTTAATTACATTTCTGAACTTATTCTTAATTTTAAAAGTATTAAAACCTTTACTAATAGAGTTCTCATGAAATTCTTTTCTTTTATTTCTTCTGAGATCCCTATGTATAATAAATTACAGTTATCCTTAAAATGAATGTCGGCATAATTTTTGGGTTGTGGAGTTGTTCGTTAGAAGCTGTCGGCCGCCAAAATCAAAATCCCACCGCCCGCTTCGTAAAGGCATTCAATTTACACAAATAAATATATAGTTTAGAAAAATATGAAATCAAACTGACCCCATATTTCTCATAGTTTAAATGTAAGAGAAATATACCTCAAACCTCTTATCTAACCTGAAGGATAAACACAAGACTTGAGGATGAGGCTCGATCTAATAAACTAGAAAAATATATGACATCCGATTGGTCTGCGAAACCATTTTTATTTGTCGACAAGTTCACTTATTTAATACAAAGAATTAAATAGGGTTTATATTAAGCTGGGTTCAGATAAGCTTCCTATAAGGGAAAACCCCTACAGTTATTTACATCTTAGATAACCGAAGTCACTTAAGAAAACTCTTGATAAAAATCAGGAAATATTGTCTTCAAAGAGGTCAAAAGGATATGACTTTTCAATGAGATTGGATAAAGAGGTGTGGAAGGGGAATGGTTAAAGTTTGGAATATTTTGTTGTAGAATCCAAGGGAGGAAGAACTAGGGGATGTCATAGATCTGGAGGAGAACCTTAGCGACTTCTCAAGCTATCTTAATGTTTGGCTTTAGTTTTGAGGAGAAATATTTAGTTGTTTCACTATGTCAATTTTATTTGTTAGGGCTTAAATTCTTGTGAAACAATCTCACAAATAGCTTGGAAGATATGAGGATTTAGGTCGTGATGAACGACAACCTCAGAATCCTAAGATGAGTTAGGACTCATATTTTATAGCAGAGTTGTACGAAGGCCTAAAGATGAGGTTAGGATTTATGTTGCATAAGCAAGCTACCTCAAAGTCCTATGGCTTGGTCGTTTAATTCTAAGGAAGGAAATTAGTTTAGCTGGGGAAGACATGTTTTTCTATTGAAGATGGTTGTGCTACCCACCATGCTAGCTCCCAGCTCCTTATCATTGCGAGTTCAAGATTTTTAAGGTGTCAGGTTATGGCGTCAAATCAGATGGCCCTATGGTTGTAGTCCCTTAAATTTTGTGGGGGCATATTAAAGTTGATTAGAGTGAGACTAGTTAGGATCCTACAGTTCCCTCATTCTGGTAACACTATTTTTCAATGGATTCATGATACACAGAAAATATATGCATTTTTAGACCCATATTTTATACTCATTTTTGGTGATATTGCACTTTAATGGAAGTTATTTTTATGTTTTCTTGCAGGTTGTTGATTTTTAGGGCTTAAAGTAAAAGAAAGCGAAAAGACTGAAATTTAGAGTCAAAATTAAGTTTTTGAAGAAATGCTCAGCGCCAAAAGCGCCGAGGTCAGTGCCGACGGCGTAGGAAAATTTAACGCTAGAGATTTTTAGTCAGCGTCGATCGTGCCAAAGGTGGTGCAGATCCCGTTTCTAGAAGGTTTGATGGATTTTGGATGATTTTTTGAAGAGTTTTTGGAGGCACCTCTTGGAGAACCAACCTTGGGCTCTATTTGGGACCGATTTTCATTAGAAATTTGGCTCCTCTACGTTTTTCACTCCTCTACATTCATTTTCTGCTCCACATCATTCCATTCCACTACCATATTGGAGTCAATTAGTGATTTTTCTTTCATATTTTAGAGTTTTTGTCATGAGATTTAGTGTAAAACTTTTTGTAAGAGTTTTAGAGAAGGAGAAAAGTGAGAGAATTCTTCCTCCCGCATTTCTAAGGAAAGACTACAAAGAATTTGCTTTGAAAAAGAGTTCTAGATAAGTTTGTTTACTTATTTAGTGTTGTATGAACTTTATTTTATATATGAAATTTATGTTTTGTCATATATTTCTCATGAAGTCTGAGTAGTTCTCTTTATCTTCCCCCTACTCTGAGATATGGTGAAATGAAGAGATAAAACGAATGTGCCATATTTAAAATATAAAATAAATTGTGATGATTTTTCAACTCTAAACTTAATTTAATTTTCAGTTTGGTCAATTTATTTATTAAAATATGTTGTGAAACATATGATCCGAGAAATGAAGTATGAGTTCTACAACAGAGTGAGGATCACATTTGATTTCATGAAGGAGAAAATTGTTCATGAAATTAAGTGCAAATAAATAGGGAAATATTCTTTCTTGGGTGTAAAATATGAGAATCTTTAGTGTTACAGACTAAAATCCCTAATTTGGTCTTAGTATTTAAAAACTAAAGCGAGAGTTAGCCTTCAGGTGAAGGGAAGTGGGAGCTCTGGAGTGGGAGTCGGTATCCTCCTAGCCTAGCCAGAAAACCTAAGGTTAACAAATGATTTTCTATGCACTGTATCAGGGTAGAGAATTAAAATTGCTCCTATTTGGCACAATACATATTAAAAACATTTATCTCATCTCATTTCACCAGAATTTCATTGTAGTGGGAAGGATTCTTTTTCATAAAAGAAATCTTCATTACCTAAACGTAGTTCTTAGATTGGTATTTAATATTTAAAAGTTGCATTTCCATTTTTCTAATAGTTAAGTAATTTAGTTTGGTTAAATATCAACATACAAAATTAGTAACAGTGATTTCGTTTGATTTTCTATAAGTTTCCTATTGAAATTTATCATTGCTAACTTACACTTTCCCCGTAGGATCGATATTTGGGACTTAAATAGATGTCCATTATTACTTGATAACGATACGTATACTTGCGTAGAATCTCATTATCATTGCTTATAATTTATATATATATTTATATATATAGATATATATTACACAACTAACTTTTCTTATAAGGATCAAGCTTTTGGCGTTGTAATGGTGTCAACTTCATAAATCCTTACATACAAAAAATTTGAGATCAAGTTTTTGGCGTCGTTACCCGGAAAAGGTAACAGTTAAATTTAATTAAATTAAATAATTTTGATAAATTAGGAAATTTAGATAATATATATAAAAATTTATAAAATCATATATATATATATATATATATATATATATAAGAATA
>NW_018164444.1:2746854-2751161 GCF_001263595.1 Phalaenopsis equestris
TATATATATATATATATACTTGATGAGTAGTATTTCGAGCCAAAACTAGCCGAACACGAATGAACACATCTTAGTTCGTGTTCGACTCGTTAACTTATCGAATGAAATTAATGAGCCGAACACGAGCTTCTTAAAGAGCCGAACACGAGTTGTTCGCGAACAACGAGCCGTTTTGACAGCCCTTAGTGAAGCTCAATTAAATAAACAAAGAAATATACGACATCCGTTTGGTTTGCGAAACCATTTTTTTATAAGCGATAAGTTCCTCTATTTAATATGATAAATTAAATAGAGTTTATATTAAGCTGGGTTTGGTAAAGTTTCCTATAAAGGAAAACTCTTATATTTAATTACATTTTAGACAACCGAAGTCGCCTATGAAAACTCTCGATAAAAATTAGGGGATATTGTCTTCAAAGAGATCAAAGGAATAGGACTTTTCAACAAAATCAGATAGAGAGGTGTGAACAGGGAATGTCTCAAATTTGGAATATTTAATTTTAGAATTCAAAGGAAGAAGAACAAAGGGATCTCATAGATCCTAAGGAGAACCTCAGTGACTTCCCAATCTACCCTATGGTTTAGCTTCAATTTAGAGGAGAAATATTTAAATGTTTCAACCTATCAATTTTATTAATTAGGGCTTACATTCATGTAAAACTATCACACAAAGAGCTTGGAAGATGTGAGGATTTAGATTGTGATGAACGAAAACCTTAGAATCCTAAACCGAGTTAGGGTTTATATTGTATAGCAGAGTCATACAAAGGCCTAAAGATAAGTTGAGGATTTATGTCGGTGGGTCGGTGCCCCTAAGACTGATTTAGGTAAGTAAAGGCTTTGGTACCCATAGTTAAAATTGGGCTTATAGTGTAAAAAGGTGTTAATCATCAATCATGTTATCTTCTAAATCCAATCAAATAAGTTTAAATATCAAGCTTGGGTCACTACCAAGCCTTGAACAATCACAGTAGGTAAAATGATAACTAACAGAATTTTGTTTTAAATGAAATGCATTTCTATTGAAAGATCACATTATCATCAATTATGGGCTTAAAATTAAGGAAATATTATCTTCATATCTTGAACCCATCACCTGAGAATCGTTTAATTTTGATTGACTTCCAAGTCATGACAATTAAGATAATTACAATTTTATTCTCATTGTGGAAAAGGTGGCAAGTGAGTTCCTAACTTTTAATCCCGTTGTATTTCAATTATCCATAGATGTTCATTAGGATAAAAAAATACCCATCTTTCCTTTAATTAATCCTAAATCTTGATTAAGGCATAACAGTCTAAAGCTACCCTTTTGTCTTTGGGGCTTTTCACTTCATAACTCATTAATCAAAATTCAAATGACTTTAAGAATTTTTAGTGTCCTATCCATGGGTTAATTAGAACATCAGAGGAGGAAATGCGTGTTTTCAAAATTTAATTTAATTTAAATATTTACTTAAATGAAAGTAGTATTTTCAAAGTTGACCTTACTTATCTATTTAAAAATAAGGTTTTTATTCATGAGAAAACTACTAGATGTCCCCTTAGGTTAGAGAAACATATAGACAAAATTTCATGATTTTTTGAATTAAACCTTAGTTAAATTTTGTAAGTATTATTTATTTTTCTGATTTAGCTTGAATAGAAAAGATGCTTCATTTACAAAAATTATTTTTTATATTTTTAAAACCTCTCTGAGCCCAAGGAACTCAGTGGAACAAATTTTGCATTTTTATAATTTTTCATTTATTTATTATAATTTTTTAATGGGAAAATAAGAAAAATTCATATCAGGGAACAATTAGGCACATTTTAAAATATTGTGGTATTTTTGGGATTTTTAATTATTTTTTATTATTTTAAAATTCAAAATAAAGCTAAAAAATTAAGTATTTTCTGAAAAATAATTTTATTTTTCCCAAGTGCCTCTTATCACAAGGAACTCAGAAAACCACTTTTCATAATGTTCCTAAGAGTATTTAATTTAATATAATTATTTTTATACAAAAATAGAAGGTTCCTTAGAAAATCAACTTTAATACTTAAACCTAATCAAATAATTTTCAAATTTTTACAGTGATAAACATGATTTTTATGAACAATGTGGGATTGATTTTGTCAGTTTTTGATAAGTTTATAATTTAAAAAAATTAACACAAAATATTTATTTTTAATTAAATATAGAAATTTACAAGATAATTCAAGATATCATGATATTTTTCCTAGACTTCTCTGACCATAAGAAACCTAACTAAACTATTCTCATAATTTTTCAAATGATATTTTGATTTATATAATTAAAATAGCCAAAATAGTTACCTTAGCTAGAAGCATAGAGATGCTCTCTGACCTTGGAAAAATCAAAGGATGTAGTCTCTATCATGAGGAATAAATCCTCAAAATTTCAAGTCATGGTGAGTAATGCTTGATCATAATGAATTAAAATACTCCATAGAGTATTTAATTTATTGAAAATCAAGGAATAAGAAAATAATTTTTATTTTTAGTCCACATTATTCTCCTTTGTTCACTGAGCAAGAGGATATTTTTATTTTTATTTTTATGATTTTTATAGAGAAAGATATGAAATTTTGAAGTTTAGGCATTTAAAATAATTGTAAAATCTCTATTTTTTTACTTATCCTACACGGCACCACCTCAACCTACGGTGGTTCCAAACTCACACGTGGCGCGCTCCCATTCATCATCGACATCCACCTCAGCTGCTACTCTGCCCGCGGTTCACACATCAAGAACCTGTCTGACTTGATCTCCTCCGTTGATGAAAAAAAAACATGATCGGACGACACTCCGTTATCGTCCCCAAGTGACCTAACCCGTAAGCCGTTCACACTAAAACCTTAAGATCTTCGTCTAGTCTCAACCAAATCACATGGGATTTATTTCTAAACCATCATCTACTTAAGAAGAACACATCTATATGGTTAATTAAGTATGAAATCAAGTCATTACAAGTGGAGAATCAAAATAAGCTCGGGCTAGGGTTAAAGCTCAACACCTTTGTCTGAGAGGGGAGGACTCAATAGATGGTTGTGGTAGGTTCAATTGGATCCAACAAACCTTCAGATGAAGTCTAAAGACATAATGAATTGTCTATATATGTTTTTGATTAAGGTGGATTTCAGGTGTTGGTCTAGAGCTAGGTTAGAGGCTGTTTGAGAGAGGGATTTTATGGGGGATCAACTCCTTTCACTGAGGAGATGGTGTGTGCACGATTAATTGGAGTTTGGTTCACTGTGGAGCTGTGGAGGAATATGTCCTGGTTTTGGCCTGATTTTTCAGCTCAAAATTGAACTCTCACATAGGGAATCAAGGGGGGAAGGTGGTTGGCTTGTGCTTAGGGATGCTTGGAGAGTCTCTGATGAGATTTTGGCAGAGTTCCCCAGGGATTTGAAACTCTCTTCTCTTTGTCCATGGAGGGGTTGATTAAATAGAAGAGCTTGGGCTGGCCATCAGGGCTAATTGATAGGTGCAAAATGGTGCTTAGGTGGAGGACTGAGGAGCTCTAAGGAGCCATTAGGATGAGCTGGCCTCTAAAGTGGAAATTGGGTTTTATTTAGGGGTGGTGGCTCTTAGTTTTGGCATTTTCCGGCCACTAGGCCAGCCGACAGAGCTAGGGGTTGTTGCCAGGAGGTCAGGTGATCCAAGGGAGGATTAATTATGGTTAACCCTCAATAGCAAGTGATGATGGAGGAGATATTTTGGTTAAGGCCCAAAAGTGGGATAAGATCCCTTAAATTAGGGGACGCTTGGTCCATAGCTGACCAATATGGTTTACGGGGTTTAGCTGACCAAAGAAAAATATGTTGAGATTTTCATACCTATTTTATACTGTTTTTAATCATATTGAACTTTAAAGAAAGGTATTTTTTGATGTTTTGTTGCAGGAATGATGAATTAGGGTCAATGGAGCAAAAATATGCAAAAAAGGAGCGAATTTGGAGTGAAAAGGACCAAAATGTGGACATTTGAACTAAGGGCGCCTTCGGCGCCCCCGACGCTGCCGGCGACGGGGTGTTCCTAAAATGTGAAGATTTGAACTAGGCTGCCGACGACGAGTTTTTGCCAAGGCTACAGGACAAAATTCTCCAAAAGTCCGCCAACGGTGAGCTCGGCGGTTATGCCTACTCAAGCTTTGTATAAGGCCAAATTTTGAAGGGAAGCTTAGGCAACTCTTGGGAAAGCTCATCCACAACTTTAAAAGACTATTTTAGCCGATAATTGAGGAGAAGAAAGAGGTTAGAAAGGTTCCAATAGTGTGTAATTCTTCGAGAGATTGTAAGAGT
>NW_018164444.1:2751261-2762514 GCF_001263595.1 Phalaenopsis equestris
TAGAATATTAGGACTTAAAACCTTCTTTGCTACACCACCAAGTTAGGTTCATCGAATTCGTAAACTAGAGATTTTTCTGCATGAATAATTGTTAAACCTTCCCTCGTGGGATCAATACACAGACTCTTAAATCACATATTACTTGAGCTTGTATTACAACACTCGGTAACCTCATTATTATGGAATGTAATCCCATGGGATGAGGGGTAATATTTTGTTTAAGAAATGATTGACTAAAAAGGAGGTCAATAGAAGGTAATAGTGCGATACTGCTCAAGATCGTCTTAGATAGTGATTACCTCTCCAACACTTGGAAACTTTACAACCACATGATAGACTGAGGTGACAACCTAGAAGGAGAAGAGCTGAGGGTAGTCAAGGATGGCATTGTACATGGGTGATGAATTGACCACCAAGAATTCTACCATGTTGATGAATTATTTCTCCTTTTCTCCGAAAGTGATCGACAGAGCAATGGTTTCCAACGCTTCATTTCTCTCACCAGAGAATCCATAGAGCAAGCTAACAACCATTATTAGTCGATTGTTATCGAGACCCATTTTATCGAACACTGTTTTGAATAAGATATTCATGAATCTAGGAGTTTTGATGAGGGTGACACCAATCTGGTAGTTGTAAATCAATGCATTTACAATGATGGTGTTGTTGTAAGGATTACCCCTAGAGGAGTATCTTCATTGTTGAAGGTGATAAGAGGATGTGAGCTTTATTTGGGAATATGGGTGGCTACACATAGTTATCTCAACCAAATCCTCTTGAACCTAGCTCAGTTGGATGAGTCTCCATGTCCTCCAAAGATTGTAAGAACTGTGTCAGCAATGTGGATTGCATGGCCTTAAATTTGCTTGTCCAATATGTCCTCCACCCGAGACTTACCTTACTGCTAGTTTGTTGCTCTCGATGCTACAAAATCCTTTAGTTTCTTGGCCTTAATCAACTTTTTGATGAGGCCTCAGAAGTGCAACATTCTTCCATGTCTGCTCATGGTCCCAATGGAAGACACTATAATTATTGGGATCCTTGAAGTAAGCTTCGATCTGCACCGAGTGGGCTCTCTTGAAGTAATTTTTATTTTTAATGACCTCCACTATCTCAGTCATCGATAGAGAGTACTCATTGTATCTATCCAGCCACTGGTCAGGGTACTGGTTTTGACTTTCTAGGTGGTATGTTGTGTTGGTTACCCTTTGGTCCTAGGGCGGTTGAGCAGGGCGGTTGAGTGTCTTCATAGCAAGGATGAGCATAATGCAAGAATCATGTCTCTGTCTCTACCCTACACCTTGGGGGGTCTGGAGGAAACAATTTTGGAGCTATACTTCTCTATCGATATGTTGTTATTGGACAACTCCAACAACTGACAAATGTCTTTGATCCCTGTAGACGCAACGTGTACCTGAAGGTCCTTCCTTGGGCCTCTGAGATAGGGCAGCATAAGCAATTGCGGGCTTCAAGTCATGTACTTCCAACATCTCCTTCTTGAAGCATTTGATAAATGAGGGAAGGATTTCACTTTGTCATTGGCAAATTTTCAGAAGGGCTTGCGAGTTTTTTTAGGGCTTTTGGGTGCTTGCAAACTAAACCACAAACATTCATTTGAAATTAGCAAACAAAGTGAATACCTCCGACAGCAATTCATTAAACCACTTAAGGGCCAACTTCCTCAACATGGTAAAGAAGAGATGGCATTTTAACACTTTAATGATCCACAATAAGCACATGATTGAATCAAATGAGGCTATATGGTCAGTCAGATTGGTCCGACCTTTGTTGCAGGACACCAATGTCAGAATCTTGAATCGCTCTGGGGGCTTGGTCTCAGAAATTTGTCGAGAGAATAATTCTCAAGTAATTGACGCGCCATAGTATGCGAAAAGTGATGCCGGTAAATCAATTTTGACCTAGCATTACCAAAATACTGGGAGTGGTCTTCTCTTTTCAAAGCTAAGGAGACTCTTTTGTCGTGAGGCACTGACCCTTCTTTACGGGGTTACTGATATTTTCCCCGAGTCAGCACATCTCGATTGACATCCAATATTTGATCCTTCAAATCCTGGCTACAAACTCTCTGGTGCTCTCCATGTTATCAGTGTCTTTGTTGTGAGTTTCTTCTCCTTGAGTCGCTCCTCTTCTTGTTTGTGGCATGATCCACATTCACCGTACATTTTATGATGTCAAATCCTGATTTGTTTGTGAATCACACTCAAGGAATGGAGCTTAAGTAAGTATAAATAGAGGCAGAGAAAGAGATGAGTGAACAGTAATAAATAGTAAAAATGTCTTGTCTTCTTCAAGAAATGATCTCTTTATTTATAGGGCAGAGGGTACAACATAATGATATTACATTTTTGCTCTTGATTTAATGGAGTCAATACTAGAATATTTCAAATATCTTGCATGTATAAGCTTATCGTCCAACTGCTCTATGGGTTGGTGACTAAGCTTAATTGCTCAGAGTCGGCAAGATCAGCTTGATTAACTGAGATCTGCTTGGTTAAATGGTATCTTCTCAATCAGCTGAGTTTAGTCGAGGTGGGTCGGCCAGTGGTTATGACCCCGTTGTCCATTATTGACCTTTGATGAGGGGCCTCTGGATCTTTCTGTGATGGATGATAGGGAATCATATCTTCCTTGGGTTTGCTCTTCCATAGTGGTTCGCTCAGACGTCTCTTTGTCTCGTTTCCGATCAGATGGCTCGGGCTTGGATTATTTAGTCGTATTTTTGTCCTCATCTTGGCTCAGTCGACTTTGGCCTTGCTGGCTTTGATTCAAACAACTTTTCTTGGTCAAACAAGCAGGCCTCACAATCTTCTATCTGCGGCCCCCCATCATTCTCTTTTCATCTAAACCGTTAAGTCTTGATCTTTTTTTTTTTTTGCACAAAATAAATTAACTAACTTTTAAAAATCATTTAATTTAATTTTAATGTGTATATTTTAATCAAAATTTCTTCACGTACAAATCCTTCTCAAGTGAAGAAAGATGATTAACTTGCCTCCCGGAGTCTTGTATAATTATCAATTCATGCTCAAACAAACAAACTTAGCCCCACGCAAAACACGCTCGAAGAGGGCAATCGAATGCGCACGGTTGAACCAACCAGTTCCAGCACGATTACGACCGTCGATTTTTCCTCAATGTGATCAGGATATGCAACGGTCATGTGTTTTAAAAGTTGTGGGGCTTCAGCTCCTGCTACTTGTCTTTCATTAAATCATTTAAATACAAAATAGTTATATGCACTTGTAGCGCATTACAGACATACCACCTAATCTTTCGCTCTTACATATCTACCACCTAAACTTTATTTTTTTTACATTTATGCCACCCAAATCTTTCATATCACATTTAAAATGTCAATATGTTGACATCATATATATATATATATATATAAATATAAAGTTGATATGCCATCCATTTTCGTGCTTCAAATAAATATCAATATTACGCACATATAAACGACATTTAAAGATGTAAGGTTGCAAAATTATATAAAAGCAAGTAAATATTACTTATAACTATAAATATGGAGAATATGTAAATATTTAGGCCAATATTAGTTATAGGTTATGCATTTTTTATTCAATTTAAGTTCAATTCAATCTAAAGTTAATTGGAACAGGTCTGGAACATTTGTGAGTCCTAAATCTGATCAAAGACCAAGTTACCCGAACGAGTCCACTATTTGCCCAATCTTGACGGCATATTTATGGACTTTGATGCCAATTTTTGCCCAATGCAATAAATTGATTATACTTACATTATTCTATGTTTTTTTTTTAATCTAAGGCCTCGATTCCAGCAAGTTAGTAGTCACATTAACCGTTGAGACAATGCAAGTACAATGAAAAGAAAAATTGGTTTGATTAGAGTCCGATCAGGCCCAAATCAAGTCGTTTAAGCACAATTAAAGGTTTTGGATGGCGAGACAATTGAATGGTTAAATGACTTCAAATCTGATATGTTTTTAGTCAAAATGAGTCCAGCCCAATTCATCGAGTCTAAGAGCACTTCATTATGACATCATTATGGCACTCAAATGTTATTAAAATATCAAATGATCAAATAGATTGCTCTGGATCATCCGATGGAGCGGTCTGGATTCATGAAATATTTACAGAGAATGGCACTGACAAAATTTATAAATAAACTCACTCTCTTCATGAAAATGGAACTGGACCTGGAGGAGAAAGTTGTTGGAGCTCCAAGCTCTTGAGGTTTCCTAAGCTCCACCACCGCCAGACCGCCGTAAATGCCAAACCATTTTTGCTCGGTTGCCACCGTCAAGCTGCCCAACCGCTTAACCACTGTCGAGCCACTATGACCGCTGAACCATCGCCACCACCGAACCACCACCGCCCGACCATCGAAATCAAGCCATCGCAACCGTCATACCATTGTTGCCCGACCATCGCCGTCGAGCCATCACCACCGCTAGACCACCATCACTGCTTCCCGACCACGACTGTTTAGCCTTCGCTATCGATGACACTAACAATAGTTTTTCTAACACACAACCCCTACTTTCGGCTTTCCTTCACAGCAGTTGAGTGGCTGCGACATTCTAAATATTTTCTGCAACTTCCACAATGAAAGTCACATCCAACGTATTTAATATTGCTTCAGGCTATTCAAGGGTCACAATATTTTGTAACTAACGTGGCATAGTGAAATCATTTTAAATGGGTCAGGCTCCATGGATTTTTCCCTTTTGGCTTTTCTGCCAATTTTATTTTACTTGTGTGTGTATGTCGGATCATCATACAACACTAAAATGCTAATATATCACTCTATCTATATGTATGTATGTATAAATGTGTATGTATGTATCTGTATTTATGTATGTATATATCTATGTGAGTCTGTGCACACGTGCATGTTTATTTATTTCTTAGTAGTTTTATCTATTGCACCATAAACAAAACTCAAACTAAACTTGGTTTTGACTCAACTCATAGGAAATTAATTACAGCTAAGTCTTGCTCATTAGTAGATTCCATTTAGAGGTGACATAAAACGTCAACTCGATTTGAACCCTACTAAAAAAATTCGAGTTTGGATTGACCAGAACAATATTCAATTCGTGGTAGGGTTAGGAATTCTAACATATCTAGTTTTTCAGGGTTGATTCGTGTTTACCCGCTAACCAGAAATTAACCAAAAAATGATCCACTAATCTAAAATCAATTCGAGATTGTCTCGAAATCTACCCAATTTTGATCATATTTTGACCCAAATAGCTATTATTTCTTATACTAAATGGTTTATAAGACTTGTGTTTGGGTTAAACTTTTTTTGCACCGTTTAATATTCGAGCCAGGTCAATTTTGGGTCAGACCCAATCCCTATCCGTGAACCCGATTTGACACCCCTAATTTAATATCGAATTATTGGTTGTGACCCTAAGGAGCCAGTGAGTAAGCTAACTCAACATATTCGCACTTGCATATTAATGGGCTACCAAAACAAAATTTTCATGATATAAATTAATTAGGCCTAATATGTCGAAATAACACTTCCAACCAATGATTAAGCTAACTCAACTCGGTCCAAAATTATTTGGAACTAAGTCTTGCCCATTAGTCAATTCCATGTTTAATCATAGGTCAATGACTCCAATAAGTCAATGATTAAGCCAACTTAGCACATTCACATTAGCACATTTGTAGGCGACAATAAATTTGGCATTATTTATAAGTTAATTGCATCTAAGATATAATAGTAATATTTTTATAAAAATTGAATTTGAGTGTCTCAGGGTCCGTTTGGGGCAACTTATAAGTGTGGGCGACGCTTTGAAAATGTCGTTATACCGTTTGGTTCGCGCGTTTCGCTAGCTTGTCCGCGTTTGTTGCGCGCGTTTCGCTAGCTTGTCCGAATCTGTGTTTGAGTTTTTACACTAAACGCGGGCCGCGGGTCCATCCCTGCAGTTGGCCCCCGGCGGGCCCGCGGGTCGCGTTTCAGGATAAGCAGCTTATCCTGAAACGCACAAGCTGCCCCAAACGGACCCTCAATTTCATCAAAACCCACCTAAAAGCTAAATGAAAAATTCTTCAAGTTGTTTGTCTATATTCAAGATAAATCTAAAAATTAAGGCCCAAATTTTCAACCCTAATTAATAGGTATGGCTGAGCTTGGAAAAAATCCAAAACTTATTAGACTCCTATTAATCATAAATTCTACTCAGCCCATTATTTGCATATTTTTAAGTTTCTACTTAAGACAAATAATAGTAAAGAATCGTTTCATGTAATCAATAAATAAATAAAATTTCAAATAAAATACAAACAAATATAATTTTTCGTTCACATTTCCTTACCTAAGAGAGTGAAAACTTGAAATAAAGTTTTTTGATTCAATTATAAGATCTTGTAAAATCATAAAATCCTACATTATTCATGATATGTTTTTTCTTTTTTTTTTTTAATTGTGATGAGCATAATATGTTACATGTATATCGTCATCTGATTGCTATTCTCTGATGCTAATGTTCATCATTGCTCAACTGTCATCTACCATCACTCACATCTATCTTTGTTTGATGTATATGATTGCCTAGTTCCCTCTCCTTAAGCCAACATCCATCGTCACATACTAATATATATTATTGTTGATATTTATCATCACCTATAATTATTTTTTACTAACTTTGATGTCCCTTATTGCTCGACTGTCATCACTTGAAAAAAATATTATTTCTGCAACTGGCACCACTACAAGTTGACACATCACATTGGTTGATTAATATGTCTATATGCAATATTTTTAATCACCTAACTTCCATCCCTCAACATCATCGACATTTTCCATTACATAACTTCTCTCAAAGCCAACACTATTGTTTCCCAACAATTATCTTCTAGCCGCCATCAATAAATAAACTAGATGCACAACATTTTCAAATAAGATCATCTTACATTATTGATATCGATGTCGATGTGTGTCATCATCACCCATGATGTCATTTAACTCGACACCAACCGACACCAATGTTAAAATATGTCATCACTAATAACATCGATATCTATATCACCAATAAAGCTGATGTTTGCCATCAACATTAATAGTTATGTCCATTTAATCAATAAGATCATCATCACTCATAATTGTTACCAACATCAATGCTTGTCAATATCAATGCAAATACATGCTAATACTAAAAGTTATTAATAATCATTAGCAATTATATCAATGCTCATAATTTCCAATAAGGCTATCATGCATCATTTATACTAGTATTGATTCCCACCGATTCCATTAACGCCATTACTTATCATCGCCAACAAGATTAATGCCGATAATTTCTAACACAAGTATCAACACACATCACCAAATTTGATATTGATATTGATAAGTTTGTCTCCAGTCACGATAAATAATATTAATGTACATCATTAACACTAACATTGACACCTCCAATACTAATAAAGTCATCAACCATCAATGCTAACAAATTCATTATATGTCATCAACATTAATGTTGATGCCCAATATTGATACTAACACCAAAGCCCATTGCTAATACTAATACAAACTTGCTATAGATACTAACACAAACTCCCACCATCAACATCAACACTAACGCTAGCCTTCAACACCAATATTGACATACATCATTTCTCTTAATATTTATGGTACATTTTTGTCCACTGGTCTCTTTTTGTTATAAGAAAAATGATCGAGCAGACCGCCAACAATCTTTTGATGATAATCTCAATACCTTAACATGCCTACTACTTCCAGCATCGAATTTACCTTCCATAATTCATATCAATAATATTATACTAAACCTACTTCTAATTATGAGGACACTAATAAAATTATTTAAATTGATTCAAGCTCAAAAAAAAAAACACATGCTTCCAATGAGTTTCTCTTCTTTATCTTATATAAATATATGCATTCAAATATTTTTTATAGAATATTACGTGATAAACTTTCTCTATCAGTTTACAGACTATTTTAATATAATATTTGTATTATTTGAAAGCTTAATTTATCTATGAAATTAATTTTAAACTATGTTTATTTCTTTTTATGAGGGCGAATCTAAAGGATAATATGAATGATTTGAACTCATGATTTGGTTTCATGATGGAAAACTACACCCTCAATCATTATTTCACAAATAAATACACTTTTTAGGCTACTATTGATGTCAATTTATTATTTCAGTCCTTTTTGGGCTACAAGCTAAGAAATGTACCTGATTGACACAAAAGTCTGTGATCGGCAGAGTCAATGAATTGAAGTTGCCTACGACACATATTTTTTTATTATTAGTTATGCATGTCATATTAATCTTGTTTAGATGCAATGATTAATCTTAAGGGCTGTTTGATTTTAAATTTTTTTGTTGCATAATAAGGCTGTCTGTGACGCGCGCATTTTCTGTCCGGACATCTGACGTGCCTCTACATACTGTGCAGGTTATTCCTGAGTTATTTTGATGTTATTTTTGGATTATTTTCAATAATCCCCAAATAACCCATAAATTTGCGGATTATTTCTGGGTTATTTCGGGATTATTAAAAATAATTCAGAAATAACCCGAAAATAACACAGGGATAATCTTCGCCGCACGTAGAGGTACGCCAAAAGTTCGTATAGAAAAACTTTAGGTTTGTGACGCGGTTGTGGCCCTTGTGGCTGTCGTTCTCACTTTATTCTTCCAGCTTTTTGAACCCATAATTGCATGAATAATTAGTGAATCCACCGAATCACGAAGTTACTTCGAAACTTCAGTCGCAATTTAAAATGTGGGTATATTCTTTCAAGTGTGCTTGGCTGAGATCTAACATTTGTGAATAAAATACTCTAGCATGACTCGGCGGTGGCACGAGTTAATTGGATTAATGTTTTATCAAGATACGTATAGAATATTTTTGCATATAATAAGTAATTCTAGACAAGTGTCTTCAATTATGACTAATATTTAAATATCACTTCAGATACACATGAATAAACGGATGAAGTTGATGATCGACCCTGTTTGGGGCAGCGGCGTGGCGGGGTGTGGCGAGGTGTCAGCTCATTTTGCCCGTTTGGGAGGCAGGAAGGCCACGGCGCGGCGCGGTTTGGGTGAAACACGGGCAGCGCGTTTGACCACGCGGCCCACTTTTGTCCTTTACATTTTTGCTTTTGATGATCTTCGTCCGCCCTAACTCTTTCACCTTCTACTCCTGGATTGGAAAATGGCTTTACCGGATTTAGAAGAGTTGAAGCGCGCGAAAGGAGGTGGAAGGAAGACAGCGAACTACAAGGGCTACCTTATTTATTGGTTTTTGGTAGGAGCGAAGCTGGAGAAGGAGGAAAACGAGAGGTTTTTGTATGCTGTCGCGATTCTGTGGTTGCCTTCAAATTTAAATTTGTTTTATTTAGGCTAATTTTTTAATAATTATGTTCTTAAATATAATCATATTGGCAACTAACACACTTAAATTCATATTGACAATAACAATTTTTTTAGTCAATGTTTTGCATAGAAATTAATGTTTTTTCATCGGTTAGTTATTATGATTATTTTATATAAGACAAAGTTATAAGAGGAAACGCCTTAATAATTTCATTTCTGGAAGGAAGTGTGAAAAAGAGCGTAGCTTCAAATGTACTATATTTCATATTTATCTGAAATTTGTATTGTTCTGAAGTAGATTTCTATTTCAGAAGTATCAATATATGGCTATCATAGCCCCGTTACAAACAACATAATTAAATAGAGGCAGAATGATCATTTGTCCAAAAGTAACTATCACACAGTTGTTTTCAAATGGCTGAAATAAACACAAATGAATTGTTCGTGTTTGGATAGTTTGATTAGCAAACAAACATGAGTTGTTCACGAACAACAAACTGTTATGACTGCCTAATGTCAATCATATAGCTTGAGTCAAAGTACAGCTCATGAGTAGTTGATGGTCATATTATGTTTCTTTAACCAGTTTGTCATCTGGGAAATTTACTTGATTATTTATATTGTTATTTAATAATCATATATTTTTAAATATATCTAAGTAATTTAAATTAATTATTTTGTTAATATTGTGAAGCACTAAATCAGGGTGAGTTAAAACCCAAATATATATAAATTTCATATTTTTTTCATTTTAAATATTAATAAGACAACCGATAACTTGGTTTAAAACACAAAATTTTATTCAACTTAAAATAAAAAATTATATACACTAATTTAAACTTTGAAATTTATTAGGCTTGCCTGAGAATAAGTTAAATATAAACAATATGATTTTAAAATATTTATAACATGCTTTAATAAGAAAACATTAAATACACATACATATATACATAAGCATATATATATATATATATATATATCATAATTTGTGGGGATTGAGATGAGCTAGTTGAGGGAGAGGAAGCTTCATAGAAAGAGGATTCACCATGGAGAATTAGGGTGAGGGCGAGGGGGAGCAGAGTGGGGCACGAAGGAATTTCTTCACCCAAACGTGCGAAGCTAACGCAGGACGCAGCTCCTTCTCCGCTTCCCCATCTATTAAAAAAATTATCCAACTGCGTTTAAGCGACACGAATAAGCTAGGCCGAACGTGTTTTTCAAACACACTAGCAGCGTTTTCATACTGCTACCGCGCCCAATAAGCTGCCCCAAACGGGCCCTAAGCCTGTAGTTGACTAAAAGAAAATATGTTGAGATTTTCATGCTTATTTTATACTGTTTTTGATGATATTGCACTTTAAAGAAAAATATTTTTAATGTTTTGTTGCATGAATGATAAATTAAGGTCATTGGAGCAAAAAGATGCAAAATGAGCGAATTTGGAGCGAAAAGGACCAAAATGTGAAGATTTGAACTAGGGTGCCGACGGCGAGCCCAACGTCGCCGACAGCCGACAGCGGACTTTTCCCGAGACTCCAGATTTAATTCACTTAGAAGTCCCGCCAACGGCGCCCTCGAGGCCGTCGAGGGCGAGCTCGGCGGTTATATCCAACTAGGCTTTGGATGAGGACAAATTTTGAAGAGATGCTTAGGCAACTCTTGGGAAAACTCATCCACATCTTTAAAGAGAAGACTTTGGCCGAAAATAGAGAGGGGAGGCTCCAAATTGAAGTGTGAAAAAGTGTAGACAGTCTAAATTGTGAGGAATTTTTTGAGAGATTGTAAGAGTGGAGGGAAAGTGAGAGATTTCTTCCTCCTTGCCGCTTCGAAGAGGAATTCTGTGTGCTGTAAATAAAGGAAGAGATTTAGAGGAACTTCGA
>NW_018164444.1:2763625-2805217 GCF_001263595.1 Phalaenopsis equestris
GCCCTATATTACTTGAGCGATACGTATACTTGCGTTGATAAGTGTGACTTTACAATTATTGAATATTTTATACATCCATCTTTATCAAATTTATCTATTATTAAGAAATGTGGTACAGTTGCTGAGGAATTAAATCTTTTAGCAGTTTTTAAGCATATATAAAGTCGTTGTCAGTAGTCATACCAAATTGGGTCATGTCGGCTGAAGAAGATATTGACTGAACTGAGAGCCCACCAGAGAACTTGGTTGAGCCGGTCAGAGAGATTGATGTGTTGGTTAATGTGGAGACCCGGTCCACCGAAATTTAATTAGCTTCCTAATTAAGAATCTCACATATCGCTCATCTACTTTCACACCTACCGCTCACCTACCACATCCCACATACCGCTCACCTACCTCCTATCTACTGCTCTCATGATTTCTATAAATAGCTTCTTTTGGCTTAAAGGAGAAGTCACATCAAGCAAGACCAAGTTAAGTCCTCTTGAGAGCTAAGAGAAAGAGAGGAAGAGAGAGAGTGGAATGGAGAGAAGAAAATAGAGATTTTCTTGTAAACGTCGATGAGCTCAATGGTGTAATTCCTCGAAGAAATAAAATCATGTGCAGCTCTGTGGACGTAGGCAAATTTGTCAAACCACGTAAATTTGTGTGTCGCTCTGGTGTTTTTCTACGTGTAATTGTACTTGTTCCATTTTTCGCTTTATTGCCGTCGTTTTTCACAATATGATGGAGACGGATCCCTTGAACACCCGTCTTTGGGGCATGCAGTATACAGATCTCCACCCACAGCATTGCATCTTGAAGCCGGTCAAGATAGCCTCTGTGCCAGTATTTAATATTTAAATTTCACACTTTACTTTTTGTAGTTTTAAAAATTATAGTATACATTATAATCTTAAGAATTTACTTATAAGCATAATATTACTCAATGTGGGATCGATATCTAGGACTTCATTAGGCCCTATATTACTTGAGTGATACGTATACTTGCGTTGATAAGTGTGACTTTACAATTATTGAATATTTTATACATCCATCTTTATCGAATTTATCTATTATTAAGTTTTGATACAGTTGCTGAGGAATTAAATCTTTTAGCGACATTATTAAATACTTATATTTTTAAGCATATATAAAGTCGTTGTCAGTAGTCATACCAAATTGGGTCATGTCGGCTGAAGAAGATATTGACTGAACTGAGAGCCCACCAGAGAACTTGGTTGAGCCGGTCAGAGAGATTGATGTGTTGGTTAATGTGGAGACCCGGTCCACTGAAATTTAATTAGCTTCCTAATTAAGAATCTCACATATCGCTCATCTACTTTCACACCTACCGCTCACCTACCACATCCCACATACCGCTCACCTACCTCCTATCTACTGCTCTCATGATTTCTATAAATAGCTTCTTTTGGCTTAAAGGAGAAGTCACATCAAGCAAGACCAAGTTAAGTCCTCTTGAGAGCTAAGAGAAAGAGAGGAAGAGAGAGAGTGGAATGGAGAGAAGAAAATAGAGATTTTCTTGTAAACGTCGATGAGCTCAATGGTGTAATTCCTCGAAGAAATAAAATCATGTGCAGCTCTGTGGACGTAGGCAAATTTGTCAAACCACGTAAATTTGTGTGTCGCTCTGGTGTTTTTCTACGTGTAATTGTACTTGTTCCATTTTTCGCTTTATTGCCGTCGTTTTTCACAATATGATGGAGACGGATCCCTTGAACACCCGTCTTTGGGGCATGCAGTATACAGATCTCCACCCACAGCATTGCATCTTGAAGCCGGTCAAGATAGCCTCTGTGATTGGTATAATAAGTTGGAGGGTTGGTGGTCGGCTAGAGTGGGTGATCGATTTGGTCCCAGCACAGGTGGCCGGTTGGAGGTCCCTGCACGGTGGCCGACTGATGGTTGGTTGATGGTGCAGAAGATTTCTAATCATCGAATCCAATCAAGATTTCACAGGCAGTTTTTGGCATACAATATATTACTATTTTTTAATATTTTAACAAAAAATTGCATACATACCACCCTAGTCTTATGTATTTATATATCTAACATCTATGATTTAATATTTATATTTATAACATTTTTGTGTCACAAACCTTTTTATGAAAAGATATATTTCACTGTTAGAAAGTCAGTAATTGTTGTATTTTTTATGTGACAATAAAAATTTAAGTTTTATATATATAAATATAAAATTTTAGTTGTTAATGTAAATAAGAATTGTTTGGAATGCCTGGAAATGCCTCCATGTACTTGAATTTTTGAATTTTAAAAAATGGAGCACAATTTACATGAATAGATTTCTAAACTAGCGAACACATGAGGCAATAAGTCAAGTCGAAATTGGCTTAAGCAAGATTTGTTAGCTCATCGGCCTCAATTTGTGACTCATTGACCGAGTTAAAATTGAGCCAACTCATAAATCAGCTTAGCTCGGCAAAATACCTAGATCAAATCTTGATGTCTAAGTGTCATCAAATTACTGATTTGCCCAGCTTGCTGTGAACAAATTTTATTATAGCTTTCAAGGTATCATCCAGTAGACCTTTCTGATTTTTCTACCTTCTGCTAGGAACAAATTACTTCACAGTTTTACTTCTTAGACAATCATCTCATCTCTTTTTATGCTATAGCCTGCTATTCTTTTATAAAATCTTCTAATGAGGAAAAAACTCTTCACTATCATACTTATTTATAAAATGTTCTAAATACAAAAAAACGGTTATCCAACTTTCTTGAAATGTTAAGAAAGTTTGTAACGCGAAAATGTCTTTATCACGACATTTCTACATTCCAAATAGAAGAAAATATTATGTTTGGAATCTGAAGGCAAGATATCTGAAGAATCACATGATGCATTATTGTTGACATTGGCAGTTCATAGTTCTGTTGAAGACTTGATATTGGATTCAGGGCTTTGAATGTGGTAGGAAATCTACCAGAGGCCACAGTGCAGGGCAGTGATAGAAGTGAAGAGGAAAGTGGATACGGGGCACCCATTCCTATTATTCCACAGACAGATGTTGAAGAACCACAGAGCTATGAAGAAATCTTGCAAGATGAAAGTTTGAGCAAGTGGGAGCTGACAGAACTTCCACCAGGAAAGAAGACATTGCACAACAAGTGGGCGTACCAGGTGAAAACTGAGTGTGATGTCAGTAAGAGGTACAAGGCTAGACTTGTTGAAAAGGGTTTTCAGCAAAGCCAAGATGTTGCCCATGCAGTGAGAGTTGTAAGAAGAGACAAGAGGGACCCAGGAAATAGCTTGGAGGTGCAAAGCTATGTGAAACTTGCTGATATGTTAACTGAGGGTGTTACTCTTGAGAAACTGAAGTTGTGCACAACTTCAGTTGGTCTTTTGGAGTGAAGATAGAGGCTTTGAGTTGCTGAGGTGGAAGATTCAAGGCGGAGGATACATGTTGAAGAAAAAGGCGACGCTGTTAGTAGAGGATATCAGTTTGAGGAAGGAGATGTTGCAGTCTGTGTACCGGTCTCCAAGTGGGAGAATTGTTAGAAACGGTGGAGCTCGGTCCACTATGCTTAGGCGGTTACTTTGCTTTGAAGAGTCACACCTCTTCACAAATAACCACTCCCGTCTTCCTCTTTTGTGAAGTAAAACATCTTTTTGTTCCCTCATGTTCGTAATAAAAGCTTTGGATGGCTCTCCTTGGGTTTAGAAGTCACGCTTTAAGTTCTTCTTCGGTTTCCTCGGGATAGAGGAAGGTTTCCCCGGGGCAGAGGAAGAGAAGTGCAAGGAGGAGCAGTTCCTTGCGACAGAAGGAAGAAGATTGTTCTTCCTAGACTTCTTTTTGTTGGCTTGTGACATAAGAGAAATTGAGTTTATTTCTCTTGTAAGTTTGTCTTCTTCGGTGTATCTCGGTGTAGAGTTTATTCGGTGTATCTCGGTGTAGAGAGAGAAGAACAGAGAGAACAACGAAGAGTGAGAGATTCCTCTTGTAAGTCGAGGTGATCGACTGGTGTAAATTCCTCAAATAGTAAAATGTTTCGCAACTCCGTGAATGTAGGAAATTTATCGAACCACGTAAATCTGTGTGTTCCGTTGTGTTGTTATTTTTTGGTGTGATTTTTCTCGTTCTATTTTTCACTTCGTCGATCGTTCTCCTGTTTGATTTATATATATATATCACATCAATTAGTACATCTAGATCTCGCAACAATAATATTTTATTAATAATTTCATATGAAATAAAACTTATTTCATTATTTTATTTACAATAAGAAACTGTTTTGCATTGTAAAACAGGAGAGAATTTTAGATTTGATGCAGGAAGCAGGAAGTTGCCCTGATCCATCGGGAAGGGTGGTGGAGCCGCAGCTACAATTATTAGTGGACCAGTTGGGTGATGCCATTAGGGGTTAGCCGACGACTGAGACCTTATCGAGATTCTGATAGAGATTGACGGCTACAGGTTTGCGCTGTACATAAAATCAGACACAAAAGGATTAAATTACTACATTTTGATACATAGCACTTCAAATTTTGCTATTTACAAAACTAACACTTTTCTGCATTAATTTTTTAAGTTTTCACTCAAGTATCAAAATTCACAATAACATTATAACCCATATTTTTTATTTTTATAAATTCCAAATGATTGGATTGTGAAAAATGTAAATGCACCGATTCAATAGTTCAACAAATGAACTTCATACTAGTTTTTTAAATAGTAAATTTTAGAGTGCTATGCATGTATGTATATCAATATAAATAAAAAACTTTAAATTCGTATGTGATTTTAAAAATAAGGTAAGTTATACATAAAAATAAACAATTATAATACACTAATCAAACATACAGTAATAACAACAACAATAACAATAAATTTTTATCGTACTTGGTGGGTAGGGCTGTCAAAAAAGCTCGTTGTTCGCGAACAGTTGTTGTTCGGTTCGTCAAAGAATTCGTGTGCGAGTCGTTCGATAAGTAAATGAGACGAACGTGAACAAATTTTTTTTGTTTGGTTAGTTAGACGAACCAAACAATAACAGTGACGCGTTCGTTCGTGTTTGAATTGTTATTGTTCGAAATATAAAATAATTTAAAATAATTATATATAAAAAAATTATGATATTTTAAAAAATTAAATTTTATAAATTATAATATTTAATAAATTAATAATAATAATATATTAATATACTATATTAGTAATATACTAATATAGATATTATGTATTTATATAATATAAGTTATATAATTAATATAATATATTATTTATATATATTAACATTAGGGATGTCAAACTAGCTCGTTGATCGCGAACAGCTCGTGTTCGGCTCGTTCGTTAAGAAACGAACACGAACAGTGACTTCACAAACAATTTCAAACACGAGCTTATTTCAAACAAACTAAATTTCAAACGAACAGAACACGAACACAAGCTCTGTTCGTTCGTGTTCGGTTCGTTTACACCCCTATTGGTGGGGTTGGCCATAAATTTTTTTTTCGACATTTTGCCCAACTGAACATCCCAATCTCTTTTAATTTTAATAAATTCAAATAATTTTTTATATAATATGCCTGAATCTTTTTAGATCCATGTCTAACTTTCTTAAACATCAACGTTTAATGTGTCCAAACCATCTTAAGCCGATTTACTCTAAACTTATCTGTCACTATAGCTACTTCAACCCTTTCACGAATATATTCATTTCACACCGCCCGTAAGTATAAAGGCACTCATCCACCTGAGCATTCTCACCTCACAACACTTAACTCTACATTAAAAACACTTATCAAACATATTTTATCAAAATTCTAAATTAAAATAGAACAAAAAGTTAAAAGAAAAATGCAACAAACATGGTATTTTGCCAAATGTTATAATGAGTCATAAAACCAAGCCAGCCCAATGCTGAATACCATTAAAATGGATCCATCATGAAAATTTATGGCATCATATGATACAATATTACAGCCAACACTTCTGAGCAAGAATATCATCCCTCTACCAACTGTACAAATCAAACTTAGTTATTATAGTCACGAAAATCTGTTGCAATTCAAGATTTTAATCTCCTAATACAAGCTGCAATAAAATGTACAAGACAAAATATACTTAATTATTTGGTTCATGGTTACAAAATATGGTTTCAGTCATCATGAATGTAACCACAGGCGGTCATGCAGCCTTTCTTCGCCGGTTCCAAACATCTCATCAACCCTCTCTCCATTTCTGTAGAAATGAAAGGTTGGTGTGTAGCGTATGTTCTGAGTGGTTTCTGGGCATTCATCAATGTCAGCGTAGATGAAAGATAGCTTCTTGAATTTACTGCTTAGATGGCAGAAAGTAGGAAGGATTTGACCACAAACTCTACACCTGCAACTTATCATTAATGTTAAAGAAATAAGCCAAAACATTATCTTGCTTCAATTGTACTTGAATCTATAAACCCCTTCCCAAAATAAAAAATTAAAAAAAAAATATTTATCCTAAAAAATGAAAAAGCAAAAAGTGTTTTTCTTAAAAAAAAGATATTAAACATAGGTGGGCGAATTATTTTGATAAACTATTTATTGAAGTTTCTGAAAATACCATCGACCTTAGTATCTTAATATCGCTAATAATAATAAAATGTTTCATTTTTACCGTTGCTTTAGTAAAAAAGAAGTTGAAGAGGTTTTAAAGAAAACCAAGGGTGGAAAGTCTGTAGGACCTGATGATATCCAAATTAAAGTGTGGAAATATATAGGAGATTTGAGAGTTTCTTGGCTTACTAAACTCTATAATATTATTTTAAAAACTAAAAAGATGCCTGAGAAGTGGAGTAAGAGCATTTTGATCCACATTTTTAAAAATAAAGGGGATGCACGAGAGTGTGCAAATTATAGAGGAATTAAGTTGATATGTCATCCTTTAAAATTATGGGAGAGGGTAATTGAACATAGGTTAAGATGTATTACAAAGATTTATCATAATCAATTTGGATTTATGCTGAGCAGGTCTACTATGGAAGCTATAAATTCATTGAGAGGCATGATGGAGAAGTTTTGAGAGAATAAGGAGCATCTACATATGATTTTTATTGAATTAGAAAAAACTTATGATAAGGTTCCAAGAGATATCCTTTGGAGAGTTCTAGAGAAAAAAGATGTTGATATGACTTATATTGAAGTCATTAAAGATATGTATATTGGAGTTGTTACTTGTGTTCGAACAAAAGGAGGATTGACCAAATATTTTCCTATTTCAGTTGGATTAGATCAAGGATCGGCTTTAAGCCCATATCTTTTTGTTTTAGTTATGGATGTTATTATTGGACATTTACAAGAGGATGTACTTTGATGTATGTTTTTCGTTGATGATATCCTTCTCGTGCATAAGACTAGAGAAAATGCTAAAAAAAAACTTGAATTATGGATGTTTATATTGAAGTCTGAAGGCCTTCGTTTGAGTAGAACAAAAACCGCAACCATGATTGACCTATGATGGTAACATATACAAACCTTCTAGTGATAGAGTTGTAACTATGGTTTTTTTTTTTTTTTTTTTTATACAAACATTTGTTGGTTCTCTTTTAAAGCGCTTTAGATATCCCAGGTCTGATATTCAAAATGATGGTGATATTGATGGGGATGTTATTAGTAGAATTCAAGTTGGTTGGTTAAAGTGGAGGAATGCTTCGAACCTATTGTGTGATAGAAAAGTACAGCTTAGACGGAAAAGAAAATGTAATAAGATGACGGTGAGACCTGCAAAGCTCTATGGCGTTGAGTGTTGGCCCTTAAAGGAGAAGCATAAAACTAAGTTAAGTGTTGTCGAATGAGAATGCTTAGGTGGATGAGTGGCATATCATTTAGAGACAAAATGCGAAATGAATATATCCGTGATAGGGTTGGTGCAGCTTTTGTGGCAGACATAATTAGAGAGGTAGTCTTAGATGGTTTGGTCACATTAAACGTCAACCATCTGATGATTCGATTTGGAGAGTAGATATTTTAGATTCAACTTATGTTAAAAAAGGCTGAAGTAGACTTAGAAAGACTTGGGCATATTGTATAAAAAATAAAATTAATTTATTAGAATTAAATGAAAATATAACACTCAATAGGACACAATAGAGAAAAATGATACATGTAGCCGACCCTACTTACCGGGATAATGGTTTGTTATTGTTATTATATGTATAGAGATATACCGCAAATTAAGAAAATTATGAGGTGAAAATTCCCAATTAACAACAACAACAATAAGAAACAACAAGCCTTTGTCACGCTAAGATCCCCAATTAACATGATAAAAAATTGTGTCATAATTTAGCTTTTTTTATGACACAGCCTTCAAATCTTTTTTTTTATATATAATAGCACTCACCCTTAAGGTAGAGAATATATATAAACAAGTTTGAATTTGTTCAAAAATTTGAAACAAATTAGAAAAACAAAGAGATCACAAAGTTTTTGTAATGATATCAACCAATTATTTTTCACTCGATATATGAGGAGAGATGATCACGATGGCAGGGCTTCATCTTTAAAGTGATGATCAATTTCAATTTATTTGGTTCTTTCATTAATTTAGGATTGCTTATATTATAGAAACTTGTCTAATTATCACAATTACAGAATTTTAGGCTGGTTAACAGAAAAGTCAAATTCTTTTACAAGAACTTATGTGGGTCCATAACATTTCGCAGGTGGAATAAGCTATGGCTTGGTATTTTTCCTCAAAATTGAATATTGCTACAGATCTTAGCTTCTTATTTTTCGAAGAAATGAGATTTTCACCAACAAAAACACAATATCATTAAAATATAATTTCAAACTTTAAGAAATCCAACATAATAAATATGAAAAAAAAGGCTTCAATCTTCAAGTGATTATGTTTATCTCATAGAGATTCTTTGATGGATCCCAAACTTCCTATAGGATGACTTCCAGAAACTTTTATTTATAACTACACCAATAAAAATTGATATATGAGTTCAAATGATGATTAGAAGACAGGGCCAACAAAGAATTGGTATCAAGAAAGATGTTTATAAAGCTTAATCATCCTTAAAATGAATACAAAGTTTTCAAAAAAGAATCAACAAGCTTACACTCAAGAAAATTAACTTTTTAAATAAGATCTACAACATATTTTGAGAAAGAAATATATCCCTTACTGTATGCAAATTTGATGCCAAAAAAGTATTTTAGATGCCCCAAATCATTGCTGACAAATATCTTCCGCAAATATTGCTTTATTTTTGTGATGCCAAATATATCACTCATAGTAATGCTAGAACTTTGAAATCGCCAAGGATTACATCAATCAAAATGGAATGAAAGAAGATTCCACTTAAAATACATCAAATTAACTCCAACAGCTTATAAATGTTTGATGTTGCATTCACAATCTTATCAGTATTAGCTCAAAAGAAAAAAAAAATTATATATATTAAAAATGACTGCATTTTTCACCAAGCGATTTCAGGTTCGCTCGTTTTTCCTAGCATTCAATTGTAGTAAAATAATTTACCAACCAATCCATCCCCAAAATAAAATCAAAGGTCATAATTGGTATGATAATCAACTCCGTTGGCAATTTTTATCATGAACATAAACATGCACTACGCATTTTCTATTGGCATAAAACCTAATTCTCAAAGACATAGCACAAAACAGGAGAAAAATGCATAATATCAACAGGAATACTAACAACAAACTCATGAGAAATAAGAGAATGTGATGCACCTAAATCGAATAGAACAGTGTCAGACTAATCTTGAATTAAAAGCATACCTGTAACTACATCTTCAGATTATTTGGTTTTTTGAGGGGTAATTGCAAAAAACTCGAGCTTTTATTGGTTGTTCAATTCTGCATTCTGAAGTTTCACCCTTTGTTTGCGCTGAAGGCTTTTCTCAAAACTGAGTTCTCCAAGGTTGATTGTCTTCCAGAAGTTTTCTAGGTTGCCTCTATCCTTGAATTGCCTATAGTCTGTTGTGTTTCTTCTTTTCCAATGGACAATTCATTAGCATGTGTCCTAGTTGTCCACATGTGTAATATTTTTCGAAACCGATCAAGGACTGCCAAAAATGTTTCTTCCCAAATTTTTTACAAACAGGTTTCTCTAATTGTGGTTGCCTTCTGTTTACTTTCTAATTTAATTATCTTGATTTAGAAGTGTTCTCTTTTGCCAAAATCATTTCGGTTGTTTGCCTGAGGTTGTCACTATTGATTGGAAAAGTTCAACTCATTTTCAATTCTCCTTGCCCTTTCAACAAGCAAAAAGAATCGTTGATTTCAAATGGAGGTAATGCCAACCTGAACTGATCTCTGAGATCACGCAGAAATCAGTGACACTTTTCCTCCTCGGTGCTGACATAGTGGGATGCATATCTCGAAAGAGAAGTGAATTTTGCCTCATTGCATAATTATCTTGGACTCTTGAGCTAGATTGAAGAACTTATCTTGTAATGCTAATATGGTTGAACACGGAATAAAAAAATCTTTAAAGACTTTAATAAAGCCATCCCACTGAATTTGGGGTAGAGGTGACATCTTAATTTTTTCTCTATGTTGTGTATGCCACCATCTCTCTGCTTCGCCTTCTAGGATGAATGCAGCTAGCATAACTCTCCTGTCCTCTGGAAAAATATACCATGGAGAATTTTTCTGAACTTCAGGAGCCAATCATCAATAATGGTAGGGTCACTGACACCTTAAATGTAGGTGGCTTGAAAGACTGAAATATCTTCAAGAGTCGATTCACATCTGCCTCAGTTTCATTTCTGGTGGAGGATCTTTCGATAACAGTCATTTTATCAACTACTTGAGAGATCAGCTGCACAATGCCCTGTAACTTAGTTGTTCTGGCGTCTGCATTTGTTTTGTTTTAATTTTCATTTCTTCCCAAAACAGTTTCAACCCTAACTTCATGCATTGCGCTTGGCCTAAATGATTGGCCTTCATATTTTTTTATTATTCTCCAGACATGTTTATATGTATTGACAGAATTTATTATTCACATGCAATTTATCATATAATAATTTTTTCGTGCACGTGGGACACCTTAACTCGTATGGGTTACCCACCCCAGATTCATCAACTTATCGCTTTGTATGAATAAATTCATATTTTATATCATTGTTCTTCTAAATCCAACACGTTTCTATTCTTCTTCTCATCTAATAACTATGTCTGATACCACTTTCTGTCATATCCCAACTAACCCCTAGTAGAGTCACTCGTGATAGGACAGAGGCTGGCAATTTGGTCAAATAAGTTTTCACCAGCACTCTTCCTGACTTGTATAATCAGGACCGAATGGGTGATAAATTAATCTAACTAGATCGCCGCAATATACGTGATACAATGCATTAAGTATACATACTCAGAAGCATGGAACTCATATCATCCAAAATATGAAAACTATACAGAGCTGCTAAATCTAATATAATAAAAATATGAACCCAAAAAATACGTACAAGCTCCAAAAAATATCATGCAAAAGCTATACAAAAACACGTTTGGCTACTCGCCCAAGTGCTCGTTGCTCCTACCTGGAAGGCAACAATGAAGAATGAGAAACAACAAGCTCAGAAAAATAATCAAGGCTAACATAAAATTTTATATATGAAAAAAAAAACATGCATGCTCGTAGAAAACTGTACATGTCTACACACAAATCGTAACATGCTAGCATAATATAAAACATAAAAAAGAGCATGTACAAGTAGTATAAAAATAAGACTGCAGTGTAACATGTAGATCGTAAACATGAAATCATAAGTATAATTAAAAACATGTTCATAGCCTATTATCAAAGCAATGTCATTTCATAGAGGTCATCATAATAATGTCACTTGTTTAATATATAGGGCTCAACTACTTCCATATCCTTTCATAATGGGTCGTCACACTGCTCTAAAGATCATATAAACTAACGATAAAAGTTGGGTTTCCCCCAATATAGCAGTTATTGATAACCACTCTGGTACCCACGATTCCCTAACGTTTTGTCACCGCCTAATTCCAATGGTTCCTAGAGTTTCGTCCTTGTATAAACTTCAGGAGTCGGGTCTACTACATTCCTACAAATTGTACTTACTAGCACTCGTATATAGCCTACACCTAACATTTCTTGTAACATTTAAATCATCATTACTGTATCAAGCATTTATAAAATATTACATGTTTCATAGGCATGAAGCATAATAGATGAATACCTGCAGGGAATTCATATCATAAGTATAGTCATATGTAGCATAGTTTGATCATAACATTACATGTATCACTAGCAAAATAAATGTGCATTCATACATTCAATTATAGGTATCTATTCATAATATGCAAAAAATTCTAAATGCATGTGTCAAAATAGAAATCAAATTAAAATCTATAGAAGATTATTTTTCTTAAATTAACACAAAACTATTTCACCTAACTTAACGAAGCAGCCCTATAATGAGTGCCCACGCGCTTATCTAGAGCTCGCCGCTTCGTATAGAAAACCTGGGGCTCATAGACAATATATGATTTCATAAAATTTGGCTTATAACATGCGTTAACCCAAAATGTACTTTACTTGCCAAAACATACCTAAAATGAACTTTTCAGTATAAATTAGTCTTTCCAAAATCACAAATATCACTTTTCCTCCTTCCTATGGCCTCGAACATTAATTCCTTATTGATTACGTGCTAAAATATTTTTAGAAGCTCGCAAAATCAATTAAGACACTTCCGGCACAAAATCGATGACACCTCCGATGGCTACGAGGAAAACACAAAAAACGAGGCAAACTTCAATACAAAAGTGTGGGGAAGGAAATGAAAGTCTCGAATGATGAAAAAGAGAGATTCATACCATTTAATTTTGTTCCCTAAGCTCCTTACAGTAAGTTTCAGCGTCCCTGTGTGGCGCTCGATCCGCTGCTCACCATTGCACTGTAGCAAGAGTCGCAGTTCCTCTACCAAGCCGTTGCCTATTCGTTGCAATGAGGGAGAGGGAGAATCGAGAGCGAGCGAGCGAGAGGGAGGGGGGGGGGGGGGGGGGGGAGAAGGGAAAGGAAATATCGGGAGAGATGAGAAGGACTTTGAAGCTCACCTGCCCTATTCAGCCGAAACTAGCAAATAAAAGAGAGTGAAAGTCACTTAGCTACAATAGCTGAGCATTAGCATTAATATTAATTAGGGTAACTAAGGTTTATTTTAAATTAAATTAACAAATAACTTCCAGATTTTACATTTCCCAATTCATTCAAAATTAACATATGGTGCTTTAAATGGATTTTAATGATTTCATGCGTAGAATTTAATAAAATTATTTCGAACGAATTACAAGAGATGAAAATTTTGAAATACTTTTCAAATTTGTCGAACTTCACCTGGTTCCTTGAAATTTGGGCGTTACAGAAATCACATTTTTATGATATCAGCAAGGAAACGCTAATGTACTCCATGTAAATGAAAAAATGATATTGATATTGAAGTATCTTAAATAATATAATTTTTAGACAGTGCTCTTATAACGATCAAACATGCATTGAATGATATAGATATGTTATTGATAAAGTAAAATACATTAGATAACATGAAATATTGAAAGTGATTATATTCATAAACTATCAAATATTTTATATTGGTTTATTAAAAGCTTAAACGACATGCATATTGTTTTTTTTTTCTTTGTATTACTGTAATTTAAGAGTGTGAGTATACATTGCATTTGATTAGTTCATTGTTGTTTTAAACTAAATTTTCAAGTGTAATTACTTAATTAAAAGATGAGTAATAGAAGCGAAAATGTTTATAGAATGCGCAGACAACATATAATGAAGTAAATTTAATTTTACTGTTTTAATTAGATTTCTTTAGTAGCCCTTTCATTTGTTAAAAGTTAGTTAGAGAAAATGAATATAGAAAACATAATTCTCACCATCCGATTGTTTGTACATGTCTTGATTATTTTCAAGCATTGGGTCGGGTCGTGACAACACGTGTTCAAGTAAAAAAATGTTATATGATATATTCAAAAGACAACAAAAATGAAGTGGGCGAAATTAGTTACGGTAACAACCTATCAAGTAGCCAAAGGCATTTTCAACATAATAGTCTGCAAGAATACAAAGACAGCAATCAAACAACTATTAACAAGTTAAAAGAAATCAGTTTATGAATAGAAAAGAGCCACCAGCCACCTTATGTCAGTTTACTGCTCCTTAATGATAAGATCAAGTAATTAAAAGTGAAATTCTATGAATTTAGGGATTGCTTTGCCTAGGCAAACTCTTAAATGTTCAACCTAACTTATAAGGTGTTGTTCATATACCAACCATCAACCCAAACGCGACTCCCGTACCAACTAGTCATGAAATTTACTTTTTAAGATCAATAAAGTACTTCATCCATCACAATAGTCATCATATAGTTGAAACCTAACTTTAATATGGTTTGCATATTTGTCAAGCTCACGTGGCTCTTTCTTTCACTGAAATGGCCAACATCTTCTTGATCAAAAAAGAGACTTCTGATCTTCTAAAACAAGCTGCAAATGTTCAATGGAAGACGAAAAACAAGGAACACATGTTTAAGAAATTTGATATGTTCGCAGCTTCAAATAACTTCTGGACAAATTCTGCATGTAGCTAGCATTAAGAGATTCATATAAGAAGAATGATTACGTTATCTCCATTATCTCCTTAAATAACCTTTTCCATTTGCAACAAGAAGAATGATTACGTTCTTCAACAGTCGAACTTTACGTGATGCAACATGATGGCAAAATGGTTTAAATTAATGCAACATGATGGGGAAATGGTTCTAGGGAAATCTCATTTACAAAAAAAAAAAATCAGATAACTTTAATTTGCATCGCTAGAAAATAAACCTTAAAATTTGTCAATTTTTTTTTAAATAATAAACAATGAGGGGGTGAAATTTAGGTCATACCATGAAGCCCCATAGTTTATCACAGCCTACAAAACAAATTCAATATTCTGCCATTTAAAGATAATTATTAAGAATAACCACTCCAATCATTAAGGAAAGTAGGAGAAAACCCAGAACTCACCGGCGTTTTGGTGGTTTTAATGTTCTGTAAGATTTCCTTGAGTTGGGTGTCACTCGAGGCAGTATGTATCTTTTGTGGAAGGGCTAATCCCAACCCCTCTAAACTTCTCTGCTTCTCAACCTCTGCCATATCCCGCCCAACCAGCTAGGAATAATTCTGATAGCATAGCAGTGAGATGGATAACTTTTTCCAATATATGAAAATTCCACAAAATATAACACTCCACCATAATCCTATATAAGAGAAGCTAAATTCATATACATCAATGCAATTATAGCCAACAAAACTAGATTAAAGTAGGATTCCTAGAATCACTGATCAAAGTGGGGATCTAAATCTCAAAGGTTCCACGGCCATGCCATATCAATTTTTCTTACCACTACTAATATTTGACTTATGACTCTATCCTAACTAATTACACGTAAACAACCTGTCTAAAAAACAACATAAAAATAAGTGAGAACTTTGTAACTAATGTCAAACAAAAGAATGTAAGTAAACAAACATAGATGAGATCCGTATGCTTAATACTTCATTGAAATATTCTAATGGTGTTCTTATTCTTAAGTCAGAGCAGCAAAATAGCATTCATGAAGCAATAACAAGTCATGTTACTCTGAGATGTATGCATCAATGATGATAACAACAAAAAGCCTAAACAATAATCAAGCAATCAAGAATGCCAAAATAATACTCCAATGATCACTCTGCATAAAATGTTGTGATGACAATCCATAGGTATGCGTAGCTAAGATGCCTTAATTGAACATATTATCACTTGTATAATTTGGATCTTTCAACATATATCTTCTTCAGATTTAGTATATAATACATGTATAGTCGGGAGTGATCATATTAATAGAAATTTCTTTGCAAAATACTTATTTTTTAAAAAAGGAATAATAATTTCTGATGATTGGCTTAAACATCTTTCCTTTCTTATTATAGCCATAGATGTTAAATACTCTTTATAAATATTGGAAGCTTGTAAGAAATTTTCAATTAATGATATGAATATAAAGATATTTGCAAGGAATCTTGTCTCCAACCCCTCTTCAAGGTGTGGCCCGCCATTCACTATCTTTGGTCTAAATTTTTCTTTTCTATCTATAGGACTTCTAATACAACCATGCCTTCCCAAATGAAATTTCCAATATGAAGCAATATAATTTTAAATTCTATAATATGTGGACCCATCATGACAGCTATACTCAGTTCCTTTAAGATAATTGGAAAACTACTATTATTGGGTCTTCGAGATATAGACTTTGGTGCCTACAAAAGAATTTTGCTAAAGCACTTAGAAAATGGAATTGGGAGGTCTTTAGAAATATGCACCGCAAAATTGAGAATCTAGAAGATAAGGTTAAAACTCTTGAATTTGATTTTGCTAACAATATTGTTGAATGGGATGTTTTACATCAGGGGCAGCATCAATTAAATGAGGTTATCACTATGGAGCAAAATTTTTATGTCCAGAAAGCCGCCAAGGCCCATTTTTTGGATGGAGATAGGAATATTGCTTATTATCATGCTTGCATTAAAAATTAAAAAAAAAATATTATGATATCTAAAATTATTAGCACTGATGGTATGGTGCTCAATAATCTCAATGATATTGCTCAAAATGATGTTCAATTTTTTTTCCACTGCCTTTAGTACTAATGAGGATTCTTTGACTCAGCTGAATAATTCTCTGTATAATGATGTTACTTTGATTGATAATTCTTTACTTGTATTCCTAGTAATGCAGAGATTAAAGATATCATTGATCAGATGGAGGTTGGCAAAGCTGCTGGCCATGATGGTTCGGGCTGATGTTGTTGTGGTCATTCAAGATTTTTTCAGAGGGCATGATTTACCTAAGTACTTTAAATTCTCTAATAGTGTCTTGATCCCTAAAGTTGATGATGCTATAACTTGGGATGCCTTTAGACCCATAAGCCTGAATATTGTTTTATCTAAGATTATATCCAAACTTATTGTTAAGAGATTGCAGCCCATTCTTAATAAAATTATCTGTCTGAATCAATCTGCTTTTTTGAAAGACAAACAAATAAGTAATAATGCTCTTATTGTTCAAAACACCTTATGGATATTGATAAGGAGTGTAGAGGAGGGAATATTATTTTCAAAATGGATATTAAGAAAGCTTTTGACATTATACTTTGGGATTTTATTATTAATATTCTCCATGCTAATGGCTTTAATGATACTTTTTGTAATCTTATTTATCGTATTCTTAGCAACAACTATTATTCTCTTATTATTAATGGGAACAAATATGATTTTTTCAAAGCTTATAAAGACATTAAGCAGGGAGATCCCATTTCCCCTTATCTTTTTATTATTGTCTTTGATTATTTATCGAGATGTTTAAATGCTTTGTTTACGTAAATGCTTTGTTTATTGTTTACGACCTATCCTAGTGTGAATTATATTCATAAAGGTTGTATGTATTTCCCATTTAAGTTTTGTGGATGATCTTATGATTTTTACTAATGCCCATAAATTCCCCATTAAGTTTGGGCTTAACTTATAAATTTTCAGTATGTCTTCGGTTTGAATTTCAATACCACTAAATGTTTCTTTTATTGTTCTAAGAGAGTCACTGTTGCTAAAAAGTATTGAATTATGGATTATACTGGTTGCAATAAAGCTACGCTGTCTCTGAATTATTTAGGTTTCACTTTAAATAAAGGTAGAAAGCATAGCAGCCTTTGTTTACATCTTGTTGATAAAATCAGAAAAAGAATTTTATCTTGCGAAAACAAATTTCTTTCTTTTGGTGGTCGTATCACTCTTCTCAAAAGTATTCTAACTTCTCTTCCACTACTCTTTGCAAATTATGGATATTACTCGGGGTATTATTAAAAAGATTGAAAAATTTTTTAATAAGTTCCTTTGGGAAGGTAAAGGTGATTCTAAGACTAGCTGGAAGAAACTTAGTAAGCCTATAGAGAAGGGAGGACTTGGTTTTCGTAGTTTAATTGATTCTATTAAGATTAATTATATGAAACTTTGGTTTAGTTTTAGAAAGAAATGTTCTCTTGGGGCTACTTTAATGCATGCTAAATATAGCTTTAATAGACATCCTCTGTCTATTACTTATAATAAGAAGGATTCTTTTATTTAGCGTGAAATTCTTAAGGTAGCCAGTATTACAGAAGATCTTATTTGTTGGGAAATTGGTAGTGGGGATTGCTCTTTTTGGTATGACGATTGGATGGGGAAGGGTGCTTTAGTTGACTTTTATGGAGGTCCTGCGGCTCTTGATGTTAAAGTTAAGGATCTTTGGAATGAGAATCGTTGGTGTTTAAGTGATCTTAAACAAATGGTTCATTCTGATGATGCATATTTCATTGCTTCATTTCCTATTAATAATGACAAAACGGATTTACTTAAGATTAAAGGAATGTTGGGAGATTATGTTTCTAAAAACTTTGCTAACTCTTATCAGGACTTTCAGGGTTTGGATCTTCGATGGATTTGGAATCCATGGGTCAAACCTTCCATCTCTTTGTTTGTTTGGAGAGTTATGCATAATTTCTTACTGACTGATGATTTACTTAAATTAAAGGGGTTACGGCTCCCTTCTTGTTGTATCCTTTGTAGGAGCCATGAAGAATCTAGTCTTCATCTCTTTTCAAGCTGTAAGTTTGCTGTGGAGATCTGGAATCAGGTTATTTCAAAATTAAATTTACTTAATCTTTTATCTCAGTATGCTAGCATTTCTAATATTTTTAATGCTTGGAGGAATAAAGGCCATGGTTTTTTTGCTGCTATTCCAGCTGTTATACAACGGTTTATACAGCGGTTTGTTTGGCTTACTAGAAATGATGTTAAATATAATAAAGGAGAGGCTAATATTTTTTATATAGCTAGTAAGATTATAACTTTCTTGATGAAAGGAATCAAATTTTTGGCTCCTAATATGAAGCTTACTGGCAGAATGTCTATTATTATGCAGAAATTGTCTATACATGTGTTCTTATCTAATAAAAAAGTTCATTTGATACATTGGTGTAAACCTTGTGCACCTTATATTAAAATTAATATTGATGGTTGCTGGAAGTCGAATAGTGCTAGTGTTGGAGGTGTGTGTAGAGACTCTATGGGATCAATTCTATGTTGGTTCTTGATTAGAGTTGTTCATGTTTCTTCTCTGGTTGCAGAGGCTGATGCCATGGTTTTCGGTTTTCAAGTGGCGCAGAAACTTGGATGGAAATTTATTATTTTTGAAACTGACTCCTTAATCTTATGGAAGTATTGCAGATTTCAGAATGAGCATCATTGAAGTGTTAACCTGCAGATGAAACAAATTGTTGATTTGTCCAAGAACTTACATATCAAATGGACTCATACTAAGAGAGAAGAAAACATGGTAGCTCATTGAGCAGCTAAGCTTGGATTAAATCTGCATTCAGCTATGATTTCCAAAAATATTCCTGTTGTTTTGATTCATTTTGCCTTATTAGATGTTTCTTAATTCTTCTTTGGTTATTTTTTACCTTAGTTTTGTAGGTTCTGCTGTTTTGTTTATTTTGTGTCCTTCGTGTGTTGTTTGGGCGTGTGAGTTGTATTTTTTTCTTTTTTTTGAAAAGAGGTCCTATTTTTCTTTTATTTTATGGTGTTTGTAGGGTGTGTGAGTATGGACCTCCTTCTCGATTTTGTATTTTTTTCTTGTGGAATAAAATGAGAGGCTAATGCTCTTTTACCAAAAAAAAAAAAGCCTTCCCAAATGAAGTATCTCCATCATCACCATGCCCAAATCAAGCCTTTCAAAATAAAAAGACTTTTCAAGCTTTTTGGCCCACAAAATCCAACACCACAAAAAAAATAACCAATACACTGTCACTCCAACCAAATACACCTATAAATATATATACATATAGCCACCCATCCAACTGCTAAAACCAATACCTTCTTGTTGAAACACTAATTTGAAAAGATTTGGTTTCTCAATGAATTTACAAAATAAAAATCATGATATCTTCATAAGTTTAAAATGCCCATGAAGTTGTTTACAAAATCTTTGCTTTTATTGCTCGGATCTCCTTCCACATTTGCAAAATAAATCGACCAGAAATATCTTTCATATAAAAACTTGCCTAATTTGCTAAATTGTTTTACTTTTCTTTTATTTTTTTCATTACACTCTCTAAAATAAAGGTTCCTACAAAAATAGAGAGCAAAAGAGAAGCCACCCCTACTTGAACGATTCAACTCGCCCTTGGCCTCCTCGGCCTCCTTGGCCAACCACATCAAGGAAAAATAAAAATTGCTTGTTCATCTGCTTTCAATGTCAATGTCCTCGACTAGCTTTGATTACTTGCAATCTTGACTACACATCATCGGATATCTCCAAAAATTTCAAGGAAGAATACATATCACATTAAAGAAGAAAAAAATCATCATCCTTATATTTTCAGGTTCTCTAGGCACATCTAATCATTCAATGATAACTACCTTGAACTATGACATCTCATCATTATTGACTGGAATAATGATCACTTGGGTCCTTATAAGCAACCTTAAAATATGCCATCTCATCAATGATTCCCCACTCTACAATAGAATCCTATTGAACTAGGTACTCTCAATATGATGTATGGGGTTATTTTGAGTATGAAACATATGCCCAAATAGATATCCCAAATCCTCTCATGATACCTATGGTCTCACTTACTTTTAATAAGTTACATGATTATGATACAAATAATCACGCACATTATTCATATTTTTATCACTGATATTAATTTTGCAAAACACGCATCATGAAACCCACATTATGTTATGTTGTATAATAATGTCGACATTACAAATCATACAATAATTGTATACATAATTGTCCATCCCATCTTCAACTACATAATCATTATGTTGGGTTACAGCATACAACACTCTCACAAACTACCCACCAACCCACTTTTCTATTTAATTCCATAAACTCCACATCAAACTAGCCTTAAAAGCCCTTAACCAGTTAAAAAAAATAATATTATTATTAATAATATTGACAAATAAAATAATAATAAAAATAAATAACTGTTTCGACATATGTTCCTTCGATCAGATGCGTCGATAGCTAGGGAGTAAAACAGAGGACTTGGTCTTTCTCTCATGTTTGAACCATTAGAGAAGCGAGTGAATGCAGAGAGTGAGAGACAATGGAAAAGAGGAAGAGAAAGCGAGCCGATGATAAGGGAGTAGGAGAAGTAGAATGAGAAGAGAAGAAGAGAAGAAGAGGAAGAAGAAGTGAAGTCGAGCGAGCTAGGCAAAGGTTTTGAATGTTCACCTTGATGTTTTGTTTCCTTTCATCTGCGCGAGTGAATGAGGAGAGGAAGGAGTATCGTGCATGCCTTAGTTGAAGGAAGGGGAAGAAGAGTTGAGAGGGAGAAAGGATCCTCCTGAGTGATCGAATAGAAGGAGAAGGGCTGTGAGCATGCGAAAGAAGAAGAGAGGTTCCGCCAAAACTTGCATGTTCATGCCAAGGAATAAGAAAAGGAGCGGCTCCGGTGCAGGAGGAAGAAAGCCGCGTGTGTGTGCGACGTAGCTATCGACAAGAAAGAGTTTCACACAGTTTGTTCTACACAAAGAAGAAAAGGAGGGCAGAATAAGCTTCCGATCAGAGAAGAGGGGAGGGAGAGGAGCGCTATTTAAGTACAGAGTATGTAGGCAATTTTGCGTCTGTACTCCCCCAAATAACCTTCCAATTACTCTGCGTCTGTACTTCCCCAAATAACCTTCCAATTACTCAATTATTGGGGGTTATTGAGAGGTTATTGGAGTATTAACTGCAAATAACCTCTCAGTAACCCTCCAAAAGCCTACCAAAACATTTCGTGGTTCCGTGTTCATATGTTTTGTTGTTATTCGGAAGTTTTGTCGGGTTATTGGGGTTTTAACCATAATAACACCGACATAACCCTCCAATACCTCTCGAATAACCTCTATACGCACGCAGAACTGTGTTTGTACTCTGTACGTAAATATTTGACGAGGGGGAAACAGCGTGCGAGAAGGGAAAACCAACTAGTGCTTTTAAGGTAAGGTTTTTATAATATTAATTTATGAATTTATACATATACATTTAATTATTGTGTGTTAATAGTAAGGTTTCAAGTTATATAAATTTTAAATTTTGGATCGAGAAGAGAGTGGCGACAGTAAAAAAATGTTAATGTGGGTTAAAAGTTTTAGCATGTTACTTATGAATTTAATATATATGTTTATCTATTAAAATATTAATAATATTTTTAATTAAATTATAATTTGAAAATTTAATCGGGGGAGGTAATCGAGGAAGGAGTAAACAAACAAATTTAATTGAGGTAAGTTATACATATGTCTTTTAATTTAGAATATATATTAATATATAAATAAGGTGTAATTGGGAAATACTTCAGACTTTTGAGTAATTGCAATAATGAAGTGATAAAATAATATATTTGGCCGTTTTAGACACTAAATAAAGGACATCAAGGATTAAGTGGCTACAAAAATTGTTTGAAAGTAAGGTAAGTCCTTATACTTTTAAATTATAGTAAAAATTGGACTTTTGAGTAATTGCAAAAATGAAGTGATAAAATATTATATTTTGCCTTTTTAGACACTAAATAAAGGACATCAAGGATTAAGTGGTTACAAAAATCGTTTGAAAGTAAGGTGAGTCCTTATATTTTTAAATTATAGTAAAAGTTGGTTTCTCATAAGTATGATTTGTCCTATGACTTGCTTAGAAATATTTTACTGGCTCTTTAAGTTTAGTTGATAATATTTGAGTAAATGTCAATAATATTTAAATGTCATTTAAAAGCATGATTCATTTTATTAAAGGATATAAAAAGAAAATAGGAATGAGATTTATTATTTTGATTGATTGCATGTGCACGTTTGACTATAATAGAATCACCCCTTTACGATACTAGTAGAGGAACAATGAGTTACTCGCACAGATAAATGAAAAACAATGATATTGAAATACCTTAAGTAGTACAGTTTGTACGGTGCTTCTATGACTGTTGTATTTAAATTAAAAGAATATTGATATATAAACGATATAGTAAGAAACATAGCGAATGTTTAGAATCACCTTGAATGATAATATTAGATGGTACAAACCATTAAATACTTTTATATTTTTACACAGTTTAATTAGCATACATATTGTCTCTTTTTTTTATTGAATTGATATAGTTTACTAGTATGAGTATTCACTAGCTTTGTTTAGCTTATTATTGTTTTAAACTAACTTTTTAGGTTTAGTTTATTTAATTTAATAGATGAACAATAACATAGAAAATGTTTATAGACTGTCAACCAAAAATGAGGTAAAATTTAATTATATTGATTTAATTAATTTTTTTAATGGCTCTTTCAATTGTTAAATGTTAATTATATAAAATGAATATAGAAAATTTTTCATTTTCACTGTCCAACAATCCATTCCCGTCTTGGTTAATTACAAGCCCCAGGGGCTGGTCGTGACACGCCATGCAGTCTGCTACTTTCACCCACATGCTAAGAGTGAACGGTCACGCACACCCAAGCTTGTGAGTAATGTGATACTGTGAGCCCACTTACATCTATAAATTTGAGCATGAAACATAGACTGTGCCAGCAACTGATGTTGTGACTTATTCCTATTCATTTTCAAAGATCATTACATTGCTCCAAGAGTTATAGGCATCATTTTTCCTCAAATTCTATAAATAGACATATAGATTGTTCTTAAATGTCCTGTAATATTGCTTAATCCATTATAAATTGGTTTTGTCTTTACACATCTTCACCACCAGATGATTATCTGAGTATCATAATAGAGTCATAATGTATGAAAGCATTTGTATTCTCCGCTTATGGTTGAGTTATAAAATGCCCCCGAATCAAGGGACTCATCATCATTTTGCTTACTCCACGCTCAGTGTTATGGGTTGACTTTGTACCATTGGTATTGCAATAGTCATACTATCATGAACCCATAAACACATTAATATCAGTTACACTTGAATTGTATAAGGTGATGTCTAGATTCAAAGCCCCTATATTATAAATCAGATGTTCAAATATCTCTCACTACATATATTCTTTATAATAGGCTTCAACCTTCTACACATCCGCCAGACTATAAAGATTGTTGTCATCCATAACTTGTATAAGATAGAGGAGCTTGATCCCCCACCACAACCTCTATGGACCAATTCATACATATCATCAAGGAAGAGTTTTTCACACCATAAGGGAGTTGATACATTACCAGCTACCCAACATTTAATCATTTGCCTTACCCAGAGTAACATCATCTGCATCATCTAAATTTATCATGTAATAAATGTGCAATCAAGAGTAACTTCATTAAGAAAGCTACTTCATAAGAAATATATTTTATGAAAGATTCAACATTATTTGTATTGATTGCTTAGAATGTTTCTCCTTTTATTTAACCTTTTTTAGATGTAAAATAATCTTTTTAAATAGATGATGCTTGTAAGAGAATTTTGATAAATGATCTGAATGCGAAGATATTTAAAGCAAGATTCTCTCATGCCCTCCCACTCTCTTGCTTTTGGTTAAAGATATTCTTCTTGTTTTTGCATCCTCATTAAAAAAGCCAATAGCATTTTCAGCTCTAAAAATCCATCAATTACAGCATGAGCTCTTCAACTTTAGTAATGACCCATATTTATAACATAATCGTACCAAAAATATGAGCATAGAAAAATAATTTTCACTAGTGTGAACGTATGTTTCTGACATGCTCATCAACAAATGCTAGATTCCTTGTTAAAGCATGCAACAATATAAAAACTCGGCCTTAACATCAGGTGTGGTAATAGTAAGGTTCAAATACGCATGTTAAACAATATTGCAAACATGGAAAAATCTATCCAGAACATTAAAAAAGTAAAAAATAAATGGAAAGATGGCAAAATAAAGGCCTCAAGTTTTTAATCCTCAATCCATGAAAAGGAAGAAGCTAAAACAAAGACTACAGGAAATTTTCAGTAAATCAGTAAATTAATCATAATGTAGTTTTTTTTTTTTTCAATGAATATGGGGTTATTTACTAATTTATACAGATTCTAATATCTAAGAGCTCGTCTGGCATCACTTCTATTTAATGTAATTTTTCTATTTTATGTTTGAAAACATATTTGGTCTGTACAATTTTTACATATTCTTATTTTTTTAATCAAATAATTTTATTTTCTAAACACTCAAAACTTAATTTGCTTTGAGTGTTTTTAAAAAACAAGTACCACAATAAAACATATTTTAATGCAAATCAAAGCATAAATAAAATAAAAATAAAGATAATATATAAAAACAAAAACAAAATGATCCCGAACAGCCCTTAAGCTTTCAAACTACCCCAAACCAAAGCTAATTACAAGATAACTTTTAGAAGAAAATAAAAAATATATATAACAAGGGGAAACAAAATTCTGATAGGGAAAACTACATAAACCATTAATGCAACCGATGATAATGAAGGTTACTTCCATGACCAGTCCTTTGCCATGTTCAATAATCAAGTGCTTAATATTATGAAAGATTCTCTAATTTATGAAATGAAATGAACAAGGAAAAAAACACAAACCTGACACTAAGTACAAACCCACCACCAAACTTTTAACTACTACCATTACTTTCATGCTTACTATATCATATCAACCATCATTAATATAGCTACCATCATCATCAAGACTATAATAATTAGCATATCCGTCATCATTATCATATATATCACCCATCCTAATAACATAAAATTTCTTCATGGGCTAGACTATGAGAAAAGGCCTAGCACATATAGACTCAAAATATAACATCTTGACACAGTAGTCCAATAAAATATATAAAGATTCATATACATAAAAATAAAACTAAAATATCTCAGCATACATAAAATTCTCATACATAGACTCATCGGTACAGTATACATCCATAAATATAAAATTATGAATTACTAAACTAAATGCATCCTGCATCACGGCATTAATTCCACTGAGGTGAGAAAAACTCTCCTTCCAAAAGTAAGAGTGGTGGATTCTTTAAAAGACTGAAGGAGTAGAAAAAATCATTATAAAATTATTTTTTACAACGATTATGGGGTTATTAAAAGAAAATCAGAGATACAAAAATACAATCTACCACCAAAGGTCAATTAAAAGATAATCTTCATAAAATAAGAAAACTAAATATAACTAGCCATTAATTATAATTGAAATCAAGTGCATGAATAAAACCCTATCTATTTAAATCAACATAATAAAATGATAGACTACAATAATACCATCAAGACAAAAAGAACTCTTCTTCGTAGGATGAGTGTTGGAATCTCTCTAAAAAGCTAAAGGAGTAAGGAAACATTCCCTGAAAGGTGCTTACAATTTCTTGAAGGTGTGCAATATCTACATCCTGTTAGAGAATTTGTAGTAATTTCAAATGCTACATCAAACTCCATTCTTGAAGTAATGCCTTCCTATAAGAAAACAATCATAGATCTTCAAGGAAATGATAACAATTATGAAGGTCTGTTTAGATAATTCTTTTCCCTTCTCCTATTTGTTTACTGATGAATTTTTATTTGTTCTACCATTATAATGTGCATCTTGCTTCAAATTTGTATTAGAGAAAAATTTTAAAATTTTGTTCAAGTTTTCGTTACTTTTTTTATTTTCACTTGAAAACGATAACTTGAAGGTACAACAATATCCTACAGTTTCTTACCCTCCTATCTTTCTCTCTCCAAAAACACCTCTTCCATCTAATAAAAAAGCAAATGGGTGAAATTCATTAAAAGAAGTGAATGCTTTAGATATCTCGAGCTATTGTTCAAAGTGATAGTGATATAGATGGGATCTTATTAGTAGGATTCAAGTTGGATGGTTGAAAAGGAGAAATGCATCAAGCCTACTGTGTGATAGAAAAGTACAGCTTAGACTTAAAGGAAAATTTTATAAGATAGCTGTGAGACCTGCGATGCTTTATGGTGCAGAACGTTGGCCTATAAAAAAGGAGTACAAAACTAAGTTGAGTGTTGCTGCGATGAGAATGCGTAGGTGGATGAGTGGCTTTACACTTAGATACAAAATGCGAAATGAATATATTCTTGAAAGAGTTGGTGTTGCTCCAGTGGCAAGCAAGATTAGAGAGAGTTGATTAGAGAGAGTTGTCTTGGATGGTCTTGGATGGTTTGGTCACAGTAAATGTCGACCATCTGATGATCTTGTTAAGAGAGTAGATGTTTTAGATTTGACTTTTGGTAAGTAAGGTAGAGGTGAAACTAAAAAGTCTTAGACATGTTGCATAAAAAATGATCTTAATCTATTAAAATTAAATGAATATACGACACTCAATAGGACACACTGGAGAACAAGGATTCATGTGGGAAAAACGCATTGGTGTTATTGTCGTTGTCGTGTAGAAATTTCTATGACACCCGCCCTCAAAACTTGTTTATCTCTCCTATGAAAAGGAATAAAAAAAACTCCTTTTTTTTCTTTTCTTTTTTTTTCTTTTTTTTTTTTTTCTCTCCACCAATCTCCAATCTCATCTACCCCTCATCTCCTAAATTCTCTTAACAGCTCCTAAAATATCTAAGCAAACCATTTAAAATCAGGAATTTAATTTTGAATTTAAGATTCCATTTAAATCCCAAAGTATTTCATAAAATTCCTCCACTAAACTAATTATAAAATCCAAAATCCAATTTTAATCAATCTCATTCAATTGTGTTTCTCCAATTTATGCCTAAGCATGTTGCAACTAGAAAAAAAAAAAATCAAAAAATTAGTTTCTGCTCGCTGTAAGCTTCAAAAATTTAAAATTTAAAAAAAAAAAGATGGAGAAAGAAATATAGAGACAAGGAGACCTTTGAGATTGTAAAGATTTCATTGAAGATCTGCTCCTAATCTCCCACCTAAGACAAAACATCAATAATAGAGTTTGATTGATTTTAAGGATCATTTGTAATGGTTCTACAAGCTGCACTTTCAGTGAGCATAAATATTCTAACAAGATAGAGACGCTCTTTTTGCATGCACCTTTTGTAGATTGTGTCTACTCCTTTGGCATCAACCTTCAGCATTCCTGAAAGATTTCACCACTCTTACTCTCAAAGAATACATTTTCTTGACCCCAAAAGTTGCCGTAGTTTTTCGTCCATTGAAAATGATAAAATAGGTTTTATTTAAGTATTTAACTTAAATTTTACTAGGAATTAACCCTTCTTTATATTTCTTATCATAGGTTTTATTTAAGTATTTAACTTAAATTTTACTAGGAATTAACCCTTCTTTATATTTCTCTTTTTTTGCATGAATATTATCCCAAAATTGACCTTGGAATAGTTAGTACTTCGACTAAAAAAGATATTTTTATAAATAATCACTTATTCATTGAAAAAATTTTATTTTGGTGAATTCAATGAAATGGATTTTTTTTTTTTTTTAAATGGTTTTTTTTTTTTTTTTTTTTTTTTTGCTCAAGGGTTTTGCAACTTGATAGCTTGAACATTCCACATTAATAGCTCAATGATTCTTAAACTGGTATCTTTTCATTTGCTTCATACTATTTCCTATTGGTTTTCACTTTTCCTCTCCATAACCTACATCACACTAATTAATTAGGACTACCTTCCACAATACTTTAAATGCAATCATACTTATGCACGCCAACTCAATCTCACGCAAAAAATAGCAGGAAAAATCATTCTAATTTAGCTCCCGCTACACATTATACAGATCCATAGCCTAATTATTAAAAATTACCTAAAATTAACCATTTGAGGTTAAGCACCAAACATAACCTACAATAGTTTGTTAACTAACAAATGCTGTAGTGGTAGTGCGCTTCTCACTTCAAACACAATTTGCGGAACAGCTTAAATTTGCACTTGCGTCTTCCTTCCCTTGCAGAGAGAAAATCTCATCCAAGAAAAACTTCGATCACATTTAGCAACCCCTACACATATCTAGACCAAGAAAAATTGAAATTTTAAATATGCGTTGGAATCAAAATATAAATTTACTCCTTCTATTAAGCCATGATTTTCCCATCCACGCACCTGAGCAATGGAGGAAATAATCAAAAGAGGATAAACCCACAATTTGTAACCCTTTTGCCGGAAATGAAGGCCACATTCCAGAGAGCAGAAATAAAGTAGGAGAAAGAAGAGAGACGGCCCAGGGCATGATTACCTCCTTGCTCCGACGCCTCTAGCGCTCTCCGGTGATCTCCCCTTGGCAGAACACTCATCACTTAAATTTTTTATATGTATGAAAATATGAAAATATGAAAATATCTTAATTCATCCTTTACATAGAACAGGGTGCTTAAGATATAAAAATTAAAATTTAAGTATAAAATAAATAAATACATAATTATTGGATGCTATGTAAATAAATTTTTGTTTTTGTTTATTTTTATGAAATAAATAAATACATGATTGAACGTCAGAGGCCTTCCACGCATTCGGATGGTATCGGTCGAACTTCTTATATAAATCTGAGCGCTCCAACTTCTGGAGGGACCTCACGAACGCCCGCCAACAGTTAAAGGAAGTGGCAACTAGATTGGCCAGGGTTGAATTAGTGAGGATGAGGTCCAATGGGGAGTGACGGTGGTTGAAGGGAGATTGGTTGGGGTAGCTAGCGAAAAAGTCAGCCTAGTAGGTGAGGAGTTCCCCGTTAACATTTCTTCTATCACGGTCTTTATTCAAAGATTCCGTAGGTCCAACCCAATCATTGCAGGTCCAACACAGATCCAAACTAAGTCTAACCCAAGTTAAACCAGGTTCCACCAAGTCCAACTCAGGTCCAACTTAGATCCAGCCTAGGTCCAACCCAAGTCAACCTAGTTTCAACCTAGGTCAACCCAAGTTCCACCAGGTCCAACCTAGATCCAATCCAAGTCCGACCAAGATCTAACCCAAATCCAACCCAGGTTAACTCAGGTCCAACCAGGTCAACCCAAGGCCAATCCAGGTCCAACCCGGGTCAATCTAGGATCAAACCAGCCAACCCCACCTCATACCCAAGCTCAATTTCGAGTTGGGTTTTGCTAGAAACCCTAGCTTACCTCAACTCATTCCTAGCTTAAGTCAAACCCAAGCTAAATTTATGCTTTGTACGTTATGTTGTTTTATATGTCATTTCATGTTTAGTTTCATGTGTTTCACTCCATGTGTAGTTTCAAAAATATATTAAAATAAGAAAAATATATATCTAAAATAATAAGGAGGAGAACCTCTCACAAGATGAGTAATTCTCATCACAAATATCTGAAATTCAAAAAACAAAACCAAAATAAAAAAAATTGGGAAAACTTTGATCATCATGACTTACAAACTTAAGAGCAGGAACAAAACACAAATTAAGCATTGAACCTCAAACAACATCTAAAACGCACCAACATAAAAAATAAAAACCAAACCAAGGCAGATCTAATATGAACTCTATGTTAGCCAACTTAAACACCAAAACTAAGGATCATAGCTGACCCTAGGTTAGTCCAAGTATAGAAACCTTGGTTAGTCTAATAGGTACCCTAGTTAGCACAAGGGACTAGAACATATAATACAAACAACCTACCCTCTGAGACTAGAATTATTACCCTAGCATGATATAACTCATGGTTACTGACAAAAGTATTTCAAACTGTATCGAAACTATGAAATGTTCCACATGTCATGATCATGGCGCTCAAGGAGGATTTTTGGTTATGAGATTGGTTATAGTTGAAGGATATCAAAGTGCCCAAGATGATGAAAATCCATTAGGATCGTGATCGGGGATGTTATTCCCAAAATTTAGGTTAGTCTGCTCAATAGAATTCCTTATAGAGTTTATGGATTTGCTTCCATCTAGAAATCCTTCTTACCTGAATTTATGCCCAAATTTAGGAGCTTCAACAACTTCAATCAGTCCAACCAAATGTTCTTAAGTTAATCAAAACTCATTATCAATCATCATAATTTGGATAATCGTCCTTCCATTGATGGTTAAATCTTGTTATCTGGGTCATTTCATGACACACTATCTTCAAATTATAAATCCTCACCCTTTGAGCTTAACTCTTCCAATTTGGATCGCTCCTTCACCTCCAACACTTCAATTTTGAAAGTATAATCTGAATACCCTAAATCATTATATTAATTAAGAGTTTAGGGTTCACTGGTATGGAGATGTAATTAACTTTGTGGGTTTGCCCTTGTAAAAAACACGACTCTAGAATAAAATAAACCTTAACTTACACCTGTAAGGTATGGAAAAAATCATGGTTATGTAGACTTATGAACGTCTTCATCATCTGAGTGATCAAACCTATTTTAAGGTAGTATTTCCTTCCCTCGAGAGTGTCGGTCTATTTTTTGTCATTTTGAAAAATATGTATTTTGTTACAGTTTAATAGGTATATAATCTCTAATTTGAAAATAGTATTTTAATTTTGAAAGAATAGATCGAACACATCTCATATGTCTAATATGTCAAATAATCAAGCACGATACCACATATGATAGTCATCCCGAGAGATGTGTGTATCAATTGATAGTATGCTCAACTATATAGACCAAGAAATTTATGGCATCAGTTTGATCTGCAAAATTTGTGACCCATAATTCTCCTATCTAATATAAATATTAGACAGGGTATAGATTATCTAAGTTCCTAATTTTATATAGAGGTAATCCCCTATAGTTAATTACATATTAAGTCACCAAAGTCGCCTAAGAAAACTCTTGATTAAGATCAAGGGTTTTGTCTTCAATAATTCAACGTATAGCTTCCATGATTGTTTATAGGAAATTTAGGTGGAAATGGCTCGATGTAGAACAATTAATTTGGAAATCGAAGGAGCGAGAAGTAGGGGATGTTGCATAATTTGAGGAGAACCTCAATGACCTCCCGAGCTATCTTATTTGATTTTGGCATTAAATTTTGGAAGTGATATTATTTGATATTTACTCCCGCCATTTTATTAAAAATGGGGCTTATATTTGCATAATACAGTCGTGCAAATAGCCTAAGAAGATATGATGGTTTACGTCATATCGAACAAAGAACCTCGGAATCCTAAAAAGTGTCAGTACTTTTATTGCACAACACGATTGTGCAAAGGCTTAAATATAAAATATGAATTTATGTCGTACTAAACGAACTACCTCAAAATCATAGAGTTTTATGTTATTTAAGACAAGGAAAAGTTTAATTGAGTAGCATCCCTTGCTTCATGCTTGATTTTGATTGTCATCTGAAGTCATTCTTCGTCTGTTTGCATCCTCGTCTTCCTTTCCAGGAAGTCCGCCTCAAGTTCCTTAGTTGTGATGGTTATGGGTTTAAGGTTTATGATTGAGCTTGTAATTATGGTTTGGTCTCAAGGGTTGCTTTATTGCTCTCCCTAAACAGTTGTCCTATTATTCTTTACCTTAGAGGTTTTTTATAGGTATAGTAAGTAGTAGAATAGTAATGTTACTTTCATAAGCCAGAAAAATGTAGTAAAAGGGGAAGTGTTAGTGAGTACATGTCGCCTCTGATGAAATTGCAATTCTCACAAGCATCATATTTTTTTAAAATCTTTATACGAGAAATGTAAACATGTATATTTATATAAAACTAAGTGGCAGACATATATGAAAGATTGGACTTGACATAATTATTTCGAGTTATCAAATTCATCATTCTCGAAGGACTTCTTAGGCAACCATCGGCAATCTGTGTGTATAAAGTTCAACATCAACTAGAATTTACCAGCGAGATGATCAAAGGAAAGTAGTCGTTAACCCCAGTCTCGGTGACTGACAAGTGGACATTTAGAATGTAACACCAAAATTCATAGTTTTTCATGGATGTAAGTAAGGTAGATTTTCACTTAACTATCAAAATATCAGTTTTCATGCAAAATGTATTTGTTTTGTCATTTTATTATACATTTTATAAATCAGATTGTCCACAAGTCAATTACACTATCTGGACAAAACCCCCGACAACCTCAGAAAGCAAGGGTTTTCTCTTTGTCACATGTCAGTGAATAGTAGTATCATCTTATTCCCTCACAAGGTCCTCGCCCCATGAGGTACAATACTATTCTTTCATCATGAATTTATCACCAGATGTCTTTCTCATGACCACCCATACCACCAACATGTCCAACTTATATGCCAATTCGATGGTCCATATAAATTACCATGCTTCAAATGTCTTCAATTAGCAAGGAGAGTTTAGGCATAAGGTTTTAAAACCCAAACCCTCGAGCATTAATGTTATTGTAGGTTAAGTTATAACAAGATAATTTTTATTTATGTATATTAACTTAAAGGATCTCAAATCATATATTGGCAGGTCCTTATATTTGAGGATAATTTTTCTCAACAAACTATAGTAAGCCCAACTGTCCAAAATCTTGCAAAGGTGTTCAGAGAGTGACTCTGAATAACTTTAGGGTCTTTTAGACAATTTCAATTTCATTTGATCTTGCTATATTGTCGAGTTGATCATCACATGTTAAATTAGAAGTCATATTATCATACTTTGAACTGTGCTCAGTGTCTTATGTCTTAACTAACCCATAAGTAAGGTCATATAATAAACTTCAATATGATACTAAGAGTTATGTAAGTCAAAACCTCTGAAGATGTGCTTCTGGTCTTTGAGGAATTTTACACTCTTACCCCTCAATTAGGTTTGAGCTTGTAGTATTTCAAAATTTTTCATTATCACTTATATTTCTTCCCTTAACTATTCCTCAAATGATCTTAAATCAAGCCTAATTTACTAACAAACTCTTAAGGCTTATGGGTATAGTTGTAATTTTGAAAAATTTGTAAAACATGTTTAATCTATATTGAAAGGATTGAATTTTTGTTTAACCATTGTTTGGGTTTTAAATTAGTGATTTATTGGTCTTCTAACTCATACCCCACACTTTTAAATCATCTAAATTCTCATTTTTTCTTATTCATAACAATTCAAGTAATTATCATTTTTGCCCTTTTTAGAAAATGTCATGAGTGGGTGTCATCTCATTACCCTTTATGTTTCAATCATTTTAGTGAATTAATCATCATAATTTAATAACATTTCCCTCTGATTTATCCTAAAAGTTAGTTAAGTTAGGGTTAGAAAGTTAAATTCTCAAAATTATCATTATGCTTCTAGGGTTTATATCCCATAACTATCATGTTTTAATTTAAATGATCATGAAACTTCACTGACCTTTTATTCATGGGCTAATTAAAACATCAGAGGAGAAATTATATTTTTCTTAATTTTATTAATTTTTTATAATTATTTAAACTAATAATCATGAATTTCCAATGATAATTAATCTGATTATATAAATCTTATTCTTTGTACTTAGAAAAATTCTATAATGTTGCTAAAAGTCAAAGGACCAACTAGAATGGTTTTCATAATTTTTTAAACTATAATTTAATTTTTATAATTTTTAAATGATTTTCAAAATAAAAATAAATAGGAAAAACGTTTTTAATTTTAAAATGCATTTTTATTTTTTTTCTCTCTAACCTGGAGAACTCATTAAACCTTTTTTCATATTTTATTTTTATTTTTATTATATTTTTAATAATTATTTTAAGCAAACAGAGGTAACTGACATGAAAAATTAAGGCTTTTAGGGTTACATGAGTTCTCTAACATTGAAAAATCAGAAAACCTCCCTAATCACATAGAGAACATGCCCTAAAATTTTCATACCATGGTGAGCAATATTTAATTTGTTATGATTTGATTAAGATTTGAGGTAATTAATTAATTAATTCATTAGTTAATGTTAAATAAATATTTTTAAAATTTTGGTACATTAATTTCTCCTCTCTTCAGTAAGCACAATAGTATTTTTATTTTATTTTTGTGATTTTTCTATACTAAGATATGATTTTTTAAAATTATATTTTATTTTTTGTATATAATTAAATCAAATGTATCCTATTTATCCACTTAACCACGTGACATCTGACTTAGCATAGGTAGCTCTAAAACTCCATGCAACACCTTTCTATTGGTTGCACTTTCCATGTGTCTGTTGACTTGGCTCGCGATCCGCTCCCCATCGTATGCATGTCTGCATCATTCAAACCAATCTGTGTCATCCATTCCAAATACACTGTAATGAATGACATCCGGTCATCGTCCCAAACGAATCATAACCCGAGAACCGTCCTCACTCTAGAGCTAAAATCTCACTTGATACTCAATTAAATTCAATGGGGTTTGTTCCTAAAGCTTCATCTCGATGAGACAACCCCATCTATACGGTTAAGTGAACATGAAATGTTGAGTCTCTTCACAAAGCCCCAAACTGAGGCAAAATTAAAGATTTTTGAGCTATACCTTTGTCCAAGAGGTGAGACCTTGATTTGATTGATTAAGAAGCTTCGCCTTGACACCACGAACCTCCTCCAAGAGTTGATTTGCTCTATGGTTGCTATATGTATGACCTAGACAAAATGATGGATCGTGTTTAGTCTAACACTAGGTTAGAGGCCTCGGGAGAGGGGGATTTTGATTAGGGAACTGGTTTTGAGGCACGAGAAATCTTTTGGAATAATCAATTTGAAGTTTTATTGGAGTTAATGAAATGGCTGAAAATGCCCTAGATTACAGTGGAGAAATTAGGGTTTTGTGGTGGGGGAGAGTGGCTAAAACTATGAGGGTGAGCTTCTTAGGAGGGTATGAGTGAATTGGAGTGATTTTAGCAGGGCTTCGCTAAGTTTTATGCACTTGTTCCATTTGGTCGTTGAGGTGTTCAATTTATAGGCTCGGTGATGGGGGAGGGGCAGGGCTTCAATTGACTGATCAAAGGTCACTTATGTGGAGAGGAGGTAGGGATAATGTCCAATGGGGATGAGCCACATTAGATGGGCACAGTTTAGAGTTTGAGCCCTTTTGGTAGCTCTCTGGTTCACCTCTGCCGCCAGCCATGGTGGCAAGGGAAGCCTTGAGCGGTCACCATCTTATCGAGGGAGCTCAGAGGTGGAGTGTTGTGAAGCCAATTGAGATGTATCATGGGTTGATGTGTTTGATTTAAGTAGAAAGGCCTTGACTTAATTTTTCGGGGAGCTTAGGCTTGAGCCATATTCTATATTCCTGTTCTAATCTCAAATTTACATGTTGAGTATTTTTTTGGACTTTTTCCTATATATTTCAGAGTATTTTAGGAGTGTCTATACTAGAAATAAGGCATGAGCACTAGCCTTGGAGCTTGGAACAAATATCATGTACAGAGGTCCGGGAGATGTTTGCTCATGTCTTATACTTTATTTCTATATTATACATTTATTGTATAGTTATAGAATCAATTATGTATTTGAAGAGCCTGACAACCATTTTCTTTTTTTGGGATATGTTAGCTAACCCAACAACACCCAACCTATTATTTATTCTTTTATATTGAGTGTGCCTTTAGTGCATCTTGCAAAAGTACACATTTTATTATACCTATGGTCTGTCTAAATATAATCACGTTTAAGCTCTTTAGGATCAGATATTTTGTTATAAAAGTGAATTTTAAGAGATATATCATAATAAAATTTAAGATTAAAACTTTCAAGATTTTAAATTTATACTTTTATTTTGTCTTTGCTTTCTTGCATGACCTTAAATCCAATTTTAAAATGGCTATATATGCATGAATATATCTCTCTTACATATTAGTAAGGCATCCACTATTATGATATCTTAAATAATTGCATATATACATACTACATATCTCGAGGAACGTATTCTTGCTTTTCAACTCGAATAACTCAACATACATATACAATTAGGTGTCTGCGTAGTGTGGTGTAGGATGTTAGAGGCTTTTTTGACTCAGATGGCATAATAGGCCCTTTGTGGGGCGATTTAACTTTGTAACCGAGTTGTCCATTCTTCCTTCTTTCGGTGTAGGATTCCTATCTATACTCTTGGTAATTATAATCTTTACCCTATCATTTTAGTCCAAATAGAGTCATAGAAGATTAGACATCTCTTTCCATTGACTTTGGATATGCTAGGTCGTATCAGGCGATACAACACATGAGTTACTGATGAAGTTATCCACTGCCAAGTTGGGTCAATTACCTTCACAACTTAGTAAATTTAGGGTTCCAATAGTCTATAGAGCCTAAAAGAGGTTATCTCTCTAGGTTTTTCTCTAACCTTCCCCCCTTGAGCATAGTTATTTCCTTTATCGAGTATTTTGTAAGTGAGTATCATATGCTCTCTCAACTTAGTGATAGCTACATACCATGTTATAATGATTCACCCTCTATTTGGTGGCCGAGTTTTGATATGAAGATTATAGAACTTTCCCCTATTAGGGCCACCAAAAGCCACTTTGACTACATATGCTTTAGAACAATTTAAGCAAAGACAACACCCTTTTCTTTTTTCCTTTGCTCTTCTAAGCAAGGGTGACTTTGAAAAGGGAATCTGAAAAGGGATGGACGTTGAGAAGGATTCCAATTAGAGTAAAGAGAGGCGCGAATAAACTTATCTCGAGTACGACTGTAACATACAATGTTGTACTAAAGACCCGATGATAACTTCCAATCTCCGTAGCCGCAGACCACCATCGACCATCGCCAACTGCTTCTACTCGTCGTCGTCGGTAGCCCATGCTTGTTAATGTCATATATGAGATGCAATTGTAACATATAATGTCATATTGAAGATCAGATGATAACTTTTGACGATAATTGTTTATGACCATCGTTTTAGAATATGATAATTCTTTTCTGGTTTCATGAAGTTTTCTATACCTTGCATACGAACAAGTCTTGTATCTGTTGTAACCCTACTCTCTCAATTGTGAGAAAATGTTGTATCTTTATAGTAGATTATTTTGAGTAGGTTAAGCCCCGTGATTTTTTCCTTTTTCCGAGTTTTCAAGTAAAAGATCTTGGTGTCTTCTTATTTTACTATTCAATTATCAGTGTATGTTAATTCTTTATGCAACAATAAGATGTTAAATAATCACTCAACCGCAACAAATTTTCTAAGACCCAACAAAAACTAGTGATTATACGTCTTAGCATTTGATCTTTTATTTTGAATATTTATTTATGTTGATTAGCTTATATATCATATTCTCATCATTCAAATAGAGTTTCAGAGTTCATATACTCTTGAATAAAAAATTATCTATTTTTTATATATTTATATTTTGGGGTATTTACATAGTACCAACCTTCTAAAAAAGTGAATACAACAAACATATCACTTATCGTCTCCTCCGTTTGAATCCCCTTCTCCCATCAGCGAGCCTTACTGTCTCAGTCATGATCTTCTACAGAAATACCTCTCGATGTCAACTCCATTTAGGCGAAAATTTTCAGTCCGAACTCTGAACGTAGTGTGACATCCGGAGTCGAATGAATTCTTGCCACGTGTATTAGCGCATCCCACACTTGAAGTAATAAAAAAAAACCGAAAAGTGAATGCCCGACCCGTGCGTTTGACTAATCCGATTTCTGGAGTATCCCGCCTATTGAAATACAGTTGCCGAGAACCTTTTTGGCTTTTGCGAGACCGATTTAAAAAGCTCCCATCGTCAATCTGCTAGGGTTTCACCAGCTTTCTAGCGTTGGAAGGTTAGTGTCGAAGCTAGGGTTTCGTCAATTCACGTAATATTGTTTGATTTGTGTTATTTGATGAAGAATTTGTTTAATCTGCAACCACTTGTAAGTATGAATGCTTTACTAATTCTATTTATCATAAAGATGCGCAAAAACAATAATTTCTCTTTAATAAACGTTAGTGTATATTATAATAGCCTAGAGATAACTCGGAAATAATTAAGAGATAAATTACAAAAAGTCCTCGTTTGGAAAGATGAAGAATGACCAAAGAATAAGCTGAAAATAACTCGTTAATAATCTGAAGTATGGGAGTACATCGGTTTTATTTCCAAGGTAATATGTACATAATTTTTATTTCCAAGGTAGTCTGGAGAGCAATGAAAAATAATTAAAAGAAGGAATAATAAACTTCGAATGACATTAAAATAAGATAGACATAACTTGAAAATAATCTGTAAATGACCCATAAATAACCAAATAAAGGTCACGTTTCTGTGCAAGTACTGCAAGATTAACAGGATTACTGCCAGGGGCTACTTCGAGAGTACTGCGGGAGTTTATGTGGGTGCAACTGCGGCATTTTATCAAGAGTATTTCTAGAGTACTGTGGGATTAACTCTCAGTAATACAAGAAATATTTCGAGAGTACTCTCAGGGTACTCAAGGGTTTTGCGGGAGTTTACTACGTGGGTATTACGACGACTACTATGGGAGTATTGCCAGAAATATTTCGAGAGTACATTCATGGTACTGCGAGAGTAATGAGAGTTTATTTGGAGTACTGCGGGAGTTTATGCGGGTGTTGTTGCGGAGTACTGCTGAGTTTATTGAAAGTCCTGCCGGAGTACTGCGAGAAATATTATGAGAGTACATTCAGGGTACTGCAGGGGTCCTGCGAGAGTTTATTAGGGGGTACTCCGAGGGCTACCGCAGAAATAATGGGGGAGTACTGCAAGGGCTACTGTGGGAGTACTGCAGGAGTTTATTTGAAGTATGATCGGAGTAGGAAGGCGAGATAAATTCTGTGTACGACGGGAATATCATGAGAGTACTTACAGGGTACCACGGGTGAGTTGGGTATACGATAGTATAGACTAAAAGACGGAATGACCCAGATTCATGGAAGCCTAATAGATTAAAAGGAGGGATACTCCAGAAGCGGGTTAGTCGAAAAGATGGGCCATACATTAACTTTTTGGTTTTTTTTTTAATTAATTAAAAGTATAGGACCCGCACATACATTCATTTGATTCCGGAAGTCACGCGAGTCCGGACTGAAAATTTTCGCCTCCGTCTAGAGCCGCTGAGCGCAAATATTTCTCACGTGGCTTCGTTCTTCCCGCGTGATAGCTAAGGGACTTTCTTGCATTCTCCTGGAGCGCAAATCTTTCCCGTGTGGCTGCATTTCATTCTTCCTGGAAGCTCTTCCGTAAACTCTCATGCATTCTTGGTATGTTGTTCTCTCTTCCATTCTTCCCGTAAGCTCTCCCTTAAGTTTTCCCGTAAGTTTTGTAAGTTAGGTTTGTGTGCTTTAAGCCCTTCAGCTCCTGATTAGAAGAAGATTTCCTACTACATTTGGATCATTTTGTTTGTGACTGTACTACTTGAGCCTTATTTATGTACATTAAATTCATATCTTTTTCTATTTGAGTGTTGGTATTAAATACATGTATGTAAATCTTCCATTTTTTTAACTTTCAACATAATGCTCTTTCTAGCCCCTCAACTACTTGTTGATTTGCTCCAACAGTCCTTGAAAAGATTTCCTGCTGGAATCAAACAAATTCAAGAACAATTTAAAACTTAAGCCTGCATTAGAGACCAAACTGATTACCAAGCATTCTTTAAAATTTCCCAAACTAGATAGCTTATGATACATTATCTTCTACGTGCATGTACATTCATACTACCCAATTCTCATGTATTTACATATGTAACACGTGAACTTTAATTTTTTACATTTATACCACACAAACCTTTCAAACCACATAAAAAAAATATCAATATTTTAACTTTTAAAAGGTGAAATACACCTTTTCATTCATAGGGATTATGAAATATATGTAAAACATGAAGTTTAGGTGTTAGATGTGTAAATACATAAGAATTGAACATGACAAGGTGCCATCTTTTTTTTTTCTTTTACCTCCATCCTGCCTCATTAAAGATATTAGACTTTAGGGGCATTGACATACATACTACCCAATCCTCATCTATTTACTTTTAAGAAGTTAACAATAGCTTTTTATGCAAAGGTAAGGTAGTATATGTGTAAAAAATGAAGTTTTGGTGTTAAGAGTTCTTAATATGTAGAAATTGAGTGGTATGTATGTAAATCTTCTTTTTTTCTTTCATTTTTATTGAATTGTAATTTCATTTTTGGAAGTTTTCAAGTGAAAGATTAAACTGATATTAAAATCACGCTCGTCTTATTTTTATTTCTTATGATTGTAGGGTTAATTTTGATTAGATCTAAGCATCTTAATGGCTTGCAATTTTCTTATGCATCATTTAATTGGTTTTTAGATGATAACTAGAATGCCATCACCATGATGTTGTCACTTATGATTCTGTTAAACCTTGATTTTACTCTATAACGATAGTTAAAGTTTAACTTGTGTTATGTTGTGGAGCCTAGTCTTTTGGCCCTGTTGATCTTACTTTTGGTTGAGGTCTAGAAACTTCTTCAGTAGCCTAGGTCTAGCCATAAGATTTTCCTATTGACTTGTCTTAGAAAACTAGAAAAGGTACCCTCATCATTAGAAATTCAAAACTATTCTCTTTACTCAACTTAAAGTTCCACATATTGACCTTAACCTCTAGCATTTAGTAGGTAAGATCATTATGAGAGAATTCAAGAAGAGTCCCTATAGGATTACTTAGCTTTAGGATTGACCCTGGGTGTTGACCTGGAACTAGGATATACCATATCTTCACAATACATTAATCCATGGTTCATTTAGAATGGATATCTATCCAATTCTAT